>NW_006779486.1:730117-743608 GCF_000442215.2 Lipotes vexillifer | reverse complement strand
CGCGGGCCTCTCACCGCTGTGGCCTCTCCCGCCGCGGAGCACAGGCTCCGGACTCTCAGGCCCAGTGGCCACGGCCCATGGGCCCAGCGGCCCCGCGGCACGCGGGATCCTCCCGGACCGGGGCACGAACACGCGCCCCCTGCATCGGCAGGCGGACTCCCAACCACTGCGCCACCAGGGAAGCCCTTGTTTTTGAGGGCTTTTGAGCTCCACTTTCAGGAAGGTGAAAATCACAAGATGTAGTAGCAGGGACTGATTCTAGAAATTGGCTACCAGGCCACCATCAGCCCAGTCTCTACATCTTCTGCATCTGTAATTATAGTAGCAGGAGAGAATGATGAGCCTGGGGGCACTGCAAGATTCTGAATCAAAGATTAAATTATATTAACTCTACTCAGGCTGGGAAGTGGTCAGATGTATCTTAAAAAGCTTTATAATAGGTTTTATGATCATGAGAGTTGAAACAAAGTTTCTGCCTAACCCTCTATTAACCCTCTATGAAATTCACCCGAATACCCTATTTCCCTTCATCCCGGTGATCCAGGCTTTGCTGGAGCACAACCACGTTCCTCCCCTCTAGGAGATGATAATCTAAAGCCTGAGGTAAAAAAAGTGGTAAATCACTTTGCAAGTGGACAAGGAGACAGTGATATACCACGTGTTCTCCAAGGACTGTTGTCTTGTTGGGGAAGGAAAGGCAAGGCAAGTTTGGTCTTGCTTTCAGCTTAGCAGGAGGAGTGAAGGGAATGCTCTGTCCAGGAGAGGGATGCGGCTGGAGTAGCTCTCGAGTGGTCAGTCTGGAAGGGCTTTCTGGATGGGCGGGAATTTTAGGCATTTTTTTAAGTAATAGGAGAGTGAGGTCCTGGCAGAATTGTGATTGTGGGGTGGAGAACACCGGGGCACAAGGGGCTGTTTTGAGAAGACTTCTAAAGGGGTGGAGAAGCCCCGAGTGTCAGTGGGCCTGGGCCCTTAGAGGTGCTGGTGGGAAGAACTGGAGCAGTTGGTTGGTGTGAGGTCTAGGTATTTGGATCAGAGACAGATGGCAGATACCAGAGAGCTGTAGGTGGGTGTCCTAGAGGACCAGCGGGAGAAGTGGCAGGGAGGGCAGGGGGCATTACTGGAGGTGGGGGGTCCAGAGTGGAAGTGAAGGGGACCTGTTTCTGTACGGAAGGAAGAGCTTTTGTGTGTCCCATCAAAACATCATCAGAGCAAAGACATTCTAACAAAACTGTGAACTCAAAGAGACTGGTGTCCAGTCTTCTCGTGGGACCTCTTCCCATCAACTTACAGGTCCCCAGACCTTCCCTTTATTAAAACAGAGGGAAGAAATCTGATACCAGCTATGCGTTCTTTCCCATTATGATTCTTTCTTTTTTTATATAAATTTATTTTATTTATTTATTTTTGGCTGCGTTGGATCTTTGTTGCGGCACGTGGGCTTTTCGTTGTGGTGGCTTCTCTTGTTGCGGAGCTTGGGCTCTAGGCGCACGGGCTTCAGTAGCTGTGGCTCGTGGGCTCTAGAGCGCAGGCTCAGTAGTTGTGGCGCACGGGCTTAGTTGCTCTGCGGCGTGTGGGATCCTCCTGGACCAGGGCTCGAACCCGCGTCCCCTGCTTTGGCAGGTGGACTCTTAACCACTGTGCCACCAGGGAAGTCCCCCATTATGATTCTTTGATATAGTGGAGTATGTTCAGAATTGCCTTAAGTTGGTGTTATTTTCATGTATTTGTTTCTGCTTTTGCTTGTAACACCCATTTTCCGCTACTCTGGGGTGCGGTCTGCTCCTTTTCCATGGCAGCCTCTGCAAACACCTTCTCTGCTCTCAGCTGGGCACTGGCTTCTGCCTGTGTTATGCTGGTAACGGAGCCATGTCATGAGATGGGCTGCCTTCCTCCTTCTCAGGGACCCCCTTTATTAACTCCCCTTCCCCCAAGAGCCCCATAAATTTGAAGTCTTCTGTCTCCCAGCCAGGCAGCATTTATTAAGTAGTATTAATCTGATTTTTCTACGTGATAATCAGTGTGACCCCTCACATTTGACACAGTAGTCCAGTTTTAAAGCAAAATTAGTTTGGTGCTCTGGGTTGCCAGTGACCAAAGGAGACATAGCCTGAACCCGTTAGGTACCTTAGCCCTGTGTCCGCAGCTCAGGGAAAGTGGTATGATGGTGAGGTGTTTTTGAAACCTGTAAGGTGGCCAGCTTCCTCACCCCAAGTGTTACTTTGAGAGCCCTAAGGAGCTTGCGTAACTTACTTAGGGGTTTTTTGCCCATTAACTGGTTGCATCGGCAACCTTGATTTGACCTTGCTAGGAAGGGCTTTTAGGAGGAGCAGGAACTGGAGACCTGTGTGTGAGTAACCATGGCTGCTTCAGGGCAAACCACACCTTCCCTGTCCTGGCCAGTTACCACTTCCCCACCCCACATACCCACCCTTTCTAAAGACTTCCAGAGAATGAAATTTCACAACCTCTTAGATGTAGCACCCCCATCAGGAAGGAGATCTCGATTTTCACTGGAGATTTGTCATAATTTAAAAGAACAAAGTGCTTCAGGGTAAAATGTTACATAAAAGGAAGGTGATGAGCTGTTAGTTGCAGTTTCACAAGATAGCTTATATTTGCTTGCTTTATTTCTTTGACTTCTAATTTTTGGACAGAGTGACGTGTGAATATAGTTCTGTTGTAAAAATCCAAGCAGTAGGGCTTCCCTGGTGGCGCAGTGGTCTGCCTGCCGATGGAGGGGACACAGGTTCATGCCCCGGTCCGGGAAGATCCCACATGCCGTGGAGCAGCTGGGCCCATGAGCCATGGCTGCTGAGCCTGCGCGTCCAGAGCCTGTGCTCCGTAACGGGAGAGGCCACAACAGTGAGAGGCCCACGTACCACAAAAAAAAAAAAAAGAAAAAAAAAATCCAAACAGTATTGACAGAAAGTAAAAAGTGAAAGTTCCCCTCTCTGCCCTGAGCCCCTTGTTGAGTCTGAAATATATTCTTTACAGTTTGATACACTATGTTCTCTCAGGCTTTTTTCTATAATTTCTAGTCATATACTCACACAAATATAGATTTTTTTGACATAAATGGACTCATACAGAACATATTGTTCAACAACTTGATTTTAAAGGGGTAATTTATTCCACTATTTTTTCAGTCTCAGTTTTATGGCCATATCAGAACTGATTTGGTTATTTTATAGCTAGAAGAAGCTGTAATTGGTGAAATCTTTGGGGAGTAGTAAGCCTTATTCAATAGCTATGTAACAGAATAATTTTGTCTTGCTGTATCAAGAGCAAGAGTCATAATAAAAACACTACCCTTAAGTTTTAATGTACTTAAGAGAAATAATTGACTTGTTTATTCTGAATATTTTCTCTAGAAACACATAAATTTAACAAATTAAGCACACACATATTTTATTGACTGTCTTAGTTATAATCTTGAATTAAAATAAAGCCCATTCAAAACTTGTTAAGAGGACAGTCGTAAATACTGGATTTTGTATCCAATTCAATCAACTGTTCTTATTTGTTCATAGGCTAGGAAAAAAATGAGAAGTTTTCCTGTGTTTTCAACTCCCAAACGATTCTTCCATTTAGAGTGAACTGGACTGGAATAACCTTTAAGGTTGCTGACTACCAGACCTTCAAGGCCTTAACCCGAAGGAAGAGAACTCTTTCTTTAACCCTGCAGGAGCAACTATTGCTGTAAAAAGATTATGATTTCAAAGTGTTGGGTTACTTCTCAGGTTCACTGGTGTGACTTTCTTTAAAACCCTGGGGGCAAAAGCAGGTTTCCTGGATGGTTCACCTTTAGACCTGATTTTTAAAAGAGTCGCTGTTTTGGAGGGGTGGTTGTCGGATTCACATGTCACAGCCAAGCCTTCTTAAACATCAGGGTTTGACCTGGCTACCACCCATCCAGAGACCACTAGAATCTCTTTACAGTACTTTCCTGAAAAGACTTCCATCTCTTCCTTCGACAAATATTTGAGTGCCTGTTACAAGCAGTCGTTGTTCTGTTATCTCAAATACCAAGAACTAAAAGCTAAAATCATAATGAACATTTTAAGTAGTCACCTGATAGGTATTTTTAATCTTCAATAAATAGAAAGATTAATTAAAGACACTCTGACGTAAGGGAACTCTTTTCCTAAGGTAAGTCTTTTTTCTTACTATTTCTTAAATCTTTTCTTCCTGTTTTGTTCTCAACTCTTCATTAGCAGCCATGAATTACACATGCCCTGGGCAGGCCTGGTGAAGGGCCTATAGGAGTAAGAGAAGGGTACCGATGATGGTGGGAGATGTGCTTATTAACTGCTGGGGATGTTGTATTGGAATTGGGAATTGCATACTTAGCTCTGAACTTCTAGGAAGTCAGAACAAAGGAGACCTAGAATAGTCACATACTTTGCCATCAGATAGGAGACAGCATCCACAGCCAGCTTTCTGCTGAGGACCCTGGTGTTAGGGGTATGGTGGTGTTAAGGCTGATCACCCTTACGTGGTACTTGGCCTCCCTTAACTCCTGTCCGGAGCCCAAGGCTGTCACCACGGTTGTTTTCCGGAAGCTGCTGGGTTAGCTCAGCCGGGTGGCACGGGACACACTGACAGACTCTTCCAGGTCTGCAGCTTCCCAGGGGCCTTGCCTCTACCTGGGGTGAACCCTAAGAAGCCCCGATCTGTGCTTCTCTCCCTCATCCCTGGTATTTCTCCCCTCTCGCCCACGTCCCCTAAGTCTGCAGGTCCCAGGCAGGTTGCAAGCTGTGCCTGGTGGCGATGGCTTAAGCCCCGGAGCAGGCAGGGCTGCTCCCAGGAGCCTGTGCGCAGGGCCAGCCTTCTCCCCACAGGGCCAGCCTTCTCCCCACGAGCAGCTCTCCTCAGAGGCCTTTCCGGTTTTCCGCAGTGCTTTTGTTCCGCGGTGGTTTTGTGTTGGTTTGGAGATGGATGGTCTGTTGGGGGGGTTCTGCTTCGCGGATGGACACATCTGTTGGTTTATTAGAGGAGGGACTGCGCGGATAGATTTGTTCTCGGCTCATCCCCAAGCTAGACAACCCTCCGTGACACTGTTCAGAGATGATTTTGCTGAGCAGTTTCTTAAGGTCTTCTGATGTTTCAGTACAGTAAGGTAGCTTGCTGGAGAGTTTTGCAATCTGTCTACTGGTATTGCATTACAAAAAAGCAAGATTGCATTCGGAGCACCGGCCCAGGTCTTTCTCCTTCCCTGTGTCGGGATGGGGGATGACTTTTAGCTGGGTGTCCCCGCACCTCTCGGCTGGGAGAAGCGGCATCCGTAGTAGCTAGCCCCTTTCTCTCTCACACTCCGAGTCCAGGTCCATCCACTCCACCCCCCACGCCCAAGGGTGGATTTCTAAGAAGGCTGAAAGTAGATGAAAACAAATGTGGCTCTAGACTTGAATTTATTTTAGAAGACTCTTTGCAGATCTCATTATGCATAATCCCCTTATTTTAAAGGGGAATTATTCTGGAGGTGAGGAAAAGACTGATGGCCTGGGTGGGGAGAGAGTGGAAGGAGGCCTGGAAAACTCTCCCAGCAGAAGAGAGAGACTCTGGGTACGTCGTCTTTGTTTTAATTAAAACGTTACGCAACACAAACATTGCCTTCCCACTCTTACCCCACCACAGAAGAGCTGTAATTTCCCATATTTGGAATCTAGGGAGAGCCAGGCCACACTTGAGGACAAGGCCAGATTCAATCTATGCTTTGGGGGAAAGTAAGTAACTGTGAGAGCCGGAAGGGCTGAGGTATTTATGGTGACTCTATGGTTAATGTATGTGCTTCCTTGTCATAATTTATTCAGCAGCCCCTGATGTCCTGGGGCCGGTGCTATGCCCATCAGTAATCTGACTCTTGTTTTCTTCTGCATATTTTCCCTTTTTCAAATGTATAGGCCTTCGGCTTTAATCAAGTAGGCTTTTTCTCTGTCATCTGTAACAGGGAATGACTGAAGTCAGGTGGAGGATTTTAAGTAACTAATCGCTTAAGACGTTCAGAGCATAATCTCCCCTAGCCCCTGATCATGCCTGCATCCTAGAGATTGGCAAGGTTCCGCAAAGGAGGCAGGACAGGGACTTTGGCGTCCTTCAGAGAGACCGGGTGTTCTCCTTGCTGGCGACAGAGTTTTGTTTGCCTTTGGCATGGGGACAGGGCCTGCTGATCATTTGCTATGTCAAGAGAGTTTAAGACGTTCCATGAATGTGACCAGTGTTTTACCAAATCTCTGTGCGGGTACAGCGAGCAGTGACGGGCCAGATACGCATGGAGATACTGTCCAGGCTCATTGATGTCTCTGCAGTGTGTCAAGGGCTGGCTGTCACGGAGATGCCGTAAAATAGATAGGAGGCCTGCGGGTTAGTGGTGTTCACTGATGTTTTTCATGAAATTACGTCAGGTCAATCAAAAGATCAGGGGTGCGGGGCCTAAAGTTTTCACGTGCTTTGCTTGGAATTTGAATGTGACTTCATATAGGTGTCACGTATTAGGCTGAATTGGATTACAGCTGCTCTCCAAATTGTCATTTCTTTATTTTTTTCCCCACCCGCTCTCTGATGTTAGCTCTGGTTCTCGCTGCCAGAAGTGTCCTGCAAAAGAATGTGGTGCAGCCTTTGATGCTTTGTCTCAATAGGATTGTAAAATCCCTAACAACGTAGACTAACGAGGAAGATTAGTTTGAATTAGAAAAATGTCCGAGTTACCAAATATTTCTCCAGAACTTCACTGTTAGTACTTTTAAGTAAATACTGGAACTCAGACTAGGCTAATAGAGCACCTAATAAAGATCCTTGGGGCATCCTGCTTTAGGAGAGAAATAAGAATGATTTGCAATTAACGTACCAATTGTTTATGTAAATGGCGTTTCTGAAATACTAGACTGTGCTTAAAAACAGTTTGTTCTATTAAGTATTTTAAATAATCCCCATGAAACCCCATGTACTTATGCTGCTGGCAGTTTCTGTGTGGTATACGGACCTGTTTTTCGAGGACCTTATTCAGCCTTATCAGCAATGTTAGAAATTCCAAGTTGGTGAAGTCCCTGACACTTACGTCCCCAAATTAGTTAGATCACTTTGCCAAACGCTTCCACAGCACCTGCACTTGTCTACTGTAACATGAATTAATAAGTTTAACAGATATCCAGTGCATTCTGCTACGTGTTTGGCTGTGTGTTATATAGAGGGGACACAGCCATCCTTGTGGTTTATAGGCGTGCAAAGAAGTCAGGCAGTAAACACATAAATACGCATATAATTAATTATGATAGTGCAGCTAAACTGTGTATTCCTTTCTTTTCTTTTTTTAAAAACTGAGATGACTTTTTAGTTAATGGTTTAATGCACTAGACTGTAAGTTCCATCAGGACAGGGATTATGGCTGTGTAGTTGGTCATGGTGTCCCGAGCCAGCTGCCTGGCACAGAGTAAATATTAGGTTGAACTGTGTGACATTGCCGTGTTCATAGGTCAGAAACGGTCGAATATCGGCAGTGTCATACAGTTCAACCTAATATTGCTCCGTCACTGTGTATCGAATGTTGCATACGTGTCGTGAGTTCTGAGAGTGGCTGCATTCAACACAGTTTTCTTTAGCCAGTGAAATCCCAGCTCTACAGTATTTGAAAAGGAACTCCAAAACTTCCAATAGGTAAAAGCTCATGGACCTGTGATGTAGACGTAGGGCATCTGTGAGACTTCAGAGCCTCGTGTTCAGTATATTTTCTATACAGTTCTTTGTGCATTTTCTACTCAAGGGTGGAGGCATGTGCCTTTGGGGTCTGGACTGCTGTCCGTAGCCCAAAGAATCTGGGAGAATGTGCTGGAAAGCTGAGCTGGGAGGCAAGGATAGGAACAGGGTGGCCTGAAGAGGAATGAGGGTGCAGATACCTGTGAGCCCAGCTGAAGGAGCCATCCCTGACCCTGAGTGAAGGGAGGACTTGTTTTCAGAGCCCAGACCTCCTGTGCTAAGGTCTTCTTGGTCCACAGACTTATGGTGCCCATGATGTGCCCAGAGACCAGCTAGGCACTGGCAGCCCTCATTGGGAACCTCCTTTGTGCCTGACCGGCTGTGGGCTGGATGTAGACCCCTGGCCCAGTGGAGGCAAGGGTTGAAATGAGGAGAAGGCCCAGCTGGGCCCTGCTGGGAGAGGCCCAGCCCTCTGGCCTGGGGCCCGCTCCCTGGATGTGGAACTGGGAGTCAGGCCCAGAGCTTCCCAGCCTCCTCTCCTAAGTACTTCTTTGCATCTGTTTGGATTTCATGGCCCTCTTTCCACTTTCTATGCACAAATGTCCAATTGTGCCACTCTATTATAATTCTTACTGTTTTCTCACACCCACAGGATAATTCCTAGTTTGGCTGAATTCCACCGTTATTTGTTGAGCATCCATATGTGCCAGTGCAGGATGGGTGTGGCAAGGGAGGGAAAACTCAAGGATGTATGACGCTGGGCCCTGCCTGTGGCAGACACTGTTGGTTACCTATACAACAGCCATTTGTTTTCTCTTCTTGTTGGCAGAGCTCTGATTTCCTTTGAATGTCATGCCTCCCTCCCCACCTCCCTGCCAACTACTCAAGGAAAGGTAACTCTGCTTTGAGCTCCATGGTAAAAGCTGATGGATCCAAGCCAGTCACGGATGCCCATAGTCTAGATGTGGGCGTGTGACATCGTTTTGGCCAATGAGATATGAGAAGTCCTCTGGGGAGGGCGGGGAGTGGATTCTGGGAAAGACATTTTCTCTCTTAAAAGGAAACACAGAAGGGACAGCTCCATGCACTAGATTCTTGGAAAAGAGGCAGCCGTTTTGTCACCATGAGGAAAACCAAATCTGTTGAGGCCATCAGAGGGAAAAAGATGGGAAGAACCAGTGTCCTTGATGATAGAGGCACTGAAGACTGAGCAGGCCGACCTTGCACTTTCTGTCATCACTGTTTCAGCCAAAGGAATTGTAAGCAGTTAGGGTAAGGAGTCCCTGGAGAAGAAGAACCAGGCATGGCTTTCTTGACATTAGAGAAGCCATATTTGGCCTAAGTTACTTTGGGATCTGAGCCTGGCCACAGTGCTTGCCCTTGAACAGACCTCAGTAGTTAATAATCTTAAGGGAGCAAAAGAATGCAAGAACTGTTATCAGGCAAGAGATAGTAAGTATATAACAAAGATAATAGATCAGTTATAAAGACTCCCACTTGTCTTTCAATAGTAAAGATTAGCCTGAAGCACTCAACCACCAGATCAACTGGAACCTAAGGGATGATGATGTTGACCTTTTCTGACCCTTGTGACTTCAGTCAACTAAAGCTTAGACTCTCAACCACCCAAGCCCCTCCATGAATATGAATGTACCCTGAGCTTAAAACTATCCTAATTATGCTGTTCGGGGTGACACTGCTTTGGGAAACACCCCCAGTGTTCTCCTTAACTTGCTTCAAGTAATAAATCCTTCCTTCTCCTGATTTTTGGCTTGGTTGTGTCTTTCTTGGCTCAACACCCACCGAGAGGCAAACCCAGTTTTTCGGGTGAGAGAATTGCTGTTTTCCACTATGTACAGTTGAAGGCAACCTACACTAGACACTACCTCAAAGGAGCAGGAAATAGGATTTATACTTGTAAAACAGTGCAGTGTAGATTCTCATCAGAAGGCACACTAGGCAGAGACAGTGCTTAGCCCTGTGGTAAACCAGAAGAGAAAGAGGTTAAGTATGTTAGTGGGAAGGACTCAGGTGAGGAGGTCGTATTTGGAATGGATCTTGAGGTAGGATTAGGATTTGCACAGGAAGAGTAGGAGGGTGGCTTGAACAGACCTGTGGAGATGGGAGTGGACATGGCTGTGGCAGAGAGCAGGGAGGTTATGTCCTGCCTAATTCCACAGGCAGATTCTAGAGCACTGCAAATTGCAGGCTTAGAAGGTGACCCTTGGTTTACCCAGTTGGGAGGATTGTGGGCCCCTGAGCAGGGGAGAAACTAAGAAAGTGGACCTTGGAAGGGAGGATTAGGCAGCCGTGTACCAGGTCGATGGGGAGGGAAGAAAATAAAAGCCGAGTGACCAGCTTAAGCTCCTGGAATAATTCAGTTGTTGGTGGTGAGATTTGAGTTGAAAGTAGTAGGAAATGGAGGAAAATATCAAAGGAAAACTGTAAAGGAAAGTAACTGTTGAAAGAAGGGAGGATTGAATGAAGAGGTGATTGAGTCTTGCGTCTAGAAGATGACTGTAGGAGTTGGAGTGTGATGACGACATAAAATGGAAATGTGGAAGAGGGGACCGAGTTTAGGAAGATGCTGTCTGTTTTTGCCACTGGGGTTTTGAGGTAATGACGGAAGCTCTAAGTGATGAGACCGTGAATTCATTTGAAAATAGGGGCTTGATTTTGGGAATGAGAGGTCTTAGGGCTTAGACGATGTGGCAGAGACAACAGCTCACCAGATGTGCACGCAACCCCTCCACATTTGTGTGGATTTTTTGATGCTGTGTGACTAATGTGAGCCAGTGAAATGGGTGAGGAAGTCACAGGTGTCATCTCCTGGCCGAGGCAGCTAAGAGCCTGTATTCCTTCATTTTGTCCTCCCCTGCCACAGCATCCTTGGGGCCCAGAGCCAGGGGCTGGGGGTGTGGCCACAAAGGGAGGAGTGCCGTCCTTCCAGAATCAGACTTGGATTGCTGCTCCACCGTTAGCTGGGGATCCTTGTGGAAGCCAGGTCTGGAGCTGGCGCCCGCTGACTGCTGTTTGTGATCCAGGTGATAGATAAGTGGTCTCCAGGTTACACTTTTCCATCTACTTCTGACCTGATTTGCTCAGAGATCCAGGAGCTAGAGCTTGCTGGCTGATGTTTATTCTCTCTCTGGGGCTGAGTATTTTTGGAGGGTGAGTTTACTGCCACCCCCAAGGCCCTTTAGCTTAGGGGGATCCTTGTCCCTGAGCCATGTCAGCAAGATGGCTGCTCTCTCCCATCGGTCACCAGAATGTCAGTGGCTTGCAGAGGGGAATGTTTTGGTGACTGGTATCCACTGGTGACCAGCTTGAGCATCTCAATCATCCAGCTATAGGTGGAGCTTCAGGAAAAAGTTCCAGACCTCTAGACTAGACGAAGAATGAGGTACGAAGCCCATCTTTTTCACCTTTCCTAGCCTGAAGAGATTCCGAATGTGCCTTTTCTTAAAGGCTCAGGAGCGCGGATCTCGGCCCTTGGAGCACGGGCGCGCTTTGTTCAGTGCCAGGTGCGTTTGGCCTGGCTGACTCAAGTTGTTTTCCGAAGGGCAGGGGCCGCGACGCAGTGCTGGGAGGCATTTGGCATCTGGTTTTCGTCAGGCAGCGAGTAAAAGTGCAGATGCTGAATCTGATCTTGCTTTAAACAGAGCAGAGTTAGACATAAAGGAAGGGCCTTTGTGCGGCGCCTCTCCTGCTCCGATGTAATCTCTGCTGTGTCCTGTTTCTCCTCTCACTGAGAACTTTGACGCTGCAAATAAATACTCAAGAGTAAAACCCTTCAGACCTGGGGACAGCCGGCATGGGCCACCGGGGCTCTTCTTCATGATTTGAAAGTGTAAAGACAGGGAGAGACTCTTTCTCTTTTTCCTGTTTCTCATGGAGAGTTGGTGTTTTTATTTTCCCCCCACTTTCAGCAAAATAGGGCTGTCATTCATATATATTTGTCGACGCTGTCCTGTTCATGGGCTCGTTTTACGCACCGCTCTCCCTGCTTCCTCTGACAGGCGCCTTCAAGGGCCAAGTCTAGTCCCAGGAGGAGCTGTCTGTCAGCCTGGCCTTTCCTTTGTCCATCCAGTCATCCATCCATCCATCTGTCCACCCGACCACCATTCGAGAAGCGTTGGTTATTCAGCCAGCGGTGTGATTTGGAGCAAGTTACTTAACTCTTCTAAGCGCCCATTTCCTTATCCGAAAATAGCAGGAGCCATTCATTTGAGTTATCGTGAGACTTGAATGGAACCGTCGGGGAGAGTCTTAATGTAGGAGATGCTGCGTAAGTGGTAGTTGGCACCATTGTTGTTCAGGACCAGGGTGCCACCCTAGTCAGCTGACGGCCTCAGGTTGGCCTTAGTTAGATACGTGGTCATTTGGAGGTTGGGTTTAGGCCACAGTACATACTGCTGAGCCATTAAGGCACCACCTTTGGACCACATTGTCACCTCCCTCGGGATATCTTGCTGTTCTTGTTTCAGTCTTGGCGAGGCCATTGTGGGTGAAATCTCTGAGCCTTTGACCAAATGGCCCCTGGGCGTTCCCCAGCTTTGGTGTTCTCTCATGCTGACAGCATCGGGTGGCTCTGAGGGGTCCGCCCCCCATGGTCTGGGTGGTGCTGCCTGGGTCTCCCCTGCCCTGCCCTGCAGCAGTCACCTCTTTTGCCACCTGCCACACCTCCGCCTCTGATGTCCCCCAGCGTGTCAGCCACTGTTTCCTCTTCTCCATCTCCTCCAGCACCTGTTCCTGTCAACACTGCTGTCTCTTGCCTGTTCTTCAAGGTTTCCTTCGTTTTGCGTTCTCTCCCGGTACTTCAGGGAGCGGTGTTGACATCCTCTGTGTACCGTACTGGGCTTTACTCCAGAGAACCTGCACTGGCCCTGTGAGTGTCAAGCAAAAAGGATGTAATTAGACTGTCCTGGAGAAAGGGAGTGGTTTATCACCGGGTGGCCGGGAGGGTTTGTGGAGATAGCAGCCTTACCTGACTGGGTGTCACCTGAGACACAGGCATGTAACAGGCAAGAAGGCTCTACCAGGCTTTCCCGAAGGACCCGCAGTCTTGCTCCCAGTTTCCTTTGTTGCCCAGCTTAGCTGTCTGCAGCTGATGCCCTCTCTGCATTTCACCCCTGACAGCTCACTTGATTCTGCCTCTGGCAACTTTAGTTTCCTGTGGGTTCTCTTCTGGGGCCGCTTTCTGCCTCATTCCAGCTCCATTCAGAGAACTGAGGAAATTCTTGCCTTCGTTATTTTTAAAAAATTTATTTCTTTTTAAAATTTTATTTAATTACTGGCTGTGTTGGGTCTTTGTTGCCGCACGTGGGCTTTCTCTAGTTGCGGCGAGCGGGGGCTACTCTTCGTTGCGGTGCGTGGGCTTCTCATTGTGGTGGCTTCTCGTTGCGGAGCACGGGCTCTAGGCGTGTGGGCTTCAGTAGTTGTGGTGCGAGGGCTCAGTACTTGTGGCTCACGGACTCTAGAGCGCAGGCTCAGTAGTTGTGGCGCACGGGCTTAGTTGCTCCATGGCACGTGGGATCTTCCCGGACCAGGGCTCGAACCCATGTCCCCTGCATCAGCAAGTGGGTTCTTAACCAGTGCGCCACCAGGGAAGTCCCTCGCCTTCATTATTTATGAGCCCAAACTAAGCCTGTCTTGGCTGGAAAATGTTTTATGCTAAGAGGAACTTTCAGAGTAAAATTAGACATAGTAAAGAACTGGCACCATGAATTTCCAAGCCTTTTAAAGTTCCTAGAAGTCCTTTGGATTCATTCTCTCTTTTTGACCCCACCCCCACCCACC
>NW_006779486.1:724855-730078 GCF_000442215.2 Lipotes vexillifer | reverse complement strand
GAAAGGAATGCTGTGTCCTGGCGCCTGCAGGAAGTGACGGGGAGTGGCTGGAGCTTGTGTTCTGTGTCACAGAGCCCAAGGGTTCAAACGGGTGGGGATGAACCGCAATGTGTCATAAAGGAGACTTTGTCCTGCCCCAGCTCGGCTCTGTGTTTAAGCTGACGACTTTATAGGGAGATGATGCAGTTGTGGGAAAGCACTTCTGTGACCTCTTGTTAAAGCAGAGGAAATGAGAGACCTGGAGGCCACAGCCAGTCCAGCCTTGAGCAAAATGGTCAAGCGTTGGGCTGTCCCACCCACCTCTGTGCTGTCCCCAGCCTCGGCCCCTTCCCCAGCAGCCGCCTCTGTGAGCTCCCCCCACCCGCTCCACCCCACCCAGGCTGTGGCCTTTGTTCTTCACCCTCCACAGTGTTTCAGTTCCTCACTGGGTCCTCCGGCTCATCCCTGACCCTGGCTGGTTGAAGGCTATGGATCAGTAGAGTCCCTCACTTACACTGGGGAGGGCGGGTGGGCAGAAGCTGACACGTATGGACCCCCACTTGGTGCCAGGTCTGTACATTCACTCACATCCTCCGACTTCATTCTTGTCGTTTCGAGCCAGGGGACCGTGAGGCAGCCCCTGTACAGATGGCACAATTGAGGCACGGCAAGGTTATGTGATTTCTCCAAGTCACAGCCAGCACGGGCCACTTCTTTGAACCCTAGTTAAGGAAAAGGAACCTAGTATTGTTTTAATTTGCTTTCTTGTGGTATAGTGTACATACAACAAAATTCACCAATTTTAAGTGTATAATTCGTTGAGTGTTGACAAGTGTAAACAGTCATGGAAACCACCATCACAAACAAATGTAGAATGCTCCCATCACCCCCAAAAGCTCCCTCCCCACATCTCCAGGTCCAACAACCACTGATCTGATTTCTGTAACTGCAGTTCTGCCCTGTCCAGCATGTGGTCCACATGGAATCCTACAGTATGAAGTCTTTTGAATCTGGTTTCTCTCACTCATCAAAATGCTTTCGAGATTCATTCATGTGGTTGTATGTGTCTGGTTCATTCCTTTTTATTGCTGAGTAGTATTCCATTGTGTGGTTGTATCACCGTTTGTTTCTCCACTCCCCAGCTGATGGACATTTGGTCTGTTTCTAGTTTGGGGCTATTATGAATAAAGCTGCTCTTCTGTGTGTCAGTCTTTGTGTGGACGTAGGTTTTCATTTCTCTTGTGTAAACACCAGGAGTGGGATTGCTGGGCCATATGGTGAGTGTGTTTAACTTTATAAGAAACTGCCAGATCGTTTCCCATAGTGATGCACATCTCACATTCCCACCAGCAGAGAATGAAAGGGACCTAGTACATTTGAATTCTAATCTCGGACCTTTCTGATCAGACTGTAGTGTCACTCGCTGCTGAGGTTTTAGTGGCTGATAGTTAGGTTAACGTGTCCCGAGCCGGCCCTTCTAAGAGTGGGTGTCTGGAGAGGTTTCAATGTTTGGAGCCAGTTGATATTGGGAAGGGTTTATGGAGGTGCCCTCCAGCCAGTCAGGGCAGCCTTCTCCTCTAACGGCCATGTACTCCGGACGTCCTCCTTTGCTGGCTTTCCCTTTGGCCGTCACCTCGGTTCACAATTCAGAGTCACCCGTGGATTTGCGCTGCTATAACCGGGGCCCTCTTGCAGGGTGGATATTGGAACATTCTACACATGCGTTGTTCCCTTCCCCAGCCATCATGGCCCTGTGGGCTAGCTTCAGGCCAGAGCTGGATTTGGAGACGCCCTCTCCCCAGCGACGGCAGGGGCGGCAGTCACTGGGAGCTGTGGGCAGGCTGCGCTCTGGAGGGCGTTTTGCTGGGGCCTGGGCAGCTGTTTGGCGGCCGCGGTTTCACGGGCATCTCAGGGCTGGAGCTTGCTCAGGATGCTCCTGAACAGGCACCCAACGACTGCAGTGGCCTGGATTGTTTTCCTTTTTTGTGCCGAGGTTTTGACAGAGCCCGTAAATGGTAGCGGTGGATGCAGTTCGCCCTGGTGCGGCCTCTGGGGGAAATGGAGAGGAGGAGTTTGAGGACCTGTGGTTGGGTGTACTTTTTTCTTTACCTGTGGCAACATTTCCTGAGTGGTGTTCTTGGTAGGGGTCAGGATGGAAGGAAGCACAGGCCATCCTTTCTAAAGGAGTGATAGCTGGAGTGAGAGTGCGCAGCTGTTTGTCCTGCAGTGCGTGGACCGTGGAGGGGCCTCGCCACGTTGGGGCCACAGGTTTGGGGAGGTCAGAGCCCACTGGCAAACCCTCCCGTGGGGGCAGAACGAGCCCTGCCCTCGGAGTGGGATGCCCTGGCTGCTGCCCTTTCCTTGACTCCTACTGACTTGATGACCTTGGGTGAGTCACTGACTCCCTGGCCCTTAGCTCCTCACCGAGGAGTAGGAACAACATCCCCGTTGCCCAGGGATTTGGATGCCAACTGCCCTGCCCACAGGGAATCCCCCTGAGTGTGTGAAGTCCCTTCCTGCAGCTATAACCTGGCCTCAGCTCCCCTCCCTTCCTCTTCCCCGGATCTGATTGCTGCCCAGCACCCCCCCAGGAGGACCAGGCATGGATGGGTGCCCCTGGGGCAGGCCGGCACCAGGTGATGTCTGCTGAGAATGGTCAGCCTCTGAGCACCCGGCCTGGAAACTTCCTGCTTGCTCCCTTAGATTGGCAGGAATAGATGCTCAAAAGAGGACAGAGCTGCTGATGAGCGGCCCAGAGTCGAGGACACAAAGGACTGCAGGGGAGTGAGTCAAGGCCCCTGAAGGTCCTGCCACGAGTGTCTATCCAAATGAGATCTCAGTGGCCCAGGGGTGTGAACAGAACAATTGCCGGGATTCCAGCGCAAGGAGGATGCTTTAGAAGAGGGAGGCGTGGGACTTCCCTGGTGGTCCAGTGGTTAAGTCTCCGTGCTTCCACCGCAGGGGGCGTGGGTTCCATCCCTGGTTGGGGAACTAAGAACCCGCATGGTGCCATGGGAGGGACGAGAGCACTGATCTGGGAATCTGGAGACCTGGCCTCTCTAAGTCCCTTTGTCAGGAACTGGTCGTGTGACCTTGGACAGGTTGACCTCAGCTCTGGAGTGCATTGCCTCTGCAGAGGAGCTGGTGCCACAACCCCGGCCCCTTTCACTGTTCACACTGTGCTTTCCGGACCTGTGGGCTTTGTTACTGGCTGCTAAATGCCTGTGGTTAATGAATAATTGCTTCAGGGGCAGAGGTGGGCGAGTGACGACTATGAGTGAAGATGTGTGGGACACGTGTGTGAGATGATTTTAGGCAACAGCATTCCAAGGAACTTGGAAACGACTTGCTAAGTGGTTTTTGCTGCAGGCTCGATGGCAGGTGGCCCTGGTGGCCCCCTGCTCACACCTGCCACCCTGAGCTCCCAAGGCCCGCTGGAGCCGTAATTGATGTCGCTGCGGCCAAGCCTCTGCCCTGCACCTGCCGCTGCCATGCCCTGCCATTCAGTACACTTCAGATATCCTACATCCCAGTTGAAAACCACTGGCTATAATTCTGGTTGAGGCTTTCCCTTTTCCACATTTTCTTAATCCGGTTGAGCTAATCTGCCTCTTCCTACCTATGTGACAGGAATTTTTAGCTCCCTCTCAGGTCAAGTTTTGCTCTGTCTAGAATTCCACTGTGTTTCTTTGGGGTTTATCTTTTCTATCCCAGGCATCCTGACCAACTCCATTGTTTGGACCCCTGCCCTGTAAGCGTGGGGACTCAGGTCCTACCTGCTTGGAGGCATCCAGAATTCTAATATGATTCATGATGATTGCAGTTTCACTCAAAATCATACAGTATGACCTCGTATCCTTACTGGAATCATTCCAGACTTAAAAAGCCTAAGGACCTTTTTTTTTTTTTTTTTTTTTTCACTAAAAAGTTTTTTTTTTTTTTTAATGATGTTAACAGGTAATTCTTGCACATATTAAACAACAAACTTGGGAGTATGAAAACAACTGTTCTGTAATTCAAAGTAAAATTTCATGGAACAAACACTTGAGTGATTTTGAATGGTGATCGTTCTATCAATCCTACGTTTAAAATCTGATAACATTTTATTAGGTGCTGCAGTATTGTAAAGGGTCCTCAGAAACACCAGTTTGAGAAATAATGTTCCTAACGCTTCTGACTTAAATCACAACACAGTTTGAAAGCCCCCTCTCCCAGCTTCCTTTTGTCCTCTCCTGCGGCTCCAGGCTCTGCCCTTTCTGAAGGTTGCCTTCCTTCCACTGTTACAGGGGCTCCTCTTTGTTGCGTTTTCTTTGCTCCAAATGCTGCTGCTGCTTTTCCTTATTTTAATTTTCTATAGTGGAAAATTTCAGATATAGACTAAAGTGGAGAAAATCGGATAATGAACCCCCGTGCACCTATCACCCAGTTCTAACAATTATCACCTCATGGCCAATCCTGTTTTATGTGTACCCTTGTTCACTTCCGTATCCTTTCTGTATGATTTTCCAGAAAATCCAAGGAAAACTTATTCTATTCCCATGTGTTGTTGAGAACTCTTGCCCACTAAGCTGCATTTATTAGTAATGTGTTTTCTCATTTTAAAATAATTTTCAGAATAACAAGGAGATAACATTTCATCCCCATCAGATTGGGGACAGTGTAATAGTCGAACAATACCAGGAGATGATGAAGATACAAAAAGAATACTGAAACACTGACCTTGGGAATATAAAATTGGTGTACCAGTGTTGCAGAGTCATTTGGGCAATGTCTCCTGTGACCAAAGATACCCCTAGACAAACATCTACAAGCATATTTATTGCAGTGAAATGTTGGAAACGTCTGAAAAATTCATCAACAGGAAAATGAATTTAAAATTTGTGATACAGATGGTGGTGAATATTCCTACAATGAACTGTGATCTGCAGCAATCAGAATGAATTCAGTAGAGTGACATATGTCAACAAGGATTACTCTCAAAAGTGTTTTGTCAAGTAAGAAAGATGCAAAAGAGTACATACAGTGTGATGCCATTTTACAAAGTTTTAAATCATGCAAAAATTATTAATATGTTTTTGGATACATACATATATAGTAAAAGCATAAAAATGCATGAGAGTGATAAATACCAAGTTCAGAATGTTATTTCTGGGGTGGGTAGGGGTAATTGAATTGGGAAGGGAGTGAAATAGGGACTTGATCAGTGTCTAATGCTTTCTTTCTTTCTTTTTTTTTTTTTTTTTT
>NW_006779486.1:692983-724811 GCF_000442215.2 Lipotes vexillifer | reverse complement strand
TTTTTTTTTTTTTTTTTTTTTTTTTTTTTTTTGCAATTAATTAATTAATTTGGCTGCATCGGGTCTCAGTAGTGGCATGCGAGATCTCTCGTTGCGGCATGCAGGCTCCTCCTTGTGGCGTGCGGGCTTCTCTCTAGTTGAGGCATGCGGGCTCCAGAGCGTGCAGGCTCAGTAGTTGCGGCGTGTGGGTTCTCTAGTTGTGGCACGGGCTCAGTAGTTTTAGCATGTGGGCTTAGTTGCCCCATGACGTGTGGGATCTTAGTTGCCCGACCAGGGATCGAACCTATGTCCCCTACATTGGAAGGCAGATTCTTAACCACTGGACCACGAGGCCAGTCCCATAAAGCTTTCTTTCTTGAAAAAACTCTAAAGCAAATGTGGCAAAAATGAGGATTTGACTGTCTTGGATGTATACGGGTATTTATTATTCTCTATACTTTTCTATATATTTTAAATACTTTCTCATTCAAGAAGTAAATTTAAGACGTGTAATTGTTCTTCATCTTCTGACGAGCTCGAGATGGTCACTGTGTCACATGATGTTGTCAGCATCTAAACCAAAGCTCAAAAACTTGTCCAGTCCTGAGAAAATGCTTATTTTCTTTGTCATCTAGTGACATTAGATCACAGTTTCTCCCTAAATTTAATGGATTCCTAGAAGCCCATGACTCCACGTATTTTCCAGACGCTCATATTGATAGTTAGCAAAAGCCAAGTAATGAAGCCCTAAGGATTTGACTTCACAAGCAATTGCGTTGTATTTTCTTTTTCCTGTTGGAGAAGGTGAGGACAGTGTGAAGAGGGGAGACTGAGGAGGGCATCCTGTCCTGCCTGTATGGGGACTGGTCCTAGATGCAGCTTCCCTTTCATCTGCAGTTGGTTAACACCTGTTTGCACTGGAATAGGGTGGATGGGCCTTGGAAGAGGGAGGGTTTAGATAATGAGAAGTGCTTGACCTGGTGTGTCGCAGGATTGAGGGCCCATCTATAGTGAGACAAACCCAAACCCCTCAAGACCTAGTCCCTGCCCCCCATCTTCACCTCTGCTCCCTGCCCACCTCCATTCATGCTCCCCTTCCAGCCAGAGCCCACACCAGCCCTGTGAGGGAACTCATCCTTGGTTCCCTGGCCTCTGGCTTTGCCCGTGCCCTGTCGTCTCACGTGGCATGAGTGCCTGTACCTGCGCCTGGGCTGTCTGCCTGACTCCTGCTTCCAAGACTCAGATCAAGGTGTCCTCCGTGTGACGCCCTCCCTGACTCCCCAGGCTGACCCCGCCTCCCCCAGTACCTGTACAGCTGGCTGCTTGTGTGTGGCTGGCGCTTAATTCCGCGCTCATCTCCCTAGCTGTCGTGCAAGTGGAGTGGTTCAGAGTACAGACTCCACGTGTGCCCGGGGCAGAGTACTTAACCTCTCGGCGCCACACTCATCTGCAAATGAGGATAAGGATGGCACCTACCTCCTGTTGTTGTCAGGGTTAAATGTTGTCATGTGTATGAGGCGTTTAGAGCAGGGCCTGGCAGGATACTTCTGAGAGAGTCAGCTGGTGCTGCTGTCGTCGTTCTTCCATTTTCTTCCCTTCCTCTTTCTTTTCACTCTTCCTCCTCTTCTCCCTTGCCTCCCTCCTCTTTCTTTTTCCATTTTTTTTTTTGGCTGCACCTCGCGGTTTGAGGGATCTTAGTTCCCCAACCAGGGATTGAACCTGGGCCCTCGGCAGTGAGAGCCCGGAGGCCTAACCACTGGGCCACCAGGCAATTCCCAAGGATAGGTTTAGACCCTCTCCCCCTCTCCCCCCCCTCCTTTTTTTTTCTTTTTTTTTTTTTTTTTTTTTTTTTTTTTTTTGCGGTTCGCGGGCCTCTCACTGCCGCGGCCTCTCCCGCTGCGGAGCACAGGCTCCGGACGCGCAGGCTCAGCGGCCGTGGCTCACGGGCCCAGCCGCTCCGCGGCACGTGGGACCTTCCCGGACCGGGGCACGAACCCGTGTCCCCTGCATCGGCAGGCGGACTCTCGACCGCTGCGCCACCAGGGAGGCCCTTCTTTTTCCATCTTGTTTAGCTCTTCAACACCGGAAGATGGAAAACGTTGGAAGCAAAATGTATAGGTGGGAATGAGTCACAGCGGGCTTGAGGGGGAAAGGCAAATTGTGGAAGGACTGGTAGGAATCAGATTGCATAGATGGGGGAGCGAGGCCAGAATCTGGGAGCCTAGAATACCAGGAGGAGGAGTTGGACATGAAGGGATTGGCAAAGTGGAGCCCCTGGGCCATTGTGCCTGAGGCAGGAAACTGCCGTGGGGGACGTAAGAGGCAGCAAGTTACTGGGTGGATTGGCTGAGGTGGAAGGAGAGAGTGGCAGTAAGGAGCCAAGTATTAAAATATGCTAAAGACCTTTAAGATTGAAGAGAAGACAGCTGGACAGGGCTGCTGATGGTGGCAGGGGAACAGGAGGGGTTCTGGTGAGGAAGGAGCAGGCTTGGGTGAAGGGGTAGAGTTAGGCTGCAGGAAGCCACAAAAAGAGGGAAGATAGCAGAGATAACTATTTTTTTTTAAATTTTATTTTTAGTTTTAATGCGTGTGGAATGGCTTAGGATTTGGCATCAAATTGGTGTATTTATTGAGAATACCTGCTGTGGATGCCAGCTAGAGACACCATGAGCTCGTACACTTACAGGCGGGACAAGAGCAGGGAAACAGTGTGCCCAAGCATCGTCGTCAGAGTTCTGTGGCTGCGTTAGGTGTTGTAGGATTCTGTCCTCGACCTTTCTGCATTTTTCTAGTCTGTTTTGATGAAGGTAGAGGTCATACTCCTCCAAATCATTTAAACTTATGTACATCACTTTAAAACAAGAAAGGACAGCAAGTATGTGGCTTGATAAGGAAGAAAGAGATGGGCTGATGGTCTGGATCCTGTTAGGACAGACAGGGATAAGTGCAAGGTTCTGAATCCAGTTGCACAGTGTGGGAGGGGCAGGTGGTGGAAGGTTTTAGCTGGCAGGCGTCAACCATGTGATGTGGCCACCAAACAAATCTGTCTTATCTGCACTAAAGGAGTTGTGGTGTCTAGAGCCAAGGGGTAGTGGTCTGCTCGCTCCTTGCTGACCAGACCATGCGTGGGGAAGAGCACAAAGTTCTGGGCGACACGCCTTGGCGGGACAGAGGCAAACTGGAGCCCGTTTGTAAGAAACAGGGAGAGGAACCAAATCCATGTCATGCACAGCCACGGAAGATGTCCAGTTGTTCAGCCTGGAGGCGAGAAGCTTCAGAGCTTCTAGATGGCGAGCTCCTTGAGGTTCAGGATCGTTCTGTGTGTCTCTTTGTAGCCTCAGTGTCGGCCTCAGTGTCCAGTGCCTAGAATGTGCTTGTTTATTGCCCATTGAATGGATAAATGAGAGGCTGGGTTTATCCAGGACCCTGGAGCCCGATTTCAGTTCACAGTAAAGAACTTTCCAATAGAGCTTCCCTGCCTGGGCTGCCGTCAGCGGCGATGCGCCTCTGCCGGGGGCATGTCCACAGGCACAGTCAAGTTTAGGTGGGTGGTTATACCAGTGGGCCCCAAGAATCTATCATTGTTTACATGAGTCAGGACTTTTTGGTGGAGGAGACGAAGGGGGAGTGGGTAAAAATGTGTGATCATTGAGGGTGGCCAGGAGCAAGTAGATTTGTAAACGAATCTGATGGCAAATTTACTTACAAGTACACACCCCCGTCCCCAAAACGGTGCTTTTTACAATTTCTAGGTGAAATGCCCTAATTTGAAATAGCATCGAGTAGAATTTAAGTTAATAGTGCGAACTGCAGTGCCATCTGCTTGGCTTCATGGCCCAGGAGATCTGCAGAGCCGTTTGTCACAATTTGTTTTAAAGCCAGGAAGAAAAATACCCCTGGATGCCATCCAGAGCTTCTCGTGGAGATGCTGTCTTTGGAATGTGGAAGGGGTGGGTGGTGAGAAAGCTGCCCACTTGGGCAGAAGGAGGGCCATGTGCTGGGAGGCAAGAGACGGGGGTTCCAGTTTCGCTCGCTGGCTTGCTCGTGACCTTGGGGAAGTTTCACAACCTCTTATGCTTTGGCGCCTGGTGTGGAGCGGCCCGGCAGACCACAGCTCCTCCACGTCAGGGCTGGGCCAGGTGACTGTTCATTTTTTCATTCATTCAGCTAGTATTTTTGAGCTCCTGTTAAGTGCCAGGCACCATTCTTTTCTTTTCTTTTTTTTTTAATTTATTTATTTTTGGCTGCACTGGGTCTTTGTTGCTGCACACGGGCTTTCTCTAGCTGCGGCGAGCAGGGGCTACTCTTGGCTGCAGTGCACAGGCTTCTCGTTGCGGTGCCTTCTCTTGTTGCGGAGCACGGGCTCTAGGCACGTGGGCTTCAGTAGTTGCGCCATGTGGACTCAGTAGTCGTGGCTCGCAGGCTCTAGAACACAGGCTCAGTAGTTGTGACGCACAGGCTTAGTTGCTCCGCGGCATGTGGGATCTTCCCAGACTAGGGCTCGAACCCATGTCCCCTGCATTGGCAGGCGGATTCTTAACCACTGCGCCACCAGGGAAGCCCCACACACCATTCTTGAAGCCGGGGATTCGGCAGTATTAGTGCTTTTTCTAGTCTAAGACCTAGGATGCTAAGAACATCACCGTCCATTTCACTAATGTTACTGGAGAGCGCAGCATTTCCTTCAGGCATAAGAACCCGCATGTGGGAAAACTGTTCTGAGCTGGGGGAAGTTGTCACCAGCCTTCCAGCTGACGTGCTTGAAACCTGAAGGGTAAGTAAGGGCTGACTCAGAAGTGCATGAAAGTCAAGCCACGAAGGCTTGGATAGCGGAACAGATGCTTCTAGAGGCGCCTTCCAGCCTGGAAGGAATCGTAAACCTGGGGTGGGGTGTTCTTCCCAGGAAAGATGGCTGTGGAGTGGGGCTCTCAGCAGGATGAGGAGACCTGCTTTGTTCAAGGAGAGGCTGAGGGAGGCCTCAGAGTGGGGTGAGGGGTGATGTCAGCCTCTGTGAGGAGGGTGGGCACACGGAAAGGGGGTTCCCAGAGAGCAGCCAAGTGAGTTCATCCCACGAGCAGTCACTGGGCACCTACCGTCCGAAGTGCGGAGGGCGCACAGAGATGAGTTAAGGTGAGGCTCTGACTTAAGGTGCCCCGAGCCTGCACTCAGGCAGGCGAGTGTGGAGATAAATGTTGGTGCCGGGCGGGCACGCCACACGGGGGGAGAGTGACTGACAGCCTAAGGGGGCGAGGAAGGCTTCCCAGCAGGGATGACAAATGAGCTGGGCCTCAAAGTGTGACTAGGAGTTGGTTGGGTGTGTGGTAGAGAAAAGGCCATTGCAGGGGAGGAGCCTTGAAATCTTCCCGAGTTTACCTTCATGTTGTGAGTGGAGGCCAGAGACCCCGTACCCAGATGTTGTTCTTGTGATTCTTGGTTCTCTGGGGGATATATTGCTTCAGTGCCCCCGCAAGGGGATGGTCATCCCTGTGTTTGAGGATGAGAATTCCTGGTGCTTAAGGTGCCTCAAGTCTTTTCTGAAACATTGTGGGTGTAAAACAAACAAACAGGATTGTCTTTCCTGTTCTGTGTGTGGGGACTTGGAAAGGATGAGGGGCAGCGAGGTGACTGACACAGCCCTGGGTGCAGCAGGCCTAGGACAGTGGACGGAGATGTGAGTGCAGGAAGGCAAGAAAGGATCCCGGCCGAGTTCCTATGAATAGGCAGAGTTTAGGGACAGTTGCATGAGTGGGTGTGAAATTAACCAAGGAGTGGAGGAGGCCGTGGACTCCTCTATTCCAGGAAGAGAACTGAGTAAGGCAGACATCGGTGGGACAGTTTTGGAGGAATAGGCATTATGGGCAGACACAATGAATTTATTTAAACAAATTTCTGGAGCTGGCGACTCGAGGGCTTTGTCAAGCTCAGTGCCTTAACACCAGTAAGAAGTGGGAAACGAAGGTGAGTTTGAGATGGGGCTTTGGGATTCTGCTGTTTAGAGGCAGGTTAATAAATTAATTAATAAGTAATTAATTAATGCTTTGTAAGCAATCATCCCAAATCTGTGTCTTAAAAATTATTTTATTGTCTTTCAGGAATTCTCTGTAGCTCAGGATTCCGGGAAGGGTTTGGCTGGTGGCTGTGTCTCAGTGTCTTTCATGCTGGGGCCGGGCCACTGGAGAGCTGGAACAGCAGGGCCACCATCTAACTGTCTTCACGGGGTCCCTCCTGGGCGCTGACTTGGGTTCCTCAGCATGGGGCGCTCAGAGCAGTCCGGCTGCTTATGTGGCTCCAGTTGAAGTCACACAGGGTCACTATCACAGTCATGAGCCCACCCAGCTTCAAGGGGAAGAAACACAGGTCCCTTTTCTTGATGGGGACAGTGTCAAAGTCACATAGGCAGAGCTGGCAGGATGGGAGATCGCGTTACAGGCAACTTTGGGAAATACACCTGGGCTCAGGTGGGGAGCTTGTATGAACAGGTGAGCTCCCTAATAGTATGATTACAGCAGAGGAGAGCGGAGGGCACCTCCTGTGGTTTGGTGGGCAACCTGAGTCTCTGGGCAGGAGGCAGGAGGGGACGTAACCAATTACTGCGGAGATGTGGGCAGGGATGGAATAGGAGAACCAGGTGTTCTGGGTGCAGAGCCGGGCTTGCTGTGGGAGCTCCGAGGCAGATGTGAACAGTGAGGACCGGAGAGCAGTGGGTTTGGCCAGGACGATGGCTCTTGTTTATCAAGTTGTTTTCTTCACTAGCTTGAGCCCTCTGCATCCCCCTCCCCAGCCCCATTTTCCCCTTAGATTTTGAGATGACATTTCATTAGGAGAAGTTTTAAACTATCTTTGTCTTTTTTATTGCTTTCCTATTTTATTTTGGCATGCCATGTATTTTATCCATTTATTTTTGAACAGGTAATGCAATTAAAAATGGTAGCTTAGGAGGTAGACTGTGCAGATTGTCTGCTTCTCACCCCATTCCCCCAGAGGTCACCGGTGTTCTCGGTTTCACATGTTTCCTTCAAAAAGTGTTCTCTCTCTGTGTCGCTGCTGTGATGCTGACTGTGGGCTCCTGCTCTCTGGCCTCCATTTCAGCCTCCACAGCATAGGGTGGGGTGGGGTGGGATGGGATGGGGGTGGAGGCGCTTCCCTAGCTGGCACCTCCTCTGCGGACCAGAATCTACCCACCTTCGCAGGAAGGCCGGGCCTGCGGGCTCAGGGCTGACGTCAGCCCTGGATTCTGTTCAGGCTTTTCTGAACCTGGAATTTTAAATGTTGCTTCTTAATTCAGGTCAGATTCCTCTCATGGTGGTTCTTCATTTCTACTTTGTATGGTTTCTAAGTGTTCTTTGACTCCCAAGATGGTGATTCTGTTATTTGGTTTCATTCTATCATTTACATGTAAAATTTCCTGAAAGAGGAAAATATATATAATTGGTGGAGTCTTGGGGCTCTGAATTTTGGTATCACAAAATCACACAATCTGAAAAGGGACTTTAAGGCTTGTCTAGGTGTTTTCTTTTTTGTGTTTTTTTGTTTGGGTTTAAAATGTTTTTTAAAAAAGCGTTTTTTTTTTTTTTTTTTTTTTGTGTTTAAAAATTTTTTTAAAAAAAGGTTTTTTTTTTTTTGTGTTTAAAAATTTTTTTAAAAAAAGGTTTTTTTTTTTTTGTGTTTTTTTGTTTGGGTTTAAAATTTTTTTTAAAAAACGTTTTTTTTTTTTTTTTTTTTTTGCATATAGGAAATTCAGCACTAGACAGGAAACTAAAATATTGTCTAAAGCCCCTACCACCCCCACCCCCCCCGCCAAAAAAACCCCCAAAAAACCCAAACCAACTCTGCTATACTTCCTGGGATGGATGGTGACCTGCTGAGACCTCCCAGTTCCCTGAAGCAGGCGGTGGGAGTACCTGGCCCAGCTCTGGACAGGAGTGCTTGAACCCGGGATATTCTAGATGATTCGAGTGTGGGGACGTTTGGTGCTGTGTCCAGGCTTGGGGCTGACTTCTCCTTAGCTGGCTTTCAGGGGGATAGATTGCAGCTGAACTCTGCCCAAGACCCTGATGCAGCTCCTAGAAACCCGAGGCTGTGTCTGCAGTGCGTAGCATCGATCCGTAGCATTCGAGTCTATTTTTTCTCTCTGCGTGTCCACAAAATTCATTACTTTACAATGAGCCTGTCAGGGATAGCTGCAGTGAAGAAATGCTCCACTCCAGTCCCAGGGCCTCATACTTCTGGAATTTTGCCTTGGCAAGTGAATCAAGTACTCTGTAAACACGCTAATGTCACGGTCCCTACCCATGGGGAGTTAGAACTTTTTCAAAGCCCCTTTCTATCTGTTGCCTCACCTGTTCCTCACTGCAGCCCTTTATTTTTCTGGATTTGGCTGGAGGTTCTGTAAAAAGCATTTAAACAGCAGCTCCTTTGCCCCCCAGAAGTGCTCCCCATGCCTTGGGGCCTGGTCTCTTGGCACTGAAGGTCTGGTGAGCTAATCCTGTTGGACAAGGGCAGCTCTGAGTTAATGAGTACAAATCTCTCTTTCCCCCCCTTGGAACACGGATTTTTTAAAAGTCTTTCCTAACTTTGGAGAGACAGAAATATGTGGCTGAGAAAGGATTGCGGGGCAGGATTAAAAACTAATCCTTCAGCGTCCACGTGCCCATTTGTTGCCTTCCGGGTTTGCTGTCCTTCCCACCTCCGAGGGCTCCTCACTCAGCATGTTGTGTGGTTAGTTATTCCACAGTGGTCTTGAAAGTGGTTTCGGAGATGCTGTTTCAATCCTGGAGGATGTGTCACCATGCGATGACAGTCTGCTGTGCTGAGAGATGCTGACAGCCCCTGCCCAGCCCCACACCGGCTCCACATCTCATCTGGCCAACACAAAAGGCAACTGATAATTCCAGTTCTCAGCACTAGGTGGGCTGGAGACCTTTGGGGATGGTCATCGTTGTCCGGTATTTTCACGGTGCAGCTCTAGCCGAGCGATAACCACAGCCATATCATCAGAGCCCTCATCACTGGGATCATTTTCTGTTTTGAGCGTCTTGGTTGTCTTTCCTCTCTTTCCTCAATCAAGCCTTCCTTGGTTAGGTCGCGTGAGTCTGGAGTCCTTGATTGCTTTCCAGGGATGGGCTCTGCCCTTGTTGACTTCGGCTATGACTTGACCTTTGTGGTGACGATACCCATTTGGGAGCTGCGGGGTCTGCAACTGATGGAGACTTGGAGGACTGAATGCCAAGTATTTGGGAGCAGCTTGGAAATTCACAGTCTTCTGGCAACTTTCTCAAACGGATCGATGGTTTATTATGACCTGTGAGGCCCCTCTTGTCTGAATGCTTGCTATCCATCAGTTGTGTGACTGTTCTCTGCTCCCTCTGTCCTGCCAAGGGCTAGCTAGAGGAGATGATTTCTGGCTGCACGTGATGCGGTGGTCTAGAGAGCTGCATGGGCCCAGGGAATAAATTCTCAGTCCAATGATGACATCATCCACTTCCCCCTAAGCCTACCCCTCCTCTGTTTCCATTCTGCATGCCACCACCCCCACCCCAGTTGCCTAAGATTTGGGGGTTGTTCTCGACAGCTCCCTAGACACCCCCGTGCGCTCTTGACCGCTGATGTCATTTCCTTAGCATCTCTCCTGCCAGACCACACCCCCTCCACCCCCTGTGCTCTGCTCTAGTTGGGGCCTCAGCAGCTCTCATCTGGATCACTGCCGGAGCCTTCTGCTGGGGCCCCTTTCCCAACATTCCTGCCAGAACTATCTCCCCGAGACCTGATTCAGAAGATAGATAGATAGATAAATAGTTAGATAGGTAGATTTTCCCTTATTTACACCCCTCAGTGGCTCCCCATTGCCTGTGGTCCATGGGCCGAAGCTTCTTTCGCGTGGCATCCAAGCCACACCCTGATCCGCCCCTTTCTGCTGCTTCCTCTTGGTCTTCCTTTACCCCTCAGTTTTCCCCTCACCTGTCAATGGCAAACTGCTACAGCTCTCTGGCCCCTCTGGCTCTCTCCTGTAGCTCTGCGCACACTCAGGTCGCTCTGTGCTGAGATCCTGCGACATGTCCTCCTGCCGTCACCCAGCAGGCATGCCCGCTCCTCTCAATTAAAACCTGGCTCAAGGAAGCTCCTTCTCTGAAGCCTTTCCTGACTTCCCCTGGTTAGAGGGGCCCCTTGCCCCATGTCCTCCAAGCATCCTTGACCGCGCCACGAGCACGTTGCAGCCTCCATGTACACATCTATGTCCCCCTCCTAGACTGTGGGGATTCGGGTCTGCGCAAGGCCCGGCAAAGAAGAGCACGATCTATCAGTATTTGTAGAATGGATGAGAAAGGAGCTTGGAGTCAGAGATTGTGGGTTGTGGTGCTGGCTCTGCATCTACTAGGGCACTGAATTTCTCTGAGCCTCAGTTTGCTCATCTCATCTGTGAAATGGGGACAGTACACTTTTCTTACCAGATGGCTGTGAAGTTAAAATGAGAAGACACCTGGGACAAGGCTAGTGTGGCGCAGATTTGGCGAGTGTCTGGAGCCGAGCAGGGACTCGGTCCCTATTGCCCACTTCCGCTGACAGCTGGGGAGGAAGTCTCAATTTCGGGGTGATGAGTCTCATGACTACCTTGTGCTTCTGTCTCCTCTCAGAGAGGGCTTCTTATCGGGGTGTGTGTGCCTGGGGGTGCCTTACAGCAGGAGGACTGGGTTTGCCATCAGGGGGCAAAGGCGTGTGAACCCTCCTTACTTTGTGGAGGCCTCAGCAAACGTTCAGAACCCAAATCCTGTTTGTCCAAGTTTCTCCAGGGCCTTGGATGGTGTGCCCGCTTGGCTGTCAGTAGGGATTGAGAAACGGCCCTGTGTGGGCTGTCGTGTCCTGGGCCCTGTGTAAATCAGTGGCAGCCTGCCTGTTGATGCCTGAACTTCTGCTTTCTCCGGATTTCTCCAACCATCTGTCACTCAGGTGCCTTCTTTGTTGTATCCCGGAAAGATGATTTTCATCAAGGCTCATGGTATCTGTTAATGCCGTGCAGAGGCATCCAGTTGGAAGAAGCAGGGGAGATGTGTTAGAGAGATCAACCTGGAACTGAAAGTTTAATAACTTGGAAAAAAAGGAGTTTTAGGGAAGTGTGACTAAACAGCTTTAAAAGAGTGGAGATGAGGTCAAACCTGTTCAACCAGGTCCTTGAGCAGTAGGTAGCTCAAATAGAAGGCGACTGATTAAACACGTGACACATCACACACTTGCTGGGCCACTTGGCCAGTCTGGCCCCAGCTCATTTTGGCATCAGTTCCTCTCTCAGCCCCTTCCCTATTTCACATCAACCCCCTCCGCCACTTACACAACCTCTGACTCATCTGCACCAGAGTGTTCACCCCTCTTGACTCCTTTCTGGGGGGCAGTGAGGAGGAAGGTGGTCTGAGAAATGACTTAGGAGGACCATTTGCCCTCGTTGCAGGAGTAATCCACGCAGAGTGCAGAATGGTTGGAAAACACTAAGTGCAAAGAAAACGGTCACTTGTTACCTTACTGCCTTTTAGCATTCTCTTGTGTGTTCGCTCAGAACTTTCCCCACACGTGTGTGTGGGTGTGGGTGTGTGTGTGTGTGTGTGTGTGTGTGTGAGGGGGGGGGTTCTTTACAAAAACACGTTCAAACCCTTTTAGAGCCTTTTCCTCCTTTAACTTAGTAATGCGCTTTCAGCCGTGCTGGTGTTCATCGTTTTTCTCTGCGATTTGTAATGGCTGCATAGTATTTCACCGCACGGGGAAGTGCTGTAATTTATGTAACCGAGTCTCCCGGTGGACCTTTCCTTGCTCTGGGAAGGCCCCAGGGGTGTGTTGCTCTCTCTTCTACCTCCCGCTGGAAGGTTCCTGTACTCTCTGCCAGCACAGCCCTCCACGTTCCAGTACTGTGTCCAGACTACTCCGCCTCAGTTCTCTGCTCGGGGCTGCCGCAGAATTAATCTCTGCCACCGTGGTTCTGTCTTCCATGCCTGTGTCCCCCAGTAAGAACAGGCAGGGCCCACTGCCTATCACCTGTTCACAGTCGTGCTCGAAGCATGTTCCTCTAATTGAATTGGGAAAAAATGATGCAGCCCCAGAGCTGCCCACAGAGGAGGACAAAGAGCAAGAGACTGAACCACCAACAAGGAAAGTCAAAGCTGAGAGAGGAAGGAGGGCCACGGATTGCTATTCTGAGTAACACGTGCCTGGGAAAGTCCCCAGAAGCCGTGTCAGTGCACTTGACTCTTAAGTTTTTGTTGAGTGTAGACGTTGGTACTTTATTACTGGCCGCCCACACTCGAAGCAAAGTGGCCCCCTCCTCGGGTGGTCCCTGCTGCCCTAAGTGGTTGTATGCCAGGTCATGGGGTACTGATGCCCAGCTGGTCAAGTCTGGCTGGACCTGGGTGGGGTGAAGCGTGCATCCTAATTGGCCCCCAAGTGTACAGCTTGGGAGGGGGCTGGTTAAGAGTTGCTCAACCATTGAGCTTGCTGTCTGGGTAATTTGAGCCAAGAGACAGAGCGGGGAGCTGCGGGTGAGTGCAGCGGCAACAGTGGGCACGCGTAGGCTGCGTTTTCGGAGCCCAGAAACTGAGGCCAAGGGCAGGAAGCACATCCCTGAAGGGTGGAGTGGAGCTGTCTGTGGGGAGGGGGCCTAGGTCATGCAGGTTTTCCAGTTCTGGGCCTTCCAGGGCTTAGCTGTGCTGTGGTTGTACTCTCGGGTTGCTCTGAACCTCCACTCTGAGTTGTACCCCCTTCTCCACCCTCCTCCCCAGCACACACTTGAGCTAGTTGAATGGGCTCAGCTTCCTGTGATTATCTGTTCACCGTGCAACAGGACAGCCCGCGTGTGTTGGAGATGGTTGTGGTCTAGGAGAATGGTCATCTCTGCTGCCCGCCCAGCTGCTGCCCTTACTGTCCTATGCAGCCAGCCCCCAGCTCCCAGAACCACCTGCTCTTTCCCACAGGAAGCTGGCCGGGAACCTCTGGAACCAAATGCGAGTGTTCAGGGCTTTTCCTCACCTCAGGGAAGTGAGCACTTGGAGCCAGTACCCTGCTGGAGTCATCGAACTCATTCACCCATCCATCAATAATGTTTACTGAAGTCTCTCATAAGCCCAGCGCTGGGCTCTGCCCAGGGCTGAACAGAGAGAGACACAGTCGGTCATTGTCTGGTGACTCTAGCCCTGAGAGTCACAGCACGGCGGGGGGACCAGAGGGGAAGGCTCTGGGCAGGGGCCTTGGATGGAGTTGAGAAGAGCATTTGTGTTTTGCACAAGGAGGCTTACTGGGTCGGAGCTGGAGGGGCTGCACCTGGAGTGGGAAACTGCTCTGAGGGCCCCTGCAGACTACCCGTTCAGAACTGGGCGCCCCTTGGCAGCAAGGCAGCCTCCACTTTCTAGCTCTGTGTGTCCGAGGCTTGGGTGCTGAGAGGCAGAAGCGGGGGGCGTGTGTCAAGGACCCCTTCACGTCAGGTCTTGTTCCTGATGTCACTGGGGAAGCCCCGGAAGGTCTTCTGCTTCCTTCTGCTGCCCAAAGAAGCCCTTTGAGATTGTGCAGGAAGGACCTGGGCTCAGTGGTCCTCTTCCTGATGGGACTGGCCAGCTTCCAGGAGGAAAAACAGGACGGCTGAGCGTGAGGGCAGCCGCGGAGGAGTTGTTCTGCCCCGTGTGCCGGGAGGGTGGGCAGACAGTAAAGAGACTGTTGTAAAGCCCAGCAGACACCTCTTGATCTGGCTCAGAATCCGGAGCAACCGAGACATCCTAGGTCCAGAAGTGCAGCCTAAACGAGCGGCAGTGGCAACAGTCCTGAAATGTATGCTTGTGAGAAGGACCAAGGCGTTTGCTGGTTCTGAGGGATGGTCCTTTCACTAGAACTCACTGTAAGCTTGTGGTTCCTAGGCCCCTGGACTTGGCAGGGACTGCTGTGCCATGAGGCCACCTTCTTACTAAAAAGAATCAGCCTGACACTCAGCCCACTTGTGTTATTTTTGAGACCGGATGGAAGGAAACAGTGGTCAGTAGATCTAGGGTAACTACCGCGAGAGCGTTTACAGGCAAGTAATGTGAGTCTTACCTTTTAATTTTTTTCCCCTCTGGAAAACAGAAGGCAAATACTGGTACTTTTATTCAGTTATGATCATCTTCCATTGGATTTGCTGCCTTGAGTCCTGGTGGAGCTGGGAGAAGGGTCTATCTCATAGCCATGGCATGGTTGGCAGGGCTGCAGGGCTCCCCCTTGGCTGCCTGTCCTTCCACATGTTGCTTCCATGCCATTCCTAGGTTGGGGGTGAGGGGGAATACGGGTGAGGAATATTATGGGCTGGGTAGGACTCTGGAGTGTTATCCCTGCCTTTTCAGGGAAAGGAGTGGAGGGTAGTGGCAAGAGGTGAGTGACAGGAGAGGAGGGGCTGAGGTGGAAGAGCAGGGAGGTGTGGTCTTTGGGTTGGTCCTCGTGCCGAGCATGTCACGGGATGAAAAGAGCCATGGACATCCTGGAAGTGCTCAGGTCTCCCCTATGGTTTAAATAGTGAAGGAGAGGAGAGCTGGAGGATTTCATAAATTCAGGTGCGAAAAGGACAAGATATTGAAGGCATGTGAAAAAAGAAGGGCTTGTTTGTTATAGCCCCCACCCCCCAAAAAAGAAAAAAAGTAAACCTAAATATCCACCAATATGGGACTAAATAAAATGTGGTGTAGTCCTGATATGGAATACTATACAGCTGTATAAAAGGGAAGACCCAGAATTATATTCAATCTCAGAAATGTTGAGGAGGAAAACTAAGGAACATTTCTGTATGAAAGGATGATGTTTACGTTAAAAAAAAAAATGCTGATCAATAGTGTATATTTTCAATGGTTTTATATATTTACTATATATATATATATATTTTGTTTTGTTTTGTTTTTTTGTTTTTTTTTCCTTTTTTAAGTCAGGAGTGATCCACCCCTAAGTCTTAGCTGTACCAATCTCTGGGGAAAGGAGGGGGAAGCAGGATTCGAGCTACTAGTCAGAAGAGATTAAAAGCTTGTAATATTTTAACGAAAAATTTTTAAAATTTTTGTCTAAATCAAGTAAGTATTAGAATGTTTAAAAAACTTTTGAAGTCATAGTTTAGCAGTCCTCTAAGGTGGCAGCTTCAACATCTAGTAATGAGTGAATTAGACAACAGCTCAGAAGCAGGGACCCAGCCCAGGGTCTTGGTAGCTAAACGTCCTGGGATGGTGAGGCACCTAGTGACTCAGCGGACATCATGGAGATCCAAGTCAGTTTGGGACGAAGTGATTCATTTGTTTGCAGCCCTCTTTGCTGGTTCTGGAGGTGGTAGTCACACCTTAGAAGCAGCATCAATAATTTAACATTTATTCATCATTGTGTCTAGAACATCTCTTTTAGGTACCACTGGAGATTTAAACTAAAAAAAGAATGAAGGATTAAATGAGTGATATTTTTGTCCTTGAACTTAAAACCAGGTCAGGCCCTCATCTTGTCTCACCTGACTGTTAATTTGGTCTCCCTGCTTCCAGTCTTGCCCTCTACTCTGTCCTCCACCTGCCACTCGAGTGATGATGATTCAGAAACAGAAATCTCATCTGTCTCCTACTTGCCTCTTCTCAGCTGCCCTGGTCCCAGAGGAGGGGTTTGATTTTATTTGCATGCCTTTCAGTGCCCTTTCCCACCTGGCACTGATGTGCCCCCCAGTCACGTGACAAAAGAGACCTTGGCAAACTTCTTGCTAATCCTGGGACATAGTACAATGTTTTCACATGGCATGTACCTCACCTTGCTTCCTTCAAGACCCAGTTCAGATGTTACTACCTCTGTGAAGCCTATTTGTCCTTACTTTCTCCTTTTGAGAGGTCTTAACCTTGCCCTTTGCACCTCACTGCCATCACATCCTGTTGTATAGTATTAATTAGTTATGAGTATTTCTTTGGGGATTGTCAACTTTTGGGATAAAACTACGTCTTATTCATCTCTCCTTCATGGTTTCTGTGCTGGTCCCCTTCATATAATAGGTATTCAAAAAATGTTGGCTGAAAGTATAACACACGTTCTAGTTACATTTGTTGTGTAACAAATTGTTTCACAACTCAGTGACTTAAAATAACCATTTTTATTAGGCTCACAGAATCTGTGGGTTGGAAATTTGGGCAGGCACTGGCAGGGGTGGCTTCTCTCTGCTCTACAATGTTGGGGGCCTCGGCTTAGAGGATCCCAAGGCTGGGAGGCGGCTCACAGCTCAGGCCTGGAATCATGAAGGCTGGTTCCTGCCCTTGGCTGGCTACGGATTGCGAGCTCTACTGGGGCTGTGGACTGGAGCGCCCTCCCCAAGTCTTGGGCTCCCTCACAGCATGGCAGCCTCAGGACTTCTTCCATGGTGGCATCAAGTAGCAGAGTGGAAGCCGCATTGCTTTTTATGGCCGAGCCTTGAAAGTCACACCATGTCACAAACCTGCCCAGATTCAAAGGGAAGGGTATAAACTCCATCTCTTGGTCACAATGCAGAAGAGCGTGTGGGACAGGAGATATTGTTACTGCCGTGTTTGGAAAATACAAACTGCCATGGTTGGCGTGTGGGGGAGATTCGTTCCACAGCTAGAGCTAGTATCACTTACAACTACTGCTGCAACTTTTAAAGTTGCCGGCTTAATGCATATTGAGCACTTATGGTGGGCCAGGTCCTAAGGGTTTTGACTCATTTAATCCTTCAACAATACTGTGAAGATTACATTGCTTTACAGATAAGGATGCTGAGTCACAGAGAGGTTAAGTGACCAGCCAGGGTCTCCAGCTACTGCCTGTGCTGAGAGGTCAGAGAGGGAGAAGCTTCCAGAATTAGCTCCATCCTTCAGGTCTGCTGCTGTGTTGTGCCACTGCACATATCACGTGGGTGTTGATGGCTATTTCAAGGGATGTTTTTGATGGAAGTAAGGACCTGGGTGCAGGTCTTTGTGCTCGTGGTCTGGGGAAGCTGAGCCATGAGCTGTCCTGGCTCTGTGGCTCCCCCGTGTGTGTGGACCTTGGTCAGGCTGCCCCTGGAAGGCAGCGACATTGACCTAGCGGGGCATTCCTTGTTAAGGTGTTGTCTCCAGCCTGGCTTCGTTGACATATTAATACACATAACTTACTGTCCCTGATTGGGACCCAGCAACTGCTGGCTCTTGGTGGTAAGGGCCAAGCTCTGTGTCTGTCTGTCGCCTGACCCAGAAAGGGATCAAGTGAGGATTCGTTTTAGCTCATGCCCCTTCTTGTCCTCCCTTGGCTGAAGGCTAAAACGTGAGAATCCCCAGCCTTGTCACTGGAGTGGCCTTCCTGACTGCTCTCTTGGGAGCCTTTCCGTTCTGTGAGGCCCTTAGGTGGCCTGGTTTCCACCCCATGGCTGGTCTGTTTGGCATTTTTAACATGAGGCCTTGCACATTCCCCATCATAGTCTTCAGGACCAAGTTGGCAAGGAAACGCGGTGGGTGGTTTATCATCACTTATCACTGATATTCACCAGGCACCTTCAGTATGAGCCACAGACTAAGAAAACGGATTAGCCATGTTCTTTGTCATGGAGAAAGTGACTTAACCTGAAAAACCTTTTCCTCCTCGGGTAAATGTGGATATGATGAAATCAACCTCATTTACTTGTTGTGAGGATTAAATGAGATGACGCATGCAGAGTATGCCTGACACACTAAGGTGCTAATCATTATCCTCATTCACCTTCATTTTAAACGTATACTTGCTTATTTTTAAAAATGGTAAAATAGAGGAAAGGAAGAGAGAGAGGGAAAAATCATTCACCATTCAGATTCAGCCCAGCATCATTAATGTTTTGTTTGGTTATTTTTCTAGGTACAGTATTTTTTTTTTTTTAACATAAATTTACTGTGTGTGCAGTTTTGCATTTTTAACTGAAATTCAAATGTTCATCTTCTCTTTCATGCTTTTGTACTTAAAGATTTTTCCTGGTTTTGGATTAGTATCGCACGCTGGTAGAAACAAGATGAAATTTTAAAATTTTCATTTGGTGACTTTCACAGTATGATTTGATCTCTAGGATTACCTCTGAGATTGATATATAGTGCATTTACATTATTCCCATTTTACAGATTAAGAAATATACTAGTGTGGCCGAGGCACATGCAGAATTCGTAACAACTGTGTGCTGTTTGAGCTCTGAGGATTACAGAGGTCACAACTGGAACAGGAGATGTGGAATGGTGAGCTAGATCCTTCTGACACTTTGACATGCTCACTTATGCATCTTGAACTCAGAAATTGGATCCCGTGCTTAGAGATGTGTGTCCCTGAGCCCAGGCATGTTCAGAAAATGCGTGGGAAGCTGGCTTTCACAGGCGCAGCCACACCTCCCTGCTCACTAACTCCTGAATCACATTGCCTCTAGCCAGGTTGTCTAGGACTCAGCACGAAGGAAAAAGTGGGAGCAAACTTGGACAAGCAATAGCTTGAAAAACTAGTTAAGTGATATCATGTGTTTATGGATTACAGACTGCCAAAACTAATCGAAAAGGATGTAGCCTTTCCCACTGACCATTTATTGCCTAAATCAGTGATTCTTAATCTTTTTATCTGGGTCTTGAATCTCTTTCTCTTTTGAAGTTTATGGACTCTTTTTCTAGACGAACACACACAAGTGCATGTAATATAATTTTTCTTTCAATCTTAGGACCCACAGGTGTCTATATTAGATACATGTTGGTACAAAACAAATTACTCCAACACTTAAGACTAAAAGAACAGTAAATTCTTCTCAATTTTATTGCAAATGTAAAACTGCTCTTAAAATAAAAATTGTCCTAAAATAAAAATCTTGATTGGAGAAACTGTGTTCTGCTAAACCAGTAGTTACTGCAATTGTGAGTATAATTCTTAAAGCAAAACAAAACAAAACAAAAAACCAAAACCAAACCAAAAAAAACAACAGTTAACATTTATTATCTCTCACAGTTTCTGTGGATCAGGAATTGAGGAGCATTTTAACCGTGAAGCTGACTCTGGGGCTCCCAGGGGGGTGCAGTCAAGATGTCATTTGAGGCTGCAGTCGGCTGAAGGCTTGGCAAGGGCTGGAGAAAGTAGCTCCAAGGAGGCTTAGTTGTATGCTGGTTGTCGGGCACTAGGCTTCACGTGGACCTGGTCACAGGGCTGCTTTGATGTCCTCATGACGTGGCATTTGGCTTTCCTCAGGGTATGTGATCCCAGAGAGCACGGTGAAAACCCCAGTGTTTTTTTATGACCTAGCTTTGGAAGTCACACTCGATCATTTCCGCATTTCCTTTTGGTCACACAGGTCAGCTGTATTCAGTGCATGGGGCAAGGTATGGGTGAGTAGCTTCCAGGCCCTCTCCAGGTGTGCCACCCTCCCAGCACATTGACCTGGAAGTTCTAATGCTGTCATTTAGGGGTTTTATCTGGGGCTGGGGGGCGGGGTGTTATTACATAGGCATGATTGATTAAATCATTGGCCTTTGGTGATTAAACTCAACTTCCAACCCCTTCCTCCTCCCTGGACTTCAGAGGGTGGGGCTGAACATTCCAGCCCTCTCTTGAAAATATCTAAGGGCCTACCTTGAATTACCTCATTAGCAACAACTTCTGTATGGTCAGAGGCTCCTTGTGAATAACAAAAGACTCTATAACTAAGGAAATTCCCAGAGTTTTAGGAGCTGTGGGCCGGGAACTAGGGGACAAAGACCAAATACATAGTCTTTCTTGTTCCTTGGGCTTGGCTGCTTGCTGCTTGAAAGGCAATACAAGAGACACGTGTTGGCTGGAAAGGAAAGGTTGCTCTATTCAGGAGGCTGGCAAAACCCAACTCCAAGATTCTGCTTGACCCTGAAAGGGAGAATCATTTGCGGAGGGGGTCAGAGTCTTCGTTATCTTCCACTGTTTGCAGACTTTCTTTTGATTGGTTGGTGGTGAAGTAACAGGGCAGTGCTCCAGGAATCTTGTGCTCAGCCTGAAGTTACCATCCTCCGCCTGGGTGGGGACCTTAGTACCTGCAGAAGAACTCAAAGGTATTGTTGATGTTTTTTTCCTTGAGGAGGAACCAGGACCCTGCCCCACGGCTGCTCCTCCGCAGTTCCTTCATTCCTTAATCACTTGCCATTCTATTACCCAGTATTTTCTTTCTCGGCCTTTCTTTCTTTGTTTTTTTAAGAGTTTCTTTTCTTTTTTTAAAAAAATTATTTTTTTGAGATATCATTGACATTTAACATTATATTAGTGTCAAGTGTACAACATAATGATTCGGTATTGTATATGTTGTGAAATTGTTACTGAACCAAACTCAGGTCTACTTGCTTGATGCACACAGCAAAGCCAATCTACTGACACTGGGTTGTGGTGAAGGAAGGTACAGCGTTTACTGAAGGCGCCTAATGCTCAAAAGACCCAAACTCCCCAATGGTTTTTTTGTTTTTTTTGTTTTTTTTTCGGTACACAGGCCTCTCACTGCTGTGGCCTCTCCCGTTGCGGAAAACAGGCTCCGGACGCGCAGGCTCAGGGGCCATGGCTCACGGGCCCAGCCGCTCCGTGGTATGTGGGATCTTCCCGGACCGGGGCACGAACCCGTGTCCCCCGCATCGGCAGGCGGACTCTCAACCACTGCGCCACCAGGGAAGCCTGGTAGTACTATTTTTTAATTTTTTTGAGGAACCTCAGTATTGTTTTCCATAGCGGCTGCATCAATTTATATTCCCACCAACGGAGCACAGAGATTCCCTTTTCTCCACATCCTCACCAACACTTGTTTTTTTCTTGTCTTTTTGATAATAGCCATTCTAATACATGTGAGCTGATGCCTCATTGTGATTTTAAGTTGCATTTCCCTGATGATTAGTGATGTTGAGCATCTTTTTGCATGTCTATTGGCCATTTGTGTGTCCTTTTTGGAAAAAAACATCTGTTCAGATCCTGTGCCCACTTTTTAATCAGATTGTTTCTTTGCTGTTGAGTTGTATGAGTTCTTTATAAGGACTTTATTTTCTTTAGAGCAGTTTTGGTTTTTCAGTAAGATTGAGAGGAAGATACAGAGATTTTCCATATACCTTTAGTCTCCACACATTCATAAATTGCCCCATTATCAACATCACTCATCAGAGTGGTACGTTTTTTAACCAAGCATGAACCTGTATTAAAACATCATAATCACCCAAAGTCCATAGTTGACCTCAGGGTTCACTCTTGGTGTTATACATTATGTGGGTTTGGACGAATGTATAATGAATGACATATATCCATCATTGTATTGATAGTATCATACAGAGTATTTTCACTGCCCTAAAAATAATTTGTGCTCTCTCTATTCATATCCCTGCCCTCCACAACCACTGATCTTTATGGAGACTGATTTGTCGCCATAGTTTTGCTTTTTTCAGAATGTCATTTACTTGGAATCATACAGTGTGTAGCATTTTCTGATTGGCTTCTTTCACTTAATAATATGTATTTTCAAGTTCCTCCGTGTCCTTTCATGGCTTGATAGCCCATTTCTTTTTACTGCTGAATAATATTCCATTGTCTGGATGTATCACAGTTTATTTATCCATTCACCTACTGAAGGACATCTCATTTGTTTCCAAGTTTTGGCAGATATGAAGAGAGCCGCTGTAAATATCCATGTGTAGGTGTTTGTGTAGACAGAAGTTTTCAGTTGCTTTGTGTAAATACCGAGGAGTGCAATTGCTGAATTGTATGGTAGGATTATGGTTACTTTTACAAGATACCGCAAGACTGTCCTCCAGAGCATCAGTTCCATTTTGCATTTCTGTTGCAGGAAGGGAGACCCCTTCCAGGGCCCGAGAGCGGGCTCTCGTCTAACTCTCAGAAATGAATTGTCCGAGGAGACACACGTGCTGACAAAGCCGGAGACTTTATTGGGAAGGGGCGCCTGGGCGGAGGGCAGGAGGGTAAGGGAACCCAGGAGGACTGCTCTGCCACGTGGCTCACAGTCTCAGGTTTTATGGTGATGGGATTAGTTTCCGGGTTGTCTCTAGCCAATCATTCTGACTCAGGGTCCTTCCCGGTGGCATGCACGTTGCTCAGCCAAGGTGGATTCCAGCGAGGAGGATTCTGGGAGGTTGGTAGGACATGTGGACTGGCGTCTTCTCTCTCCTTTTGACCTTTCCCAAATTCTTCCGGTTGTTGGTGGCTTGTTAGTTATGTGTTCCTTACCAGATCTCCTGTTGTAAAATAACTCATGCAAATTGTTACTGTCTTTTCCTGGCCAGGGTGGGCGGTTTCAGTCAGTGCTTCCCCTAACATGTCCACCAGCAGTGAATGAGCATTCCTGTTGCTCTGCATCCTCACCAGCATTTGGTGTTGTCAGCATTCCAAATTTTGGTCATTCTACTAGGTGTGTAGTCGTATCTCATTTTTGCTTTAATTTGCATTTCCCTGATGATGTATGATGTGGAGCATCCTTTCATATGCTTACTTGCCATCTGTATATCTTCTTTGGTGAGGTGTCTCTTAAGGTCTTTGGCCCATCTTTTAATCAGGTTGTTTTTTTTTTTTTCTTCATGTTTTAGGAGTTCATTTTATGTTTTATAGTACAGTTCATTATTAGATGTGCCTTTTACAAGTATTTTGTAAAAGGCACATCTAATTCTTGTCTTCTAATTCTCTTGATACTGGCTTTTGCAGAGCAGACGTTTTAAATTTTAATGAAGGCCAACTTATCATTTATTGCTTTCATGGATAATGCCTTTGGTACTAGGGCTGAAAGGACATCACCATACCCAAGGTCATCTGGCTTTTCTCCTATGTGATCTTTTAGGAGTTTTTAATTAATTTATTTATTTATGGTTGCATTGGGTCTTCGTTGCTGCACACGGGCTTTCTCTAGTTGCAGCGAGTGGGGACCACTCTTCATTGCGGTGCGTGGGCTTCTCAATGCGGTGGCTTCTCTTGTTGCGGAGCACGGGCTCTAGGCACGCAGGTTCAGTAGTTGTGGCACGTGGGCTCAGTAGTTGTGGCTCGCGGGCTCCAGAGCACAGGCTCAGTAGTTGTGGCGCACAGGCCCAGTTGCTCCGAGGCGTGTGGGATCTTCCCGGACCAGGGCTCAAACCCACGTCCCCTGCGTTGGCAGGGGGGTTCTTAACCACTGCGCCACCAGGGAAGTCCACTCTTAGGAGTTTTATAGTTTTGCATTTTACAATTAGGTCTGTGATCTATTCTGAGTTAATTTTTGTGAGGAGTGTAAGGTTTGTGTCTAGATTCATTTTTTTTTATGTGAGTGTCTAGTAGTTTGAACACCATTTGTTGAAGAGACTATCTTTACTCCATTTTTCCTTTGACCTGTGTCAGAGATCAGTTGACTATATTTATGATGCTAATGTAAATGGTATTGTGCTTTTACTTTTAGATTCTATTTGTTCATTATTGGTATATAGGAAAGCAGTTGACTTTTGTATATTAACCTCTTGTATCCTGCAGTCTTGCTGTAATCTCTTAGTTCAGGAGTTTCTTTGTCAATAAAAACTTTTTTATTTTTACATAGGCAATCATGTCACCTGCAAACAAAGACAGTTTTATGTCTTCCTTCCCAATATGTATACCTTTTAAGTCTTTTTCTTGCCTTATTGAAAAGGAATGGTGAGAAGGGACATCTCTGCATTGTTCCTCATCTTAGTGGGAAAGCTTTGAGTTTCTCACCATTAAGTGTGATGTTAGCTGTAGGTTTTTTGTAGGTAGTCTTTATCAAGTTGAGAAAGTTCCATTCTGTTCCTAGTTTACTGTGAGTTTTCTTAATGAATGGGTGTTGAATTTTGTCAAATACTTTTTCTGCATCTGTTGATATGACCGTGTGGTTTTTCTTTTTTAGTTTGATGTGAGATGTTATAATACATTGATTGATTTTCGAATGTTGAACAACTGCACCTGGGATGAATCTCATTTGCTTCTGGTATTTGGTTCTTTTTATATTTTTTGGATTCGATTTGCTAATATTTTGTTGAGAATTTTTGCACCTATGTTCATGAGAAATATTTGTCTGTAGTTTTCTTATAATGCCTTTGTTGATTTTGGTATTAGGGTAATGCTGGCCTGATAGAATGAGTTAGGAGCGGGTATTCCCTCTGTTTCCATCCTATGAAAGAGATTGTAGAGAATTGGTATAATTTCTTCCTTAAATGTTTGGTAGAATTCGCCAGTGACCGCATCTGGGCCTGGTGCTTTCTGTTTTGGACGGTTATTAATTATTGATGAAGTGTCTTTAATAGGTATAGACCTATTCAGCTCATCTTTGCTTCTTGTGTGAGTTTTTGCGGATTGTATATTTCAAGGAGTTGTTCCATTTCATCTAGGTTATCAAATTTGTGATCATACAGTTGTTCATAGGATTCCTTTATTATTCTCTTAATTTCCATAGAATCTTATAGTTTCCTCTCTTTCATTTTGGATATTAGTAACTTGTACCCTCTTTTTTTCTTTGTTAACCTGGCTAGAGGCTTATTGGTTTTATTGATATTTTCAAAAAACCAGCTTTTGGTTTCATTGACTTTCTCTGTTGATTTTCTGTTTTTAATTTCATTGATTTCTACCCTAATTCTTATTTCTTCTGCTTACTTTGGATTTACTTTACTCCTCCTTTCCTAATTTCCTAAGGTAGAAACTTAGATTATTGACTTAAGATTTTTATTGTTTTCTAATTCAATGCTATAAATTTTCCTCTAAGCACTGCTTTCCTTGCATATCATAGCTTTTGCTAAGTCATATTTTAATTTTCATTTATTGATAGTTTAAAAGTATTTTTTTAAATTTCTCTTGAGATTTTCTTCTGTGACCCGTGTGTTATTTAGAGGTGCGTTGTTTAATCTCCACATATTTTGGTATTTTCCAGTTATCTTTCTATTATTGATTTCTAGTTTAATTCCATTTTGGTCTACCAGCAGATATTATATGATTTCTATTTTCTAAAATTTGTTAAGGGGTATTTTATGGCCCAGAATATGGTCTGTGTTGGTGAATGTTCCATGTGAGCATGAGAAGAATGTGTATTCTACTGTGAAGGTGTTGTTGAGTTCAACTATGTCGTTATGGATTTACTGCTTGCTGATTCTGTCCATTTCTGAGAGAGAGGTGTTGACATCATCAACTATGCTAGTGGATTCATCTTTTTTTCCTTGCAGTTCTATCAGTTTTTGCCTCATGTAGTTTGATGCTCTGTTGTTATGTGCATATGCAGTAAGACCTGTTATGTCTTCTTGGAGAATTGACTCCTTTAATCATTATGTAATGTCCTTCATTCCTGATAATTTTCCTTACTTTGAAGTCTAAAATTACTATAGCCACTCCAGCTCTTTTGATTAGTGTTAACATGGTGTATTTTTCTCCATTCATTTACTTTTAATCTGTTTGTCTTTATGTTTAAAGTGGGTTTCTTGCAGACAGGGTATAGTTGGGTAGTGTTTTTAATCCACTCTGACAATCTCTGTCTTTTAATTGGTACATTTAGACCATTGACATTCAAAGTGATTATTGATATAGTTGGATTAATATCTACCATATTCATTACTATTTTTTGTTGCCCTTGTTTTTTGTTCCTATTTTTGTCTGCCACTCTTTTTATGTCTTTTGTGTCTAGTCCTTTTTATACAGTTATATATAATACTTGGATCATTTTAATTTAGAGAAGTGATACTTACTTATTGCAAAACAAAGAGTACAGAAATGTCTAAAGTAAAAAATGTTATCTTTGATCCCTGCCCAGAGGAACCTTCTGTTGTAGGCTGAGAGGGAAGATGGAAGGGACAGTGGGGTCAGGAGATGCCTTGGCCAGGGTCGGGGCTCTGTCTTTTCTTTTTTTTCTTTTTCTTTTTTTTTGTTTTTTGCGTGGTACGCGGGCCTCTCACTGTTGTGGCCTCTCCCGTTGCGGAGCACAGGCTCCGGATGCGCAGGCCCAGCGGCCATGGCCCACGGGCCCAGCCGCTCCGTGGCACGTGGGATCCTCCCGGACCGGGGCACGAACCTGTGTCCCCTGCATCGGCAGGCGGACTCTCAAGCACTGCGCCACCAGGGAAGCCCGGGGCTCTGTCTTTTTGAAGGTAGCAGCATCTAGGAAAATGAGATCCGGACAGCAGGGGCAGTGCCAGGAGAAGGAAATGGGGAATGTGGGGTATAGAATGGGAATTAAACTGCTGAGAAGAAAAAGTTAATTTCTATTTCTATGTTAGGGTCCACTTCCTAAGAGCAGCATTATTTTCAAGGGTCAGAGGCCCTTTGTGGGGTCGGAAGGGAATTCAGAAGATATTTAATAAGCAGGTGCAGCTGAATGTGTATGGTTAAAGTACAATCTAGTATCTATTTATTTATTTATTTGTCAGGACTGTTTATAACCGGCTTCTGACTCGGACAAGTCGTTTTGACCCTGATGCCCTGGCTCATCCAGGCCACTTAACACTGTTTACCTTTCAGGGGAATAATGTGTATGATCCCCCGATCTAGTGCTTTTGTAAGGTCTGTAAATAGAATGCGCTCTAGGTGAGCTCAGTATTGCATCATCATAGCCAGTATCTGATGGGCCTCAGCTGCTTTCTTCTGCCCATTCACTAGAGGAGAATAAAACTTTCTTGACCCAAACCAGCAAAGGAAGGAGCTCAAAGCTATTGAGAGTCTTAAATCATGATCTGGTCTTTAATTTGGGCACCTGGCTGGCACTCTGTAGATAAAGACATCTCGACACTGCTGTGCATTGGAGCTTTTAAAACTCCTAATGCCCAGGCTTCTGCACACCAGACCAGTTACACGGGGTGGGGCCCGGGCCCTGTTATTTTTTTAAAGCTCTCCAGGTGATTCCAGTGTGGGTCTAAGGTTGAGAACTAGTGCCCTAACAAAGATGCTGGCTGGTCCTGACCTGCCTCCAGCCTTCTTTGCAGCGGGTGGGGCGTGGTTGTGGCTCTTTTGTCGTAGAACTTTGAAGTGCAGGGAGACCTGAAAGTTGTGAATGTAGTTACATTGTTTTCAAAGTTCTGCATTTCTGGAGTACTGCAAACATTTGGTTCAGGTGTCATTATATACATATATATATTTTTTTAAATTGTTGTAGGACACACAGTAAAAATGTTACACACTAAATTTTAACATACTGAAAATAACTAATGAGCTGTCTTCTCCGTGACCTTCGGTATAGCTGTGAATGCTGTCAACCAGGATGTATCACGTAAATTCACGTACCACTTCCATCTGTTGATTTGCCACCTCTCCCCACCCCCCTTTTCACTTTCCTGGCTTCTGCTGCTTAAGCCAAAGGTGGGGTTCCATGTAAGATTTTGTTTGGGAGAAAAGATTGTGCACGAATAAAAGTTTATAAGCCACAGGCCTTTCCTTGTAGCGTCTGTTTTAGATTAGATCAGCTTGCTTTGAGGCTCAAGCATCCCCCGGGCTGGGCTTAAAGCTGCATCCTGCTAGGATTTGAGCTGTCCCGGCTGTTCCCCAACTGGATCCATTTCAGATAAGTTTAAGCTGGGGCAGCTGTGATTGCCTTTTGGCGGGAGAGTGGGAGAAGCTTTCATGGGAGTGGGAGTGGGCCGCAGCTGTGGGTGGAGGTGGGTGACCCCACAAATGGTGTCATCGTCAAGAGGCCATTGGCGTGTCCTCGAGGGATCACTGGCCAAAATCCTGTCCTCTCTGGATCCAGAGCCACAGAATATTCCAGCCAGGAGGGGCCCTAGCTAGCAGCTCTTTCTTAAGGACTAATTATGGGCTAGGCCCCATGCTAGGGGCTTTATATATGTTATCTAATTCAGTCTTTTGATAACTCTGCTGCGAGGCACACATGATTATCCCTATCTTACAGATGAGAAAACTGAAGCTTGGAGAGGTTAAGTAACTTATCCAAGGTCACAACTAATCTAATAAGTGACAAAGCCAGCATTGGCACACGTGCTAGTCCACTCCAAAGCCTTCTTAGAAATCATTTTGTGGATGAAGAGATCAAGGTACAAGAGAGGAAAAGCAGCTCGTCCAAGATGGCACAGCCAGCTCCAGCTCCTGGCAAAGCTGTGACTAGCCCTCCCCTGCTCTTTCTGCCACAGTGCTGTGCCCCCCCTGCTGTCAAGGGGAAGGCCACAGGGGTGTGCCCCCCTCCCACCTTCTCAGTGGCTCAGGCAGAATCAGCTGTGCTGGCATGGAAGGAGTAGGCAAACTCACTATATTTCCCGCCCCTGAGTCTGCGAGGGGAGACCATGTTAAGAACACGGAGAAGGCAGGCAGAGGCCAGGCGGAGACGCACGTCCCAGCCAGAAGGTGGGCGGCCGGTGGTGAATCAGAGCTCAGTCTCCAGAGCAGCCTGACTTCCTTGTTACGGGGGGCACCGTCAGTTGCCCCCATCGGCGGTGTGTGCATCTGGCCGTCAGGGATGTGTGTCAGCCCTTCCCATTCCTGTTCATGTGCACTCAGAACAGCGGCCTGCAGGAGCTCAGCTTTGCCTCTGCATATGGAGGGAAGAGGGTGTAACAAATGCTCTACGTGGTGTCATGGGAGTAGCTACCTCTTGCAAATAAGGGTGCAGCACCAAAGAAAGGGCCCCAGGGCTCCCTCCTACCAGCCCTCTAATCGAGAAAGGAGCATTTATTTAGTTTCAGCCAGATTGCAAGGCAATTGCTTTTATTTGTTTTCCTCTGAATTCGTGCCAAGGATTCAACTTTTCCTTCTCATTTTATTAAAAACTTTATAAAGGGCATTAATAAATAGTTATAAAACTGCTGCATAAATGACAGAGGGACTAAATGAAATTCCCAAGAGTCAGCCATTGAATAAGTAACAGAACCATGTCCTTGCATGATCAAATTCCCATATATGCAAATTAGAGACAGTGCTTTACCACAGTGTTTTAATTAATATTTATAAATCAAAGAGCGCCTCAGAAAGGGCCAGTAAGCTGCTTATATTATTACCATGTCACACGAATAACAAAACCTTTGAACATTGCTGCCTGCTTTGCATTTTGGTCTGAGAAGTAAGTGAGCCTGTTGTGTGTGTCTCCCCCACAGGGGTAGTGTCAGCACAGCGGCAAGTCGCCGTCCAGGAAGGACCCTTGTACCGCACAGAGGGCTCCCACATCACCATCTGGTGCAACGTCAGCGGCTACCAGGGGCCTTCTGAGCAGAATTTCCAGTGGTCCATTTACCTGCCCTCCGCCCCTGAGCGCGAGGTCCAGATTGTCAGCACCATGGACTCTTCCTTCCCTTACGCCATCTATACCCAGCGTGTCCGCAGCGGGAAGATCTACGTGGAGAGGGTCCAGGGGAACTCGGCTTTATTGCACATCACCGACCTCCAGGCCCGGGATGCTGGGGAGTATGAATGCCACACGCCCAACACCGATGAGCGGTACTTCGGGAGTTACAGTGCCAAGATGAACCTCATGGGTAAGGAGATAACTGTGTTCACATGGCTGCTGTCCTGGCTGAGTGTCATAGTCAGTGTGAGCTGCTATCATAAATTATCATAGACTGCACTGGGTGCTTAAACAACGAGCATTTATTTCCCAGTTCTGGAGGCTAGAAGTCCCAGATCAGGGTGCCAGCATGGTTAGTACTGGTGAGAGCCCTCTTCAGGGTTGCAGAGTACTGACTTCTTGTTGTCTCCTTACATGGCAGAAAGGCAAGGAGAAAGCTGTCTGGGGTCCGTTTATAAGGGCACTAATCCCAGGGACTTTCCTGGAGGTCCAGTGGTTAAGACTCTACGCTTCCACTGCAGCGGGCACGGGTTCAGTCCCTGCTCTGGGAACTAGGACCCCGCATGCAGTGTGGTGCAGCCAAAGAAAAAGGTGAGGGGCACTAATCCCATTCATGAGGGCTTCACCCTCATGACCTAATCACCTCCCCAAAGCCTCACCTCCAGATACCATCACACTGGGGATTAGGTTTCAACACAGGAATTTGGGGGGGAACATAAACATTCAATCCATAACACTGAGTCACTTCTTTTATAGCGCAGTTTTATTTGACTTTAAAAGGAGAATCCAAAGCTCCCCAAATATTTTAGAGGTCAACAGGTAGCATAAGTGAACCAAGTTTGTGTGTTCACTTGTAAATAGTAGAAGGCTGAAGCTAAAATTTGCAGGTGTTAAGAATTTCAGAGAAGGTTAACTGACCCTCGAGCTGGTGAAAGGGGATATAAAACTATAAGGCAACGACATTTGTGGTTGATGAGCTGAAGAACTGATGAGGAGCACTAAGCAGGTGACATCAGCTGGAAGAGAGGCCAAACCTCTAGGAAACGATGGGCCTTTTTTTTTTTTTTTTTTTTTAATTTATTTTTTATACAGCAGGTTCTTATTAGTTACCTATTTTATACGTATTAGTGTATATATGTCAATCCTGATCTCCCAGTTCATCACACCACCACCACCACCACCACCCCTCCCGCCATTTTCCCCCCTTGGTGTCCATACGTTTGTTCTCTACATCTGTGTCTCTATTTCTGCCCTGCAAACTGGTTCATCTGTACCATTTTTCTAGGTTCCACATATATGCGTTAATATACGATATTTGTTTTTCTCTTTCTGACTTACTTCACTCTGTATGACAGTTTCTAGATCCATCCACATCTCTACAAATGACCCAGTTTCGTTTCTTTTTATGGCTGGGTAATATTCCATTGTATATATCTACCACATCTTTTTTATTCATTCGTCTGTCGATGGACGTTTAGGTTGCTTCCATGACCTGGCTATTGTAAATAGTGCTGCAATGAACATTGGGGTGCACGTGTCTTTTTGAATTATGGTTTTCTCTGGGTATATGCCCAGTAGTGGGATTGTTGGGTCATATGATAATTCTATTTGTAGTTTTTTAAGGAACCTCCATACTGTTCTCCATAGTGGCTGTATCAATTTACATTCCCACCAACAGTGCAAGAGGGTTCCCTTTTCTCCACACCCTCTCCAGCATTTGTTGTTTGTAGATTTTCTGATGATGCCTTTTCTAACTGGTGTGAGGTGATACCTCATTGTAGTTTTGATTTGCATTTCCCTAATAATTAGTGATGTTGAGCAGCTTTTCAGGTGCTTCTTGGCCATCTGTATGTCTTCTTTGGAGAAATGTCTATTTAGGTCTTCTGCCCATTTTTGGATTGGGTTGTTTGTTTTTTTAATATTGAGCTGCATGAGCTGTTTATATATTTTGGAGATTAATCCTTTGTCCGATGATTCGTTTGCAAACATTTTCTCCCATTCTGAGGGTTGTCTTTTTGTCTTGTTTGTAGTTTCCTTTGCTTTGCAAAAGCTTCTAAGTTTCATTAGGTCCCATTTGTTCATTTTTGTTTTTATTCCCATTACTCTAGGAGGTGGATCAAAAAAGATCCTGCTGTGATTTATGTCAAAGAGCGTTCCTCCTATGTTTTCCTCTGAGAGTTTTATAGTGTCCAGTCTTACATTTAGATCTCTAATCCATTTTGAGTTTATCTTTGTGTATGTTGTTAGGAAGTGTTCTAATTTCATTCTTTTACATGTAGCTGTCCAGTTTTCCCAGAACCACTTATTGAAGAGACTGTCTTTTCTCCATTGTATATCCTTGCCTCCTTTGTCATAGGTTAGTTGACCATAGGTGAGTGGGTTTATCTCTGGGCTTTCTGTCCTCTTCCATTGATCTATATTTCTGTTTTTGTGCCAGTACCATATTGTCTTAATTACTGTAGCTTTGTAGTATAGTCTGAAGTCAGGGAGTCTGATTCCTCCAGCTCCGTTTTTGTCCCTCAGGAGTGCTTTGGCTATCCGGGGTCTTTTGTGTCTCCATACAAATTTCAAGATTTTTTTGTTCTAGTTCTGTAAAAAATGCCACTGGTAATTTGATAGGGATTGCATTGAATCTGTAGATTGCTTTGGGTAGTATAGTCATTTTCACAATACTGA
>NW_006779486.1:677789-692973 GCF_000442215.2 Lipotes vexillifer | reverse complement strand
TTCCGATCCACGAACATGGTATATTTCTCCATCTGTTTGTGTCATCTTTGTTTTCTTTCATCAGTGTCTTAGTTTTCTGAGTACAGGTCTTTTACCTCCTTAGGTAGGTTTATTCCTAGGTATTTTATTCTTTTTGTTGCAATGGTGAATGGGATTGTTTCCTTAATTTCTCTTTCTGATCTTTCATTGTTAGTGTATAGGAATGCAAGAGACTTCTGTACATTAATTTTGTATCCTGCAACTTTACCAGATTCATTGATGAGCTCGAGTAGTTTTCTGGTGGCGTCTTTAGGATTCTCTATGTATAGTATCATGTCATCTGCAAACAGTGACAGTTTTACTTCTTCTTTTCCAGTTTGTATTTCTTTTTCTTCTCTAATTGCTGTGGCTAGGACTTCCAAAACTATGTTGAATAATAGTGGCGAGAGTAGACATCCTTGTCTTGTTCCTGATCTTAGAGGAAATGCTTTCAGTTTTTCACCATTGAGAATGATGTTTGCTGTGGTTTTGTCATACATGGCCTTTATTATGTTGAGGTAGGTTCCCTCTATGCCCACTTTCTGGCGAGTTTTTATCATGAATGGGTGTTGAATTTTGTCAGAAGGTTTTCCTGCATCTATTGAGGTGATCATATGGCTTTTATTCTTCAATTTGTTAATATGGTATATCACATTGATTGATTTGCATATATTGAAGAATCCTTGCATCCCTGGGATAAATCCCACTTGATCATGGTGTATGATCCTTTTAATGTGTTGTTGGAGTCTGTTTGCTAGTATTTTATTGAGGATTTTTGCGTCTGTATTCATCAGTGATACTGGTCTGTAATCTTCTTTTTTTGTAATCTCTTTGTTTGGTTTTGGTATTGGGGTGATGGTGGCCTCGTAGAATGAGTTTGGGAGTGTTGCTTCCTCTGCAGTGTTTTGGAAGAGGTTGAGAGGGATGGGTGTTAGCTCTTCTCTTAATGTTTGATAAAGTTCACCTGTGAAGCCATCTGGCCCTGGACTTTTTCTTGTTGGAAGATTTTTAATCACAGTTTCAATTTCATTACTTGTGATTGGTCTGTTCATATTTTCGATTTCTTCCTGATTCTGTCTTGGAAGATTGTACCTTTCTAAGAATTTGTCCATTTCTTCCAGGTTGTCCATTTTATTGGCATAGAGTTGCTTGTAGTAGTCTCTTAGTATGCTTTGTATTTCTGCAGTGTCTGTTGTAACTTCTCCTTTTTCATTTCTAATTTTATTGATTTGAGTCCTCTCCCTCTTTTTCTTGATGAGTCTGGCTAAAGGTTTACCAATTTAGTTTCTCTTCTCAAAGAACCAGCTTTTAGTTTTATTGATCTTTGCTATTGCTTTCTTTGTTTCTATTTCATTTATTTCTGCTCTGATCTTTATGATTTCTTTCCTTCTGCTAACTTTGGGTTTTGTTTGTTTTTCTTTCTCTAGTTCCTTTAGGTGTAAGGTTAGATTGTTTATTTGAGAGTTTTCTTGTTTCTTGAGGTAGGCTTGGTATTGCTATAAACTTCCCTCTTAGTACTGCTTTTGCTGCATCCCATAGGTTTTGGATTGTCGTGTTTTCATTGTAATTTGTCTCTATGTATTTTTTTATTTCCTCTTTGATTTCTTCAGTGATCTCTTGGTTATTTAGTAACATATTGTTTAGTCTCCATGTACTTGTGTTTTTTACGTTTTTTTCCCTGTAATTGATTTCTAATCTCATGGCATTGTGGTCAGAAAAGATGCTTGATATGATTCCAATTTTCTTAAATTTACCGAGGCTTGATTTGTGACCCAAGATGTGATCTGTCCTGGAGAATGTTCCATGTGCATTTGAGAAGAAAGTGTAATCTGCTGTTTTGGATGGAATTGTTCTTTAAATATCAATTAAATCTATCTGGTCTGTTGTGTCATTTACAGCTTGTTTTTTCTTATTAATTTTCTGTTTGGATGATCTGTCCTTTGGTGTAAGTGAGGTGTTAAAGTCCCCCACTATTATAGTGTTACTGTCGATTTCCTCTTTTATAGCTGTTAGCAGTTGCCTTATGTATTGAGGTGCTCCTATGTGGGGTGCATATATATTTACAATTGTTATATCTTCTTCTTGGATTGATCCCTTGATCATTATGTAGTGTCCTTCCTTGTCTCTTGTAACATTCTTAATTTTAAAGTCTATTTTATCTGATATGAGTATTGCGACTCCGGCTTTCTTTTGATTTCCATTTGCATGGAATATCTTTTTCCATCCCCTCACTTTCAGTCTGCATGTGTCCCTAGGTCTGAAGTGGGTCTCGTGTAGACAGCATATATATGGGTCTTTTTTTGTATCCATTCGGCAAGCCTGTGTCCTTTGGTTAGAGCGTTTAATCCATTCACGTTTAAGGTAATTATCGATATGTATGTTTCTATGACCATTTCCTTAATTGTTTTGGGTTTGTTTTTGTAGGTCCTTTTCTTCTCTTGTGTTTCCCACTTATAGAAGTTCCTGTAGCATTTGTTGTAGAGCTGGTTTGGTGGTGCTGAATTCTCTTAGCTTTTTTTTGTCTGTAAAGCTTTTGATTTCTTCATCAAATCTGAATGAGATCCTTGCCAGGTAGAGTAATCTTGGTTGTAGGTTCTTCCCTTTCATCACTTTAAATATATCATGCCACTCCCTTCTAGCTTGTAGAGTTACTGCTGAGAAATCAGCTGTTAACCTTATGGGAGTTCCCTTGTATGTTATTTGTTGCTTTTCCCTTGTTACTTTCAATAATTTTTCTTTGTCTTTAATTTTTGCCAATTTGATTACTATGTGTCTTGGCGTGTTTCTCCTGGGGTTTACCCTGCCTGGGACTCTCTGCGCTTCCTGGACTTGGGTGGCTATTTCCTTTCCCATGTTAGAGAAGTTTTCTACTATAATCTCTTCAAATATTTTCTCCGGTTCCCTTCTCTCTCTCTTATCCTTCTGGGACCCCTGTAATGTGAATGTTGTTACATTTAATGTTGTCCCAGAGGTCTCTTAGCCTGTCTTCGTTTCTTTTCATTCTTTTTTCTTTATTCTGTTCCACAGCAGTGAATTCCACCATTCTGTCTTCCAGGTCACTTATCCGTTCTTCTGCCTCAGTTATGCTGCTATTGATTCCTTCTAGTGTATTTTTCATTTCAGTTATTGTATTGTTCATCTGTGTTTGTTTGGTTTTTAATTCTTCTAGGTCTTCGTTAAACATTTCTTGCATCTTCTCGATCTTTGCCTCCATTCTTTTTCCAAGGTCCTGGATCATCTTCACTATCATTATTCTGAATTTTTTTCCTGGAAGGTTGCCTATCACCGCTTCATTTAGTTGTTTTTCTGCGGTTTTATCTTGTTCCTTCATCTGGTACAAAGTGCTCTGCCTTTTCATTTTGTCTGTCTTTCTGTGAATGTGGTTTTCGTTTCACAGGCTGCAAAATTGTAGTTCTTCTTGCTTCTGCTGTCTGCCCTCTGGTGGATGAGGCCATCTAAGAGGTTTGTGCAAGCCTCCTGATGGGAAGCACTGGTGGTGGGTAGAGCTGGGTGGTGTTCTCAATGATGGGCCTTTGGAACGTGGCTCTGAGCTGCCTGGGGCGCTGCTGAGTCAGGAAGCTAATGCAGCTGCAGGACCGTGCTCAGACCTGAAGTGGGTCTGTGTGTCTTTTGGCTCCACAGAGTGAGGAATTTTGCACCAGCTGTCTCCCTTGGCCCCTGGATGATGGAGGGAGCTGGAGGAGAAAGGAGAGGGATTTCATTGTGGACTGCTCTGCGCCACAGTGTTTGCCATTGTGAAGGGTCAGAAATATCAAGGCTGTTCTGTTTTTCTGTCCACCTCATAATTTCCAGGCTTAATTGTGATAGTGAAAACTAGAAATTAAGATTTCGACCCTTCACATCAGAGAGAGTGTCATGTTTAGTCTCCGCAGGAAACTGCTGACCAGGTGACCACAGAGGAAATCTCATTGCTTGCCTGACTCATCCCCATACCATGGCTTCCTTCCAGCCCACGAACATGACACATGTTGACACATGAATAATATGAAAATTAAACCTACTAAAAAATCGAGGCTGCTGCTGCTTCTCTCTACCACAACCTTTACTTATTTATTTATGTATGGCTGCTTTGGGTCTTCGTTGCTGCGCACGGGCTTTCTCTAGTTGTGTCGAGCGGGGGCTACTCTTTGTTGTGGTGCACGGGCTTCTCATTGTGGTGGCTTCTGTTGTTGCAGAGCACGGGCTCTAGGCGCATGGGCTTCAGTAGTTGTGGCTTGCGGGCTCAGTAGTTGTGGCTCGTGGGCTCTAGAGCACAGGCTCAGTAGTTGTGCTGCGTGGGGTTAGTTGCTCTGTGGCATGTGGGGTCTTCCTGGACCAGGGCTCGAACCCGTGTCTCCTGCATTGGCAGGTGGATTCTTAACCACTGCACCACCAGGGAAGTCCTTTTTTTTAAAAAAAAAAAAAAAAGAAAGAAAAAAAGAAGAAGAAGAAATAACCTTCCTAGTGCACTGCACTGCTGACATGGGGGTAGGGTGGCTAGAAGGGAGAAAATGAGCAAGTTGTATAGAAAATGGGAAACTCGTAGTTCCAGGAACTCTTTTTGTTTGAAGTTCAGTGAGAAGCCAAGTTACAATGTCTGGAAGCAATACCACCGTGGACAACAAAATCTTATTTGACCTGACACAGAATTCCTTTTACATGTTATTTTCAGGGAGTTCATTTATTATGTAAACTGAAATATGACCCACTTTCTTTTAAGTCTACAAACATTATTTTACTTACGTATTTTTTTATTGAAGTATAGTTGCTTTAGAATGTTTCAGGTGTACAGCAGAGTGATTCAGTTCTACACACAGATATTCTTTTTCAGATGGCTTCCCATTATAGGTTATTACAAGATATTGAATATAGTTCTCTGTGCTATATAGTAAGTCCTTTTATATATAGTAGTGTATATCTGTTAATCTCGAATTCTGAATTTATCCCTCTGCCCCCAAAAGTCACTTTTTATCTGAGTGTTTTTGAAATATCAACCAGGTAAGTGTAAGCGCCAAAAAATTGTAGTCCAAATCCAAACAGAAAAGTCGTTCGGTTTCTGTGCCATCTGGGGTCCTCCATGGCCACAACAGGGACTGTCGAAGGCTGGTGGGTGGGAGCTCAGCCCCACAAGTGTAAGATCTGTGGCTTTGTGACTGTGTCCCATGGCTGTTCCTGTGTTGCAGTGATCCCGGACTCCCTGCAGTCCACTGCTGTGCGCCACACTCTGCACAGAGTGGAGCAGGACCCCCTAGAGCTCACGTGTGAGGTGGCCACGGAGACGTTGCAGCACAGCCACCTGTCCGTGGCCTGGCTACGGCAGCGGGGCGGCGAGAAGCCGGTGGAGGTCATTGCCCTGAGCCGGGATTTTGTGCTGCAGTCGAGCAGCGACTACGCGCAGAGGCAGAGCCTGGGGGAGGTGCGCCTGGACAAGCTGGGGAGCAGCACCTTCCGCCTCACCGTCTTCCACTTGCAGCCCTCCGACCAGGGCGAGTTCTACTGCGAGGCCACCGAGTGGATCCAGGACCCAGACGGCTCATGGTACCCGATGACCCGAAAGCGTTCCGAGGGGACTGTGGTCAACGTCCAGCCCACCGGTCAGTCTCTCGTCCCCACTCTCTGTCTGGCAGGGAGGGTGGTCAGACAGGCTGTGCAGACTCTTCTGGCGATTCTGCAAGTACCCGGGGTACATAGGGCCCAGGTATCCCAAGCCCTGACCTTCTCAGGCTGCACTCCCCCGGCCCCTGAGTCCAGCTGGGCCCTCGACCAGAGCTAAAAGCCATTGCTTGACTGCCTCAGCTGGGCTGGAGGCAGGTGTTCCGTGGGCCTTCTGTTCCCTGGTTTGGTTGGAAGGTGGTGGCGTGCCGTCATGGAGCTGCAGCAAGTGCCCAAGGGCCTTTCCTTATGTTACTGCTCACCTTCAGTGAGGGGCTGCCATTGTCCCGGTGAGCGGAGTTGTGGTTTGTGGGAGGTGAGCTGGGGCATCTGAGGCACAGGTCGGGGGCCCCCTTCAGGACCTGTAGTTTGACACCCTGCCACCCCCACCCCATCCCATTTGCTCAAGTCAGATGGCGGTGGTCTTGGTCTTTGCATAGCTTTCCTGCCACCTGTTCTTCTGCCATCCTAAGGGTGTGCTTCAGACTTTACCTAATAGCACAGATTCCCAGGCTCAGGCAGTACAGATTCCTGAATCAGGCTTCTGGGGTGGGGCCTGGGAAGCTGGATTTTCAGTACACTTCCACTGTCTATGCTTTGTCAGGTGCAGAGCTAGAAGTAAAAGGGCAGAAGCGACTCTCTGGATATCTAATGGGTGTGAGGGCTTTTACGAGAAGGGTTGGGCTTCTGCGCTGGGAGCACTTTATCTGCTCTGTAGGACCCAGAGCATTTAGCAGCTTCTGGAACTTCCGGTACTAAACCTACAGAAGGCACTTTATTTCATATTTATCCCTTCCCTTCCTGGATGGTGTTAAGAGCAGCTTCAAAAGTCTGGGCCAGATTTTAAGTCTTAGCGCTTTCAAATTAGGTTGCATCAGTTAATCTTCTTTATTTTAATCTTACCAATTTGGAATGAGGATTTTTTTGAATTTGCCCAGCAAATGTATCCAGACGAAGCCAGCAAAGGGAAAACTAGGTGAAAAAATAGTTGATGACTTCACTCTGTGTCTGTGCTGTTCTGGTTCAGTGGTTGTAGCCCCAGTGCTGCCCTTCTCTTAGTTGATGTCAGTCAACACTTAGTAAGTCTCTGCAACGCTGCAGGTGTGGCGATAGGCATGGGGGATTCAGAGATGAATAACGCTTGGTCCCTGCACTCAGGGAACTAACTACAGATGTGAAAGCCAGTGGCTGAGTGAAGGGTGCCCTGGGAGCATGGTGAATGTAAAGTGTTCTTGCAACCATGTTTTCCCTGGGTGGGGTGGTTGAGGAAAATTCAGGAAAACCAACGCATTTGGTTACTTGAGCTGAGCCTTGAAGCTTGAGCAGACATCAGGAGGAGACGCATAAAGGTACAGAATTGTTTGACCAGCTTGGCAAGCACAGAGAAGTCAAGGGTGAGCAGGTGTTGAGTTCCGGATAGGAGTGGTGAGAGGAGATAGGAAAGGTGGCCTGAAGCCCACATGCTAGAATGTGAGCTTGGCCTTGACCCTGTGGTCCGAGCATTTCAAGTTGTTCTCCTTAGAATCTTAGGAGTCCTGTAGAGGTGCCTGAGCGGTCGCTTGTGGGTGGGCATGTGTGTGTGTGTTCATGTGCACGGGTGCATGCCATGGGGTGCTTGAGGAGGGCGTATGGGGGTCGCGGTGTTCCCCCTTTGCCTGAACCAAATGTTTTCTGTATTGGGCAGCAAAAGACTTTGTATGAGGAAAGGAAGGTCTCTCCGCTACCGCCCCGCCTGAGCATAGCTTGAAAACCACTGCTGCCAACATTTGGAGGAGGGAATAGAGATTTTTAAGCAGAGAGTGACACAATCAGGCCTGGGTTTTAGAAGGGAACAACCATGGAGGCCACCTAGTGTTGACTAAACAGGTTGGGTCTGAAGTTGGGAGACCAGGTAGGGAAGGGCTGTTAAGGCCAGGGCTAGCTCAGTGGCAGTGACCTAGGAAGCGGGCAGTGGGTGCTCGAGGCAACAGAATGGAGAGTATTGTGGAAGGAGGAATCCGAGGCTGGGGCTCAGGAATTGTGGAATTGTGATAAGGAGGGATGAGGCAATGTGCCAAGTCTTGCTTGAGAGCCTCTGCTTCCCCTTCAGTGGCAGCACTGGGTGTCTTTGCATTTGTTCTTGGAAATTTTGATCAAGGAATCCATCCCGCAAGCGGACCTTCATAGAGATGCTCAGCATGTGAAGCACCCAGCACGTGATCAGACGTGGCACTCAGAGGCTGAGCTTGGGAGCGATGAGGGCCCAGGATAACTGTGGCAGTAAGAGGTGGTCAGGGGAGCAGGTTCGAGAGACAGAGTGGTCAGGCCAGCGGGAGAAGCAGCAGGAGGGATGGTGTCATGGACCCAAGGGAAGAGAGCTGGTCCAGAGGCTATAACATACTTGAGAAACGCCTTTGGTTGTGATGGGCAGGGGGTGTCATTGGGGACATTTGCTGGGTCAGGGAAGTGTGGGAGAAGGCCCAAAGCCAAATTTCAGTGAGCCGAGGAGTGAGGGGGTATTGGAAAAAGCGTAAATCGATTTATGGAGGTTTAATTGACTGGGTATAACAAGGGCAAACGGCTGTGCAGAAAAGAGGATGGTTTGCCCTGAATCTCATCTTCAACCTGGGAATGTGAAAGCTTCACCAAGCCACGGGGAATAGGAATGTGGGAGCAGCACTCTTGGGATTGCTGTGTTTTTTAGGGAAATAGGATTCTCATCTGCTTGAAGAGTGCATGGGATAGGGGGATAAGAATGGGGCAGGGGCCTTAAAGATAAGATACCACTTCAAGATAGTGGTAACAGCATGGAAATGCCAGTGTGGGGAAGGCAGTCGAGATTGGAGCTAATGGATATACAAGGAATTCAAACATCCCTGTAAATGCGATTCTCCAGTCAATGTTTTCTTCAGAGGAATAGAGCTAGAACTGGGAGGGGAAGGACTTGGGCAGTACTTACAACTGCAGCCTCTCCCACCCAAGGCTCTGTGACTCTGTTTTCCAGGACCCTTCACTCCTTTGTCTTCTGCCACGGGTGCCTGTGAGATACGATCATTGTCTCACGGCATTGACAGTCACCATACACCGTTACATGGTGTGTGGGACAGTTAGTGGCGATGAGCCCTTGATCACCACCAGCTACACTTTGAGACCCATAGTTTTAAAATATAAAGATTTCCAGGTTCCATCCACCGACTGACTCGACTGGTGTGGGGATGGGAACCTAGCATTGATCACTTAACAGCCCCCCCCCCCCCCCCCCCGCCCCCATGTCTGGTTTAACTCCCAGCTCTTTGAAGGGTGCTTGGGTTCATTGACCATTTCAGAGGTCATCTGGCTGTCCTTGGAAGTAGGTACTTTTCCACTCCATCTTTCTAGAGATTTGATCTGACAGGTGATAGATTAGTGAAAAGACATTAGTTTTCACTTTTCCTATGCAGTTTTGTTAGGGATTGTCTTACCTGTGTCTTATTTCCAGTATTCACTTGGGGGTGGAGGATATCTTTCTCTCTCTCTCTCCAGATAGATAGATAGATAGATAGAGAGAGAGAGAGAGAGAGAGAGAGAGATGGATAGATAGATAGAATGTTTATTTGGATTGGGGTCAGCACCTGGGGCACTGGGTAATTTGTCTCACAAGTCTCAGCAGGGTCATGTCTATAATATTTACTGAAAATATTTGTAATTCTGATGCTTTAATGGAGTTCTGGGCATATAGATCAAGGATGGACCTTTGTAATCTGCTGTGCAAGTGAAATTAGGAGTGATATTGCTTGCTGATCTCAGAGTCTAACCTAGGGCATTATACGCTGCAGACAGAGCCCTGTTGACTTGACTGGGATAACAAGCCCTTTAGACTCTCTGGGTCTGGCTACCTTTGAGCTCTCTCTGTGATATTCGAGAGTTTTTCTCTCAAGACAAGTGTGGAGGTGTCTTCCCAGTAGTCATCTTGGTGAGAAGGTGTGGGTGGTGGGAATTTGCTGATGCAGTTTGGAGAGCTGGGGCCCTCGGTCACCCAGAATGCATCCGTTCTGTTATTTGTTTTCTCAGACAAAGAGTTCACCGTTCGGCTGGAGACCGACAAGCGGCTGTATACGGTAGGTGAACCGGCGGAGTTCAGGTGCATCCTGGAGGGGCAGAACACTCCCGACCGTTACTTTGCCGTCTCCTGGGCCTTCAACAGCTCGCTCATTGCCAGCATGGGGCCGAATGCTGTGCCGGTCCTCAACAGTGAGTTCACCCATCGGGAGGCCAGGGGCCAGCTCAAAGTGGCCAAGGAGAGCGACAGTGTCTTCGTGCTGAAGATTTACCACCTCCGCCAGGAGGACAGTGGGAAATACAACTGTCGTGTGACAGAGAGAGAGAAAACAGTCACCGGGGAATTCATCGACAAGGAGAGCAAGCGTCCCAAGAACATCCCCATCGTCGTCCTCCCCATCAGTAAGTGCAGGGATGTGCTGCTTCCTCCTCCTCCCGCTGGTCTGGTTCAGTAGCTAGCACCATCTGACAGAAGTCGGGGGAGAGGGGAAGAGCTATGGGGAGGGAAGGGCAGGGCAGGGCAGGTTCAGTCCGAGCTGGCAGAGAAAACCTGTTACCCCCTCTCCTTTCTCCAGCTCACCTGCCCACACTTAGCAATCCCCCCACCCTGGTAGGCAGAGCGTCGGGTGTATGTTTGCAGGCTGGAGAGGGGCACGGCAGATCCTAGTGCTAGCAGCTCTGTGTAAACGCCTGCAGTGCCAGCTCAGCCTGGATGCCAACCAGGAATCCAGGACAGCTGTTTGCTCCTGTGTGGGAATTAAGTCCCAGAAGAAGTGGGTGGATGCCTGTCTTGAAATCTCACTTAAGAGGGTTGGTCTTTTATGGGAGGATTTTAAATGCTAAAGCGCATTATTAAGGAAGATTCGCTCTCTGGGTTTTGGAGGTATAGGGATTGGCATTACCCTAATTGTCTATCCCCTATCGGAATTGGGTTTTTAAACGTCAGTGGATGGGACCTCTCACATCTTCCTGGAGCACAGGCTTTTAGAGCTTAGCTTATTTCCAAGGCTGCTTAGGTGGGCTCCCCGCCTCCTTGTAGCTGGCATTGTCTGGGTGGGTATCAGTCAGGACTGGGGACTCGGGGGACTGCCTGTGTTTGCTTATGTTGGGTTTAATTATCCATAGTATCAGGATGTTCTCATTAATATCTCATTTCTCTCATAGTTTTGTTTTTAGTAAAATGAGAATACTTAGAATGCCCTGATTTTAAGCAAGATGGTGAAGTTTTTAAGCTAACCTTTAACCTTTTGCTCCACTGCTCAAGCTGTTCTTTCTCTCAGCCCTGTAATGATTCCCTTTTCATTTTTATCTACACTTTTACATATTTAATATAGTTTCAAGTGTGAAGAAAGGAAACAGACAACAGGGGTCTTGCCACTCTTTTTTTTCTTTTCTCACCAACAGGATGACTTTCCTTTGTGCTTTTTTTTTTAAAAAAAAATCTCTCTCTCACACGCATCTCATCTTGAAATTCTTTTCTTTCTTAGACTGTTTCCCCCTGCAATGCCTAGCATGGTGCTTTGCGTAGGGTAGGTGCTTGCTGAATGGAATTTGTTAAACTGGATGCCCACTCTCTTTAGTATTTTCCTGTCGGACTGCGCCTGCCTTAACCATGGTCTCTACTTTTAAATCTGCAACTAATTCCTCATTGTTCTATAAGGATCCAGTGAAGGGCAGCCACACTGTGTACTTCCCTATTTTTTGTACTAAGAGATTTCCTCCATCCCCTTCCAAGAACTTGTTTGATGATCTGTGGCCTGCTATATTGCTTTTCCAGCAGATAACTGGGTAGTTAAAGTCCCCCAGCACCACCAGATCCTGCCCCAAGGCCACTTGGGTAAGTCTACCAAAGAACGACAGTGATCACATCGGTAATGGTGATAATAAAAACTCGGATTTTAATGGCGCTTTTCCCCTCAAGAGCCCAAAGTGCTTCTGCGTGTATCATTTCCTTCTCCACTCCCACCCCTCCAATCCTTGGAGAGGCCAGTATTCTATTCATCCTGTGAATGAAGAGGCCAGAGCACCATACAGGGAAGTGGCTGAGCCGGTCTGATAGTGGTCGGTCGAGCTTGCATCGCATGGCAAGTATTTGCTTCTAACCCCAGACTCGCTGCTCTGCGCTTAGCCTGTGCTCCGTCATCAACCTCCTGATTGGAAATTTCGTTTGTAACCGTGCACTCAGATTCTCATTAGTTCTCTCCTAGTTTTCATTTAATCCAGAGAGTTTTAAATTGTTGGCTGCCTTTTCTCAGGCCTGAGAACACTTGTAAATAGTCTTTAACGGGCAGTCAGCACCGTGTCTGCATTTGCCTTTGCCTGGGCTGCGGAATGGTTTTGCTTCTCGTAGTTTCACATCTAACTGCGTGGTTTTTCCAGGCTTGCTCAAGTAACAGAGCACCCAACAGCAGCCCTTGTAACAAACAAGCCGGGGCTTATAGAAGATAAGAGCCCACTGGGGTGACAGCAGGGGGTGGGAGTGATGTCCTGCAAGTCATTCTTCTGCTTAAGGCAAGCAAAGGGATTTTTTTTTTTCCCCATTGATGCCGAAGTTGCCCTTCTTTAATTCCTCACTGCGAATTGATAACGCTGGAGGTGAGTCATTAATGAGTCTTTAATCTGAAGAGGAATATTGTTATTATTAATGAGGATGAAAAATAACTACCCCATCTAATACCCTCAGTGTCATCACCCTAAGAAGTAGGACTCTTAGTATCTCCGTTTTGCACATAAGAAATGGAAGCTTGGGGCTTCCCTGGTGGCGCAGTGCTTGAGAGTCCGCCTGCCGATGCAGGAGACCCGGGTTCGTGCCCCGTTTCGGGAGGATCCCACATGCCGCGGAGCGGCTGGGCCCGTGAGCCATGGCCGCTGAGCCTGCGCGTCCGGAGCCTGTGCTCCGCAAATGGGAGAGGCCACAACAGTGAGAGGCCCGCATAACGCAAGAAAAAAAAAAAGAAATGGAAGCTTGGGTAGATTAAGTAAGAGCCCCAAGATTGCAGTTAGGAAGCAGTAGACCTGGGCCTGAGCGTGGTCTGCCTGCCTCCAAATCCTTGCTTTCAGCCGCTACTGCTACAGATGTAGCTACTCAGGAGCCCTGTCATCTCCATGACTCATCTAGGTATGGCTCCTGGGAAAATTCCTATTCCGCACCCTGTCTGTCCGGACCTTTTTTCATGTGAAAGAAGCCAACCCAGAATGGGTGGCAGACCTGTTCACTATAGCAAGAGCTCCATGCCTGGGCTCAACGCTCCTCTCTGCGTGTTTCTGCCTGTGGGGGAAACACACGGGAGAAAAGATTGATTCAAATGCATGGTCGTGGGTATGCTTTTCCCCTCAGTAATTGGGTGTGCCTCTTAATCTGGGATTTGATTTACTGAATGATTTAAAATTGATGTATATGTTTCATGTGGATGGTGCCCGGAAAATTGGAGCCGAATTCGTCTGGTACTTTCTGTTTTTTAACACTTAAGGGCTTTTGGAGCTCTATAGATAATTATACAAAATAATCTATGCATAATTAAGATAGATTAAAGTATCCACACTCTTTATAAAAACAAAGAGTTAATGGGAGTAGTAAAATTAATTATGATCATGGTAACCAGTTTTTGAAAACCTACGTATTAGGTGATTTATAGACATTGTCTCATTTACTTTTTAATCTTTGAAAAACTGCACAATGTAGCACTCTCCCTATCTCATAGAAGGCGTGTAGAGCTTAAATAATTCCACTGAGGGAGTTCATACAGCTAAGTGAGGAGTGAAGGAGAGAGGAATCCTTATCCCAGAGTTTGATTGGCAGAAACTCAAGGTCAAGAGCAGTGGAACCCCAGGGCTGAAGGTGGACAGCAGCAGGAAGGCGAGCCACCGGCTTTGGTCTGTTCCTGTGTGTTAATGAAAGTATGAAAGCTTGCTCCCCACACACGCTGTGAAATGAGGCCATCTGTGCTCCGTTACTGCCCACACCCAAGCAAGCACGTGTTGTCCTCCAAATACTTCCTGTCACTTTTTTTTTTTCTATCTCCTGGTATTGCCCTGAAGGACTCAAATGGCATGTATGGATGTTCAGCTTTTATTTGACTGCTGTAGCCCCTAAATTAAGGGAAGATTCGGTGAAGTAGAATTTTCAAGGTATTCAACGTACTGAAAATCCAAGTCAGAAATTCTTGAACCCTGCTGAACACATTACAGTCACCCTTCAGATTCCGAGGGGGATTGGTTCCAGGACCGCCCCAAATCTGCGGATGCTCAAGTCCCTTATATAAAATGGCATTGGATTTGCATATAACCTGTGCACGTCATCTCTAGATTACTTATACCTAACACAATGTACATGCTATGTAAAGAGTTGCCAGTGCACAGCAAATTCAAGTTTTGCCTTTTGGAACCTACTGGAATTTTTTTTTTTTTTTTTTTTTGGCATATTTTCTATCCATGCTTGGTTGAATCCATGGATGTGGAAGCAGTGGATATGGAGGGCCTGATGAATTGCTTTGTGCCCTAAGGGTAATGTCTTTCTGTTCTGATTCAGTCTCAGGTCTTAGACGCTCATGATCCCACACGTTATCTTTGTATCCAGTAAAGGGCCTCCTAGGTTATCAGCTCTAAAATCACAGGGAGTGAAACCCAGAACCAGCCAGGGCTTGCAGCAGCAGCAAGTGTCAGAGTGCTTGCACCCTCCAAGGTCCCCTTGTACCTGAATAGAGTGACATTTGTACCCCTCCTCCTTTGATGTCAGTGGGGAGGGCTCAGTGGAGCCCAGAAAGCCCCAGCGTGGCACTCTCTCCCTCTGCACAGAGAGCAGCATCTCGGTGGAGGTGGCCAGCAATGCCAGCGTCGTCCTGGAGGGTGAGAATCTACACCTCTCCTGCAGCATCCGCACAGCGGGTAGACCACTAGGCCGCTTCTCCGTCATCTGGCAGCTGGTGGACAGGCAGAACCGCCGCAGCAACATCATGTGGCTGGACCGGGACGGCACCGTGCAGCCTGGCACGTCCTACTGGGAGCGCAGCAGCTTTGGGGGCGTCCAGATGGAGCAGGTGCAGCCCAACTCGTTCAGCCTGGGCATCTTCAACAGCAGGAGGGAGGACGAGGGCCAGTACGAATGCCACGTGACCGAATGGGTGCGGGCAGTGGATGGCGAGTGGCAGGTCGTGGGGGAACGCCGGGCCAGCACCCTCGTGTCCATCACGGCTCTCGGTAAGTAAGCTCGGCAGTCTTTTCGTGGGACCGTTGGGGAGATGTTCCCATGTCAAGACTCTTGTAGGAGATAGACGGCACCTTCCAAAGGGTTTGATTGAAGAAAGTATTTATGGAAGTGTGGATGGGGTTCAAGGAACCAACAGTGGTTCTCCATGGTGGGCCCTGGGGATGGGCAACAGCTGAGCGCTGTTACTACTCCTTGGTCTGGGTGGTAGGAGTGAAGTTGTAAGGATTCTGGCCTGGGGAGTGGTGGCCCCAGGTGGAGGAACAAAGCCCACTGCCAAAATTAACCTGGAAG
>NW_006779486.1:670766-677704 GCF_000442215.2 Lipotes vexillifer | reverse complement strand
AATTAACCTGCAAGAGCGGGAACAAATCCTCTCCCTCCTGCACCCCAGGCCCTCCTGTCCAGGGGCTCAGCCCTCCTGAAAATTCAGAGCAGGGCAGAGAAGGGTAGAAAATCACCTTTTGCCATTTATTTAGCCCTTACTACCCTTCCTGGCTGAGTGTAAGCTCTTAAGCTTAATTGTCCCTTGGAATCCTCACCTAGCCTACAGACAGACACTGTCATTTTACAAGGAGACTAGTGAGACAAGTTGGCTAATTTGCCCAGGACTATAGCTTTTAAGTGACAGACACACAATCTGAATCCAGGAAACCAGTAATCTGTCTTAAATTGTTTTTTCAAAGCCTGTGTTTTTACCTTTCCCTCTATAAGGCTCTTCCTAAAGAAAGCCATTTCCTGATTAGCATGAAATTAAAAGATACCTTGAAATTTGCTAAAACCAAAGAATATTAGATTTGCTTCTCACAGGGTAAAGAGGCTTCTATCAACATTTATCTGCCTAATAGAATCAGTATATTAAAAGACCAATCTGCTACTTTGCTGGGGAGGTAACTTGTCATGTTAGGTGTTTCTGTTTGTTAAGAGACTGTGACATCAGTTGCCCTCAGTGACTTTGCATCCCACCCCTGGGACCATGCTGCCACCTTCCTCATAGGTAGGGCTGGTGGCGCTTTGGACCATCTTACCCCAGTAAAGATGGCAACACCAAGTGGTTTTGCCCCCAACAAAGTCCTTTTTCACCCCAGATTAGAATTATTTTTACTTTCCATAAGCTTAATCCCAAAGGTTGATCTGCTTTCTGCACTCATCATCCCATTCAGATTTCTGTCTCTGGAAACCTCATCCAGTGGTTGAGTTTCCAGGTCAGCTCACTCCCCATGTCTCTCTCTGCTCAGTACCGTATGTGGACACGTGGAAATGGAACCTGTGAGGAAAGTCCTGGGTGTCCAGCAGAGGGAGTCTTTCCCATCCTGTGAGGCTAGGAATGTCTGAGGGGTGGTTAGGGTTAGAAGTAATTTTACAGCATTAGGTTGTCCTCTGAGTTTTTTCATATTCACCATATGTCTGTGGTTCCCATAGCCAGAGCTTACCAAGGGGCTCTGGCCAGGCTCTGCCGAAAGATTCATTCGGTGCCTTTTTACCTATGAAGTTTAAAGTACTTTCCTTTACGTCTATTTTTTTTAAACAACCACATATTTAATAAAATATAGTATATACTGTGTGTCAGGTACTATTGCAAGTATTTTATAAATACTAACTCATTTAATCTTCACAAGGACCCATTTTACAGATGGGGAAATAGAGGCAGAGAGAAGTTAAGTAACTTGCTCAACGTCACATAGCTAGACAGTGCCAAAGTTGGGCATCTGGCTCCAGGGTCTGTGCCTTTAACCACTGTCTTATGCTTCCTGGGAGTAAAGCAACCTAATAAGTCCCCCGGAATCAGTGGCACACAGATTTGTAGTGTGACTGCCATTTACTGGCAGCTTGATAGTGGACAATTTATCTACCCTTCTCTGGGCCTCAGTTTCCTCATCTGTAAGAAAGGGGTGATGGATTCAGTGAAGTGTGATGAAAGCCAAGCAGTTGGCACCATGCCTGGCCCATAGTGCTCAGGAAATACTGGCTGCTCTCAGTTTTATGAGCATAACGAATGTGTTAACAGTCAGTCGTATTTCAGGGTTGAAGGGACTCTGATCACTTCTACTGAGGAGTCAGTATTGGGGATTAGTGATGCTGGAATACGGAGAGACTCAGCCTAGTGTACCTGCAGGGCCCCACCTCACCCCAGGTCCTACTTGGTGAAGGTCAGTCCCTCCTGCTGTGGGTCCCTCGCTGCCTCTTTGCCCTGCATTCTGTGGGGAGGTAGAAGAGGGACTGTAGAGCAAGCCGGCGCTGCCCAGCCCGGGAGCACAGGCACCTGCTCCACCTGCCTCCCCTGCTCTGGCACTGACGCAGCGGCGGGCCAGGCACAGGGGCTGTCCGGGCTGGGGCAGGGTGCATCCACCTGAGTGTGATGAAGGAAATCAGCCCTGGGGCTCTTTTCTCCTGTTTCGGCGCGGAATCCCAAGATATCTCGGGATGGCCCCGCCTACATGCACTCAGTCCCTGTGAGTGGGACTGATCCAGCACAAATCCACGTGAGGGTTCATCGGGAAGGGTTCGCTAGTGCTGCTTGAGGAGGATTGCCACTGGCCTCTTTCTGTGGGGTCCTGTGAACTGCTGGGTTTGTGTGTCAACATGCTAGCAAAAGTAATACTGGCCTGGGCATCCAGAGAGCCCCATGTGTGAGCCTTTGCTCTGTCCCACTAGCTTTTGCCAGGAGCCCTGTCACCGCGTCACATGGCCCTGAGAAAGCCAAGTGTCTCCTCTGGCCTGAGTTTCTCTGCTCTCTCTCCAGAAACGGGCTTTGCAGTCACTGCCATCTCCCGCACGCCGGGGGTGACCTACAGTGACTCCTTTGACCTGCAGTGCATCATCAAACCCCATTACCCCGCCCGGGTCCCTGTGTCAGTGACGTGGCGGTTCCAGCCGGTGGGCACTGCCGAGTTCCATGACCTGGTGACCTTTACCCGGGATGGAGGAGTCCAGTGGGGAGACAGGTCCTCCAGCTTCCGTACCCGAACGGCCATTGAAAAGGCTGAGTCCAGCAACAACGTCCGGCTGAGCATCAGCCGGGCCAGCGACACGGAGGCGGGCAAGTACCAGTGTGTGGCAGAGCTGTGGCGGAGGAACTACAACAACAGCTGGACGCGGCTGGCCGAGAGGACCTCCAACCTGCTGGAGATCAGGGTGCTGCAGCCAGGTGAGGGTCCCGGGGTCCCCCACGCCTGCTCCGGCTGAAGAGAGCCACAGAGAGGCAGGAAGTGTCGTGCGCTGAGCCCTCGGCCCGGCTGCTCTTATTTCCCAACTTTCTAGTTTGAGAAATTTCAGATGTGTAGGAGGTTGCAAGACTCGTATTCCCTTTTCGTGATGACCAGTTGTTAACGTCTTACCACGTTTGTTTCTCCCTCCGTGTGTAATTTTTTGTTGTTTTTGAACCATTTGAGGGTAGGTTGCCAACATCAGGATACTTCCTTCTAAATACTTCAGTGTGTATCTCTGAAGATCAGGAGTTTGTCCCACCCGACCACAACAGTGTAATCAGACTCTGGGAATTTGACGTGATTATAGGACAATACCAGGATTTCCACAGTTGTCCCGAAAACGCCCCTTATAGTGTTTTTTACTTCTAGGATCTGGTCAGGGGTCACACATTGTATTTAGTCGTCATGTCTCTTTATTTTTCTTTAATTTTTAAAATTTGTTAAATTTTTATTTATTTATTTATTTTTAATAATTTGGCAGTTTCTTTTCTTTTTTTAAAAATTAATTTGGTTGCACTGGGTCTTAGTTACGGCTCCCGGGCTCCTTAGTTGCAGCTCACCGGCTCCTTATTTGCAGCGTGCAAACTCTTAGTTGCGGCATGCATGTGGGATCTAGTTCCCTGACCAGGGCTCGAACCTGGGCCCCCGGCATTGGGAGCATGGAGCCTTATCCACTGCGCCACCAGGGAAGTCCCTGTCATGTCTCTTTAGACTCCTTTAATCTACAGTAGTTCCCCAGCCGCACGCACACGCGTGCGCATGTGTGTGAAGACATTGATATTTGTGAAGTGTGCAGGCCAACTAGACTGTTTTGCAGAAAGCTCCGTCTCTTAATGTCGTCTCCTATAATCCTTGCGACAGTGATGTGAACAAGGTACCACTGTCCCCCCCCCCATTTGCAGACAAGGAACCTCAGAGGCAAACGGGAAAATAACAGGTACTTACTGAGTATTTGCTTTGTGCTATTAGGTGCTTAGGGTTGGTTATTTTATGAGAATTTCACAACAGCCTCAGGAAAGATTAAGTGATCAGCCCAGGGTTGCCTAGCTGGTGCATGGAACCAAGGTTCGAATCCTTGTCCTTCCTTCCTCGACACTTTCCCTGACCCAAACACTGTCCCCTGCCCTGGATTTGAGCGCATGAGAGCAGGCAGGCGGAGTCTGTCTCGCAGCAGGGGATAAGGATGCACTCATTCTCATTCGGGGAGCCTTAGTCAGGGGGCATTCTGCAAACACCCACCTTCATCAGGCCCTTCCCTTAACGCAGGGGAGAGGGTAAGTTGGTGCTGCTCTATCGTTTCCTCCGTGTCTGTACCTGTCTCTGGTTAGGGTGGAAGCAGGTGGAGGGTGGGCCCTGGCCCTGGCTCCTGCTTCCCTCCATTGCCTGGCCCCAAGCAGCAGAGCACAGGCATGCGTGCAACGAAGGGTGGGAGCTGGATAGGAGGTGACTTTGCAAAGACTTCTTTCTGACTTTCTGCCCCACCCACTTGGCAAAGATGGTTTGAACACCTTGCAAAAAGGATTATTCTGCCTGCTCACAGCCATGGTGTGTGGCCAACCCGGTCTGCTCCACCACTGCAGATGGTCACAGTGCTTGTTATTTTCAGCAGTGCAGGGTTACGAAATGGCAATGTCTGGGCTTATCCTTCGCCTCTTCTAACCCCATAACGGAGTCTGTATCGAACCAGTTTGGAACAAGTGAACTGTATAAATGATGGGACAGTTCCTTGGCCAATTAGAGCCTAAACTTGGACAACGAGATGCCAGGGAAGAGGCTGTTCTGCTGAAGTGGATTTTCAGGTTAATGGAAGGTTAAGCGGAGGACCCCATTTCGTGTGAACCCTTGTTGTGGAAAGTGCCGAGGGACTCGCCTGCCTGCCTCGCTGAGTAATTGCACCCGTTGTGGTCTCCTCTGGCCTCAGGGTCGGGCTGTGAGCCTCCTTGGTGCCCGTCACGTGGTTCCAGCTGCAGAAGGTAGAAGTGCTGACCCCAGGACCTTGCCTAGCCTTGCCTTTTTGAATAAATCCCTAGCATTTGCTTGTTTGTCTTATGACTTAGAATCTAAGGCTGGAGTGCCTCAGGGAAGAAAATGGAGTTAGGTCACTGAAGGTTCCAGTTGTTTGGATTCAGATCAATTCATGGTGCTACTAAAGGGGAAAAGGGGCAAAAATGTATTAAATACGTCTTGGGTGCCAGGCTTTGTGCTTAGTACCTCTGTTTTCTTTTAAAATTTTTCCAGCGATGAAATAATGTAGATCCTTTTATGCCCATTTTGCTAATGAGGAAACCCAGGCTCCCAGTGTTTAGGAGCCTTGATGGAGGCAAACCAGCTTGTCAAATGAAAAACAGATTGGAGCAAGACTGGATCCTAGGTCGTTCTGATGTCCATGTATCTCTCTTTTCCATTACATCATTTTATTGCCCCCTGGAGAATAGTTAGGGGACCCAGGATCTGCTCTGAGGACTGTCTTCGTGTCTCCCGTGGCTTACACTGAGTCAGTTTGTTTGTGATTTCACTGTAAAGCAAGAACTAGCGGGGGCTGGCGGGGGACCCTTGGCAACGAGCACCAGGGTGCTTGGCCTCTCCTCAGAGGTGCGTGGTAATGCACTTGGCTGGCCCTCTGGGGGCCGCAGAGAGCAAGGGGGGTGCTGAGGCTGGGCGGGCGCGGCCCCTGGGACGGGCTGTGGCACCAGGGAGAGTGCATCCTCCTTAAGTGTTACAGTCTCTCCTTATTAAATATTTATGCATTGAGCACTTACTATTTTCCAGAGGGCTTCATGTTCATTTTTACTCTTCCCCGCACACCCTGGTTGGTACTGGCGCTTTTATTTGGGGCAAGTAGAAGTGGAAAAATACCAGAGGGCTGACCGCGTGCCGGAGAGCGTACTGGACGCTTGGTGTAGATGGCCTCGGTCGCCTTTGCTGCAGCCCTGGAAAGAAGCTACTGCTTTCCCATTTTATAAACGGAGTAACTGAGCCTCAGAGAGATTGGGACTTGGCAGAGTCAAGAAATAGAGAGTGGGAAGGGGGGATGGGAACCCAGGTATGAACTTTATTAAAAAGCGGTTGGGGTGGATGAGAGGAAGACTTCAGCCTTTTTTTTAAGGCCATATGATAAAAAATTATCCTTTCCAGGACTTCCCTGGTGGTCCAGTGGTTTAAGGCTCTGCGCTTCCATTGCAGGGCCACGGGGTCCATCCCTGGTTGGGGAGCTAAGATCCTGCATGCTGCACGGCGCAGCCTAAAAAAAGGGGGAAAAAAATTATCCTTTCAGCATTCAGTTAATAGTATCATTTACAGAAGCGGTTTCTCTTTGTAGAGTGCTGCGTGGAGGCGTCTCAGCACCTGTAGCGGCAGAAGTAACAACAGTAAGGATAGTAGCTAATCTTTGCTGAGCTTTTGTAGCATGCCCAATACCACCTTGAATGCTTTATATACAGTAACATTCTTCGTTCTTAATTCATGCAATGCCATGCGGGGGTGCTAGCTTCACCCATTTTATAGGTGAGGACGCTGACACAGAGGATAAATAAATTCTCCAGTGATTCATAATAAGTGGCAGAGGCAAGATGCAAATCCAGACAGGCAGTCTGGCTCCAGAGTCCAGGCTCTTCATTTTATTTTATTACGGTAGTTTTTTTTTTTTTTTTTTTTTTCCCCCTCAGGAATTCTCTTTGGTACCATATACTTTGATTTAATCCCCACTCTCTCTGGTTTACCATCCCTGAGCCCCTTTAGCAAGTACTTAAATTTGTTCTTTTGAAGTTGGGGTCACAAGGTCCCTGTAGAGGTTCCTCAAGACACGGTTTGCTGATGGTGTAGGAGTTTCTGTGCCTCTTCGAATGCCTCTATTTCTTCTAATTTCTGCCACCAGGTGGCTCTAAGGCTTGGGAGCACCAGAGCTCAACCCAGCGCTGGCTTCTTTCTGCTCTCCTTCCATATCTTGCCTCTCAAAACATGGATTCTTATCCCCACTCTGGTGTTCTCCACAGGAATATCATCGCCCTCCCCCTGCCCCCAACCCTTTTAGAAGATGATTTTGTCCAATATTCTTTTTTTTTTTTTTTTTTTTTTT
>NW_006779486.1:658817-670638 GCF_000442215.2 Lipotes vexillifer | reverse complement strand
CCGTGCCCCCTGTATCGGCAGGCGGACTCCCAACCACTGCGCCACCAGGGAAGCCCTGTCCAATATTCTTATTCCAACAGCATGAAGCAGAAACCCAGGGACCGTTGGCTCGCTCATGCCAGTGCATTTATCAGCCCTCCACAGCTTATGTCACCGGCTCCCAAGAAGGCTCTGTGTGGTCTGTGCCCCAGACCAGTCCTTTTGCCAGAGCCGCCTGCTGACCTGACCACATCACGGGTATTTGTTTCTTTAAAATCTCTGGCTGGATGGCCTGATGAACGTGTTGTGGATCTCTTATTGACCATTCCAGACTTCCTGTTCCAAATGCACATCGCTAAGGTAATCTTCAAGGAACGCCATCCCTCCTGTTTTGTTGTTGATTTGTCTTAGCCTTACTACCATCGATGGCAGAGTGTGACCCCACAAGGGGCATTTAGGCAAGCCTTTAAGCCAGTTCAGCATATTCAATTCTTAGCTCCTAATCAATTCTTTTCTCTTTTAATTTCGAAGCATTGCTGTGCTTCCTTCTGATTTTCTTTAGCACCCAAAACACCCTCCAATTACATCTCCCTAAATACAGAGGAATAAGGGAAATGTCAGCACTCATATTCCAGATATTTACAACTGTATCTTGGTTTGGCTATTAAATATTGCACGTTAAAATTGACGAAGCAATAAACACACTTCCAGGAGGACAGCCTCCGGTGTAGAAAGCTGACTTGTCAGTGGGTGTGTTCTGCTGGGATTTTACTGATGGGCAGTCAGGATGAATATTCAGTACCCTCTGGATGCTGCCAAATCCGTTCTCTCCAATTTCTTATTGCCGACCTGGCAGATTGGCAGAGCTGAGGGCTTTTTCTTTGACTTCTGGGAGTCCAGGGCTTGTGACAGTGGCTCTCCTTGTCACAGTCCAGTAGGTGACAGGCTGCCCCATCCTTCAGAGTGATTGGCCCCTCCTTTCTTTCAGGAGAACCTGGGGTTCTCCTTCCATCCCGGTTGCATGTGGCTTCAGCCCGCTGGCTGTTCACAGATAGAGTGAGCATGAGAGCAGGAGCCCTAGAGGAGTCCCCACCCCTTCCCCCGCCTCCCCCACCCACCCACCCCGCACCTCAGGCCTCGTTGTCGTGGTAACACCAGATGCACCTATTTGGAGTCAGTGAGCAAGGGTCACTGCTGTGTCTGCAGATGGGTAAGGCAGACAGGGCAGTAACCCTCCTTCTATGAGGACAGGTGGGACATGGACATGCACGCACGCACGCACGCACACACACACACACACACACACACACAGGCAGGCAGTGACCCTCCTTCTATGAGGACAGGTGGGACATGGATATGCACGCACGCGCACACACACACACACACACACACACACAGGCAGGCAGGCAGTAACCCTCCTTCTACGAGGACAGCGCACGCGCGCACACACACACACACACACACACACACACACACACACAGGCAGGCAGTAACCCTCCTTCTACGAGGACAGGTAAGACATGGACATGCACGCACGCACACACACATACACACACGCACGCACGCACACACACTTACCTACAGCTCTTCTTTCATTCTCTCCCAGTCTTTTGGCTGACTTGCATCCCTCAGTTTGAAAAATCTCTGCTGTCCAGCCACTGGCCCCCTCTCCACCTAACGTGACTGATTACTGTCACGGATCTATAATAAAGAGCAGAGTCTTCCTTTTCTCCCTCTGCTCCCTCACTGCCTGTATGCTACCCTCTGGCTGCTGCTTGCACCATTGCACAGAAACTGCTGTCTCTAGAGTTACCTGTGGCCCCCTCACTGCCACACCTGTGGCTTCTCAAACTTAGCGCATCAGAATCACCTGGAGGGCACGTGAGCCCGCAGGTCTCTGGGCCTCACCTGTGGCGTTTGTGAGGCAGCGTCTCCACGCCACGTGGTGCTGATGCTGCCCGGCCACAGGGGATCGGAGGCCTCAGAAGGAAACTCTCCAGATGCAGAAAGAAAGGGCCCTTTCCTCCAGCAGGGTACAGCCCCACTCTGGAAGTCGTGAGGTACCTGAGAAGGCAGCTGCTGGGTGCGCTGGAGTCTGTGCTCGCAGGTGGGGTGCTGAAAGGTGGGGCCTGGCCCGCAGCCTCACGCCCTTCTTCCTGCCTCTTCGTCCTGCTGACTCACTGTTGGGGATCACCCAAGTCCTCAGTGTCTTGTCTCTCACCTTTGTGTTTATTGCCTAAGTCCATTCACTCACACAGCCAAGTCCAAGGTTTCTCGGGCTTTCAGGTGCATTTGAGTCACCTGGGGGTCTTATTAAAAGGCAGAGTCTGATTCAGGAGGTCTGGGGTGGGGCCCAAGAGTCTGCATTTCTAACAAGCTTCCAGGCGACACGGATGCTGCCAGTCCGTGGACAGTACTTTCAGTAGCAAGTTTGCCACTTAGGTTTGGCAGTTCTCCATCTAATATGGAGCTTTGAACGTGGGACTGAGCCTGGGAACTGAAAAGAAAGGGGAATAGTGAAAATGTACTGTGTGTTTATTATAGACCAGGTTCTGTGCTAAACTCTTACTGTAGAGTATTGCTTTTAATCTGCATAGCACTCCTCTCAGGTAAATGCTGGGATTGTTCTCATCTTGCAGATGAGAATACCTACGGTTCTTAAGGGGGCTGGGCTCTCCTAACCCCACGGAGGAAGGTGGTGCCAGCAGGCTGCGCACCGCCCAGGGCAGTGCTGGGCAGGATGTGTGAGTGCCTCCTAATTAGTTGTGCAGGCTGCTGTCTCCCCTGGGCTTCAGGAAAGGTCCTCCCTGTCCTTGAGAAGTGGGAGGAAATTCAGAGCATAGAAGAGGAGCTGACCCCTTGCCTACCTGTCAGACATGCACCAAATTTCAAAAATGCCTCTCTTTCAGGCTTTTCAACACTTCACAATATTTTGACGTGGGAAGGAGGGGAAAAAATGGAAATGCTTTGAAACAATTCTCTTCCTTGGATTCTCGTTCTCAGACCTTGTGACTGAGCTGAAGTTTAGTCATAGGCATCCAGTTTAATATATGCGGTTACTATAGCAATGGAGGTTTCCTTAGTAACAGTTGCAAAAATAATCTGGCCCCAATTAATAATGCATTTTAAAGCTCTTTCTACTCTACACTGAACAACCCAGTTTTTTGGGCCCAGAACCAGATAATTCAGGTGGTGTCATTTGCTCTGATAGAGATATCATTTGCATGCGGTGAATCGGGTTGGAAGGGAATGAAAAGGGAGCTGGTTGTTTCAAATATTAGAGGCAGCGGATAGGAAAAGTCGACTGGCAAGCTAAGGTGAATCTAGTTTCCAGAGCTTGGGTGCTTGCTGGTAAAGCCTGCCCTGGATTCCAGTGCCCTGGAGGATTTCGTGCGTTTGAAGAAGGGAGAAGGCAGGAGACTGGGCTTGTTCCCAAAAAAAGATGAAACCAGAAGGGTAGGGTCATGGGCCGGGGGATTTCTCTCAGACGGGTGCCGGATGCATTCTTGATGGCTTGAGAAGGTCTGTAGGTACGTGAATCCAGCTTCCTTTGTGAAGAGAGTCCCCTGATTTAGCACCGGGAAACAGCCTCAGAGTTGCTTTTGTAGTCATGGTGTTGGGTGTCCGATTCTGCCGTACTTAGCTCGCTGAATCCTCTCAGCCACGCAGAACCTTTGTCTGTGGGTTACCCCAGTGCCCAGGTGACAGTCTGGGGCTTTCAGAAGTTTCAGTTGCCTTGGTGCATGGAACTCAGACCTTGATCCTGTCTTTCCACACTAAGCTCTAAGCGAGCCAGCTAGCCAGCACTGGCAGAGGAGGCCCAGGCACGACCAGTGGGCTCAGTCCTGTGTCTAGATCAAGAGAGATGACCAGCAGAGGTGCTGGAGAAAGGCCCAGGCCAACCTGTTCTGGCCTCCCCTCTGGGCAGGGTCACTGGAGGAAGCCCAGCTTGCTCTCCCTGTCAGGGTCTGTGCCTTGTCCTGGGTTCCTTTCTCAGCTGACGAGTGATTTAGTCCTCGACAAGTGAAGTGTAAAGAGAAAGGTGAGGGTGGGATGATGCTTTTACTATTAGCTCTGTAAGAGGAACTTGGAATTGTGACTTTTTCCTTTTCTCTCTTTTTCAGTAGGGGGAGGGTGGTGGGTAGGGGGGGCAGAGCCAAGTATAATAATGACGGAGTGGGTGAGATCTCAGATTACCTTCATAAGATATATTTCATTCGACCGTGTCTTCTTGCCACCTTAAAGGAGAGCACGGTCATTAATTAGCAGGTAGGGTGGCCCTCTGGAGTCTGCCCTCCCTTCTGGTTTTGGAGCAGGACCGTGAGGGGAAGGGGAGGCCGGAGTTGGCTCTGTTCTGTCCCATTGTTTATCATTTTCTTCTCTGCCTTCTCTCTTCCCATCCTCCAGGAAGAGCACCCCAGCATCCTCCAGCCACCTGCTACCGTATTTCTCCAGCTCCCTCTCGTTCGCTCACCCACTCCCTCACTCACTAACTCACACATCCCAGCAAACGTTGATTGAGTGGGTGCTCTCCAAAGCCTGAATCCGGGGGTGCGGTGATGAGAACATCTCCAGGCAGGACCGTCTTATTCTTCAGAGCACCCCCAGCACTTAGCCTCATGAGGGGCACGGAGTGGGCACACTCTAAATATTTGCAGATCAGATGGACAAAGCTTGATCTCTGCTCTTGGGGAGCTCACGGATAGCATGGGAGGGCCGTAAGGAGAAACTAGCCGAAGATGCGTAAGGGTGCTGATGGGAGCGCAGAAGAGGGGCATCTGGCCCAGTGGGATGGGAGTGAGGGAGAAGAGGACTAGAGGGTGAGTAGGGAGAAGGGTCGGAGGGGAGATGGTAGGAGATGGGCAGGGAGGACGGCTGAGCGGAGACCGAGCTCAGGGAGAAGCGGCATGGGGAGGTGTGGTGTGGTGTGGGTGTGACGGGGGAGGCTTGGAGGTGAGTGAGGACAGCGGGGTGAGGGCCAGATCCTGGAGGGACTTTGTACTGTGAAAGGAAATTTTTTTCTTGTCTGTAAGCAGTTGGGAGCCATTAAACTTCTTAAGCAGGGAATTGATGCGGGCTGGGTGTGTTTTTGCCGGATCCCCCTGGCGGCCATATGATGGCAGGGAGAGCTGGCAGGAGAGACGGCGAGGACCTGAGCCAGGGAGGGGCAAGGAGGAGGCCAGCGGAGGGTTGTTTGGGGTGCGATTGGCTCTGTTCAGCTGTCCTCACGCCGAGCCATTCTTTTGGGGGAAGCCCATCAGTGTTTGGTTCTCTAGGAGCCGTGCTGGACAAAACCAGGCGGGGAGCCTGGACGCGGGACTTGGGCCACATTTCCAGGGGTGTGTGGTCATTCTGCTGAGGCACCCCCTTTTCCTTTGCAGTGACAAAGTTGCAGGTGAGCAAATCAAAGAGGACCCTCACCCTGGTGGAAAACAGGCCCATCCAGCTGAACTGTTCAGTCAAGTCCCAGACCAGCCAGAACTCCCACTTCGCCGTGCTCTGGTACGTCCACAAGCCCTCGGACGCCGACGGCAAGCTCATCCTCAAAACCACCCACAACTCCGCCTTTGAGTATGGCACCTACGCCGAGGAGGAGGGCCTGAGAGCCAGGCTGCAGTTTGAGAGGCACGTGTCTGGGGGTCTGTTCAGCCTCACTGTCCAGAGAGCCGAGGTCAGCGACAGCGGCAGCTATTACTGCCATGTGGAAGAGTGGCTGCTGAGCCCCAACTACGCCTGGTACAAGCTGGCAGAGGAGGTTTCGGGGCGCACGGAAGTCACTGTGAGGCAGCCAGGTAAGGACAGACGGTGCAGCCAGCCTGGGCCAGTAGGCTGAGGGCAGAGACTGCCTGGGGGTGCGGCAGGGCTCTGCGGGGTCCATGATGGATGTGCACGCGGTACAGAGCATCATCCTCGTTCACTGCAGGCCCACCCACTTTAACCTAGTGGGTCCTGCCTGGTGCTGATGGCGAACTCAGAGAAGCATCCTCTGTCAGCATCTGCTGTTGTATGCAGCATCTTCACCCGGGAGAGGCCCGAGGGGCAGCTGGGGGTTGCAAGGTGCGGCAAGGCAGGATCCCTGGCAGCGCCTGGATCTCATTCTGGGTTTGCAGTTTGCACCTTGGATCTCGGGCTGGTGCCGGCTCCATACCCAGGATTCCTGCCTGGAGGGCGTTTTCTGGTTTCCCCTTCTTCCTTACCACGCACAGCCCACGGATGAGCCCTTCCTGTCTCTGAACAGAACCACCCTTTGGCCCCCTCTCAGACCCTGTGGGTGCAGCCTTTATTCCGTTTATATCCGGCTCCCTGACAGATGGCGTCTGACTTCTGCCGGAGCACTTCCCAGGCGGGAGAGCTGACTGCCTCCACAGCCCTCAGTTCCACTTTTGGGCAGCCCTGGTTGTTGAAAAGTTCCTCCTCCCTGTAATTTCCCTCTCAGGTTTTAGGTCTGCCTGAGAACAACCCAAGATTAGTCTGAGTCATATCCTTTCAAACATGCGAAGGGAGCCCTTTCTCCTTGTTGAAAAGCTCTAGTTCTTTGAACTTCTCACATAGGGTGGCCCTAAACTCCCTCTCCATCCCTCATTCCTGCGTGCCCTATAGTTAGTTGTTATCCCTACCTCTGGTGCCCGATGAGCTGTGGGGTGCTGTGTTGCCACCCTGAGTCCGAGCTCCATGCCTTTGCTTATGCTACCCTCTCCTCCAGGAATGCACCCCTCCTGCGGCTTCTCCCCTATCTTCACCCCATTCCTAAGACTTTACTCAGCACCACCTCCAGGAAGCCTTGCCTGATTTCTCCTATATCACCAGGGGTTCCGTATAAAACACACAATGTAATAATTATTTTCATTTCTTCTCCACTATACCGTAAGCATTTTGAGGACAGGTGCTGTGTCTTTGTATCTCCAGCCACTGACATGACACCCTTAATAAATACTGGTTGAATACGGAATGAATGGTTGCTTTCCTTGACACCCCAGGGCCTTTGTACTTGCTGTTCTCATAACCTGGAATGTGTTGACCATAGATGTCCATCTATCTCGTTCTTCCTCAGGGAGGCATTCCTAGCTCATTTTAACTAAAGTGGCACCCTAGTCACTCTGTATCCCCTTTCCCCAGCCCCTTCATAGCACATGTCACCACCTGGCATACCTATTCATATATGAGTAATTATGAACTACCTGTTCAGATTTTCTACTCATGGAAATTCATTTATCATTGGTTAGTATGTTCACTGTAGTGAACACTATCACTTGTTCACTCTTAATATATTCAAATTCACTAGACGGGTAGCCCCATGAGTGAGCACAGGTCCTGTTCTCTTTACCATGCTATCCTCACGGCTTGTCTCCCAGGAGGCCTCAGTAAAAGTTTATTCTGGGTCTTCCTTGGTGGTCTAGTGATTAAGACTCCGTGCTTCCACTGTAGGGGGTGCGGGTTCGATCCCTAGTCGGGGAACTAAGATCCCGCATGGCGCGGCATGGCCAAAAAAAAAAGTTCTGTGATCAAGTGGAACCAGATGCAGAAGTCCAGATGTGGCCTGGCCCTTGCTGAACGCCATGGGGCTTGTCCCCTCCTTTCCTCAGGATATTGTATTTCTCACGCTGCCCCAATCCGGGGATTCTCAATCCAGGGATTCAGGTCTGCCCACGGTGACATTTCATGCCGACCCTTCTGGTGCATAAAATAGGAAGCTCTGGTCTAAGTGATTCCTGTTGGTATTTCCAGTGACCTACCTCCTGCCTTCAGGCCAGTCCCTGGGGCTTTTGAGAACTGAAGGTTGCCATTAGGCCCACAGATGTTCTTTCAGGTTTCTGTTCTTCCTGTCTTTTCTCAGTTCTGACCGTTTTCCCCATTGGGAGGTCATGGTCACCCTCCCCCACCGTGTTTCCTCTTAGTCATCATTCTGCCTTTCCCTTTTCTTATTTGTGCTGAAACTAAGAGGTTCTTGGTAGGTCCTAAATTTATCAAGGGAATTTCCCCATTGGAGGTTACAGACTCACAGCAAGCTAACTGGGGCAGTGCACTAGGGCTGTAAGGATTCTTGTCAAAACAGTGAAATCTCTGCTTATGGGGAATATTAACACTATAAACAGAAAACTCACAGGACACATTAAAACAACACACTCCCCCTTTTCTGTTGAGATTTTTAATTTGTGTGTTTTTCTCCCCCCACCCGCCCCACTTCATCTAGTCTCCACCCCCTGCCCCCCTTTTTTTAATAAGAAAGCATACATTTATAGAGCTTTTGGAAAATACTAAAAAAGCACAAAGGAGAAAATAATCTTTCAACCCAGAGACAAGCAGAGTTAATATCTTCCCAAGTATATATTTTCAGAGACTGGTTATTTGAAATATATTCTCTGTTGTTTTTTTTTAATTTTTTGACCTTTTATTACAAAGGTGAAATAAATGTGCATTAGAAAACTTCTGACAGTATTAAACTGGAAAAGTGAAAGAACCTCCCTCCTCAGATATCACTCAGGAGGTGTCCTTCTCAGGGGCTTCTGTGCATTTACAGTTTCATAGCTTTTTAACCCCTCTGGTCCAAAGAGGCTTTTGGGCCCTTTATGAAATTGTATGTGATCAGAGTGTACCGCGTTTAATGACACTTTTTCTCTGAAGGAGAATCTGATTGGTTGAGGTTTCAAACAACCATCAGTATTAGTCTTTTCTTTACTGATGTCAGATCAGTTCTCTTTCCACCTTGAGAGGGAACCCTAGTGGGGTTTTTTGGTAAAGAAAGTAAGAACCGCAATTCTTAGGGCCAGCTGGTGAACGTATTAACATGGCTTTCCCCTGCAGTTCTTTTGAGGCTGACAGCCCAGCACATTCTAGCCATCATGTGGTCAGTATTAAAAATGTGCTCTCCCAGCAGGGTTCTCACCATGCCCTTTGCTGTCCCTTCCCAGCCACCCCTTCCCCTTGGCCGTACTCTTTGTGGTCTGCTGTCCCTTGGATGTGGAGTCATCTACCACGCACGCTTGTCCTCTCCTAAGCATCTGAACCGATGAGAGTTATAAATTAGGGGGCAGCTGTTACCGTAACATTGAACTCCATGAAACTCAGGCACTCAGACCCGTGATCAAGAACTCAGAACGTTCAGGGTGTGCGCTTGAGCAGTGCTTCTGCTGATTGAGCGTGCTGCTGTCCTCCTGCATTTGGAAGGCACCTGCTCACGTCCGCTGGGAAGGGGTGCATGTATGTGGCTCGTTGCTTTCTTGTTGGCAACATCTCTTTCCTCACCTTTGCAGACAGCCGCCTGAAGCTCAGCCAGGCGCAGGGCAACCTGTCGGTTCTGGAGACGCGGCAGGTGCAGCTGGAGTGTGTGGTCCTGAACCGCACGAGCGCGGCCTCGCAGCTGCTGGTGGAGTGGTTCGTGTGGAAGCCCAACCACCCAGAGCGGGAGACCTTGGCCCGCCTGAGTCGCGACGCCACCTTCCACTACGGAGAGCAGGCGGCCAAGAACAACCTGCAGGGCCGGCTGCACTTGGAGAGCCCTTCCCCGGGTGTGTACCGGCTCTTCATCCAGAACGTGGCGGTGCAGGACAGCGGAACCTACAGCTGCCGCGTCGAGGAGTGGCTGCCCAGCCCTGGCGGCACGTGGTACAGACGGGCAGAGGACACCGCTGGCCAGACGGCTGTTCGAGTCATGCGACCAGGTGAGGGTTAATGTCCCCAGGCCTCCGCTCTCTTTGGTGGTTCCCCTCTAAGTGTGATATTTTATGCACTGCATAAAATTAGTTAATTTTAAAGTGAACTAATTGTCAATTAAATTAGCCCAATTAATTAGTTACTTGCAGTTAAATATATGAGCATTTACGTTGTACATTTGCATTCACAGTTGTCTGAGATTTTTTTCCCCCTAGTGAATGGAAAATTGCACATCTGGCTTTGGCCTAAGGTGATTCTATTTCTTAACTAGAGTAGCATTTGTCAATTATTTATTGCAGAGCCTAGAATATTTTCTTTTTAAAGAATACATTCAGATTCAGACAAGTGGCAAAAATCTTGAAACAGTAGCCATGTGGTTCAGAAAATTCAGCTTGTGGATTTTCAATGGAAAAGAATTGATTCATATGATTTAAATGGAAAATGAAGTAACTGGAGCCTTTATACTCTCACTTCCTAATAATTTTATTGGTACTAATGACTGTTCTGTGTGGCCTTGTGCTTTTCTTTATTGTTGCTTCTAAAGTACCCAAATGCATATAATTACTGGGTAGAATTATTGTTCCACATTCACACACATAATTAAAGCAAAGATGTGCAGGGTTCCTGTGTCCTGCGAAACATCACATCATCATTCACTCATGTCAGAGCAAAAAGTCAGTGATCCCCTGAAGGACATGGAGCGGAAATGCACTGTGACCTCCATCCAGGGGAATGCTTTGTCTTGTGTTCCGAGCATCCGGGGTGCTGTTTGTGGTCGTGGGCACTGTTGGAAGCTTTCATAATGTTTTCACATCTAAGTAGAGCAGCTCTTCTTGTTGGTGGAATCCTGGAGCTTCACGGTTGTGCCTGCCCCACACATCAGTGAACACACTTCGGGGAGTGCATACAGCCTTTGTTACAGGAGAGGGACATGATCTCTCTCCTCCGTGTCTTGCCTAAGCTGGAGGGGAAGTTGCCTCTACTTTGAGTCACTCATATTTCCCATGAGCTTTCTTTGCCCCATCCCCCTTGCTTAGAAGCTGCTGCGTGTCTTTTCCCAAAGGTAACTGGTAAACACGGCAGCTGAGCACTCGCCTCCTCCACCTCCCACCCATTACCGAGATCTGCACACTGAGGCCCCAGCAGCGTGGGAGGAGGCAGCCAGCTGCGTCCCAGCCACAGTGAAGCTGTTTATGTTCAGTCTTCACCACAGCCCCAAGTGGTAGGTTTTACTGTCGAGGGAACTGAAGCCCGAAGAGAAATGTCGCACAGCCAGTACTTTGAGCAGACTGGGTGGTCGCCCAAGTTACCCTCCTGCCACACTGTGTGCTCACAATGTGACCCCTAAGTCTGCAGCCCTGAGGCTGCCTTGTGTTCAGTCAGTTGAGTAGCCTTCCTCCCTCCCTCCCTCCTTCCCTCCCTTCCTTCCTTCCTTCCATTCTTCCCTGATTATATAAGGTGATCATGCTAATAACAAAGCATTTGGAAAACAGAAAAAATATAGTTTTGAAAAGAAAATTTATCTGTGGGGACTTCCCTGGTGGTCCAGTGGTTAAGACTCCGTGCTTCCAGTGCAGGGGGCACAGGTTCAGTCCCTGGTCAAGGAACTGAGACCCCGCACGCCCTACAGCCAAAAAAACAAAAAGTTATGTGTAGTCTCACTACCTACATATCTTCATATTCCCTCTGTCTCTCTCCCTCTCTCTTTCTAAAAGAAGTCAGGATCTTATTGTTTTATGTGATTTTTTTTTTTTTTCCCCCCACTCAGCATTCCTTTGTGAGCCTTTCCCCATGTCATTGAAAGCATTTCATTACCACCATTTTTACTGGTTGCATAACATTCATTATGTAGATGTACCTCAAAGCTTTTTTTCTGAGATACATGTTGAACATATAGAAGACTTGAAATAAAAGAGCTCTAAAAGTTGGGTTAAGAATCGCCTTGCATTGCTTAGGGGCGACCGTAGTATGAAATATACAAACTGAAGGACTACCCTGGGTGAGATTGTAGCTGAGTAGATTAGTAGTTGTGTTTGGCTCACTGGGGAGGAGAGAGAACCACATTCCTCTCCCACAGCCCAGAGTCACTGGTCAAGGTCACAGCATGGGGGCATCAGCTCGGCCTCGGCCTCGGGGAGGGGCAGGGACGAACTTTTTTCTTGTAGCTTACACATGGAAAAGGAAGGAAAGA
>NW_006779486.1:647776-658749 GCF_000442215.2 Lipotes vexillifer | reverse complement strand
TGGAAAAGGAAGAAAAGAGTGTCAGAGGCTGACCAGGGAGATACTTTGGCCTCTTCTAGAAGGCGACAGACACGGGAAACCAAAAACTTGAGTCATTAACAGAGACAAGGCACTTGAAGGGGCCCCGAAAAATTGTGAGCTTTAGACAAGAAGACAGCAAAGAGAGAGTAGATGGGAAGAGGCCCTTCTGGGGAACTGAATGTCCCACAGTCCCTGACCACCTTGCCACGATAGGTCCATTGCCTCACTGCACAGCATCTCTCTCTGTTGGCACGTCCGCCTTGCTCCCTGGAGGGATAAGGCGATGAGTGAGGGAGTTTGAGTCACCTGTAAACTGATTTCCTGTCCTGCCGCTTTCCACCCTCCAGCATCTCTCCCCAGCCCCGGTGATAGCTGGGCTGATGCACCATGCCTGCCACCTATAGCTGGCTCCTAAGCTTTTCTGTCCAGCAGTGCACACAAGGTTCCAGATGTGCTGAGGGGGGTGGGGAGGGGCTTGTCAGAGCCCCACGGAAGCAGTGGTAACCAGCTTTGTGTTCACTGGCATGCCGATTCAGCCACTTCATTGAAAGCCCAGGACAGTACTTGGGAAATGCTCCTATTTGGTTGTCGTCCAAGTAGAATCCGATTTGGTCTCTTTACTTTTGTTGATGCCACATTGGCATCTTTCATGAGCATTTCATAAACAGAGCCAAAGGGAGGCCTTTTAGGAGGTAGGGAGTGAATTACTTGTTTAGAACCTACCCCAGTGAGCCAAAACCCGCAAAAGAAAGAAACAGATACAGCTGTCTGGTGGTGTCTGTGGGATGTGATTTACCTGCTCAGGTGTCTCTCCGTGGCTAGTCTGCATCTCCCACCTCTGTCAGGGCACCGTCTGTGTTATCCTCCTGGGGGTCCATGCTCAGGGTGAGGGGCCCTTTCAGGTTTATGGTCTTTTGTTTAGCTTCAATCCTTGGAGAAGTTTTACCTGCTTGGGTTGGTTCCCTGTGGTGTAGGCAATAATCTACATGCACCCGGTTTAAATTCAACAGCTGCTGATGGGGTGAATTCATTTCCAAGGGCTGCCATAACAAATTAGCGCAAGCATTGTAGCTTCAAACAACAGAAATCTATTCTCTCTCAGTTCTGGAGGCTAGAAGTGTGAAATCAAGCTGTCATCAGGGCCCTGCTCCCCTGAAGGTTCTAGGGAGGGGTCCTTCCTCGCCTCTTCCAGCTTCTCACGGCCCCGTGTTCCCTGGCTTGTGGCTGCATCAGTCCAGTCTCTGCCTTCCCGTGTCCTTCTCTCTGTGTCCTCTCCTCTTCTTATATTCAGGCCTGCCCCAAATCAGTGTATGAGTGCATCTTAACTAATTACATCTGCAAAGACCCTATTTCCAGTTAAGGAAATTCGGAGGGTCCAGGTGGACATGAATTTGGGGGGACACTATTCAACCCCACTGCAAGGGGTTACAGTGAAAATAAGTGTCCCTCCCTCCCTGGATTCCTGTAAGCATCCATGTTACCAGCTCCTTGTGCATTCTTCCACAGATATTCCATGCAAATATAAACAGATTCTTATGTCAGGATAAAACTTATTTTCTCTTTTCTTCCACTCGATGATGCATAGAGTACACAGTGTGCTGTACTCTAACAATTTTTCTTGAATCTCCTTCCACCTCTCTGCACACAACGCCCCCTTGTTCCTTTCAATGGATACATAGAGTCCTCTTGTATATTACTAGAACATATTTAGGGGTGGACATTTAGGTTGTTTTGAACAGAAATTAAAACAGCCTTGTCTCCCCCAGATGCCGCCCTGCAGGTGGACACGGTGGTCCCCAATGCCACGGTGTCCGAGAAGGCGGCTTTCCAGCTGGACTGTAGCATCGTGTCTCGCTCCAGCCAGGACTCCCGCTTCGCTGTGGCCTGGTACTCCCTGAGGACTAAAGCTGGAGGGCAAAGGGGCAGCCCCGGCCTGGAAGATGGGGAGGAGGAAGGGGAGGAGGGGAAAGAAGAGGAGGAAGAGGACCCCACAGAGCGGACAGCCCTGCTGAGCGTGGGCCCAGACGCTGTCTTTGGCCCAGAGGGCAGCCCCTGGGAGGGCAGGCTTCGCTTCCAGAGGCTCTCCCCGCTACTCTACCGGCTCACAGTGCTGCAGGCAAGCCCTCGGGACACGGGCAACTACTCCTGCCGCGTGGAGGAGTGGCTGCCCAGCCCTCAGAAGGAATGGTACCGGCTGGCGGAGGAAGAGTCGGCCCCCATCGGCATCCGGGTTCTGGACACAAGTGAGTTTTTCCAGTTTTCAGGGGAGGGTGTCACTGTCGATTCCAGCTGTCCGGAAGATAAAATCAGAGCTTGATGGTGGACTACTAAGCAGTTTTCTTGCCTGTTGTGGGCATTTAGGATTTGACCAACCAGTTCATATAACTGACCCTTGACTGCCCTTGGGAAAAATAGAGAGAGGAATTAAAGTGATAATTGAAGTGATAATCTTTATAATAAGCTTGATGCTCCACCAGATTCAGTTTTAGTTGGATTTCATTATACAAGTGTATTGTTAGATGTTACCTTATTAACTCGTTAGAATATCCAGCTTAGTCTCTTCTTAGCAAATCAGCAGCAGAAGAGGAAGAAAAAATAAAATGAAGTCTGAGTACCTCACTGCCATTCTCCCTTTTTCTCAAGTTCCTGAGTCATTTTTATTTTGGAGGGTAACTTGGAGGATTAGGTGGATTTTGCATGGTTAGTTGGGAAGACCAGCCTAGAAGGGCAGTGATGTTAACAGAGCATCTGGAAAGAGCTTAGCAGCAGCTCTGTTAGCCAGCAGCTATTGCTACAGAACGACCCAGAACCCAGTGTTTTTATAATGCCGAGGGACTCACGAACAGAGACTGGAGGAAATTCTTGCTGACCTGAATTATTAGTTCTAACGAGGAGCCCTTTTGGTTGGCCCTCTGTCAAAAGGTGGAATTTATCAGACTGAAAATGGTGTCTGTTATAGTAGAGTTAGCCTATGATACAGAAATTAAAAATTGGCTAAAAATTTCAGCTTCCTCTCAATCACAACATTTTATCAGATCATTTTGAGTTTTGTCAGCTTTTTCTTTTCTTTGATAACCTCCTGTTTATTAAATAGAACCTTATGAAATTGAGGTTTCGTTGGTCAAAAGTGTTTGATATCACCAGTCTCATAGACCTTGGAAATCTAGTAAGTGTAAGTGTGCGTTAAATTTTCTTAATAATACTGATGAGCAACAGCTATGCGGTAGAAAGGAAAGCCAAACCCCCCCCCAAAAAAACCCCTAAATCATACTTAGACCCCCTAACGATCTGCTGAATAACCCACTGTCCAAAAGTACAAGGGAAGGTGTTTAGACCACATTTTTTCTGCCCACTGTGGCTGTCCAAACTTAGTAAGCTTCATAGCACACAGAGATCATCCAGCAGCCTTATTTTACAGAGAAAATGCAGCCTCCCAGAGCCCAGGCTCCTGTCACAGAGCAGCAGTCCTTGATGAGGTCAGGGGTGTGAGCTTTCATTCTCCTCTGTATCCAGGAATAACTAACACTGTGTTCTGTGCAGCCACAGATACACTGCAGACATTTGTAAGTGGTCCATGATGACTTTTTAATTGATAACATTAATCAAATGAGCATCATTTCTGGTAAAACTGCTCTCAGAAGCTGGTGGGTAGAGAATGTGTTCTGTTCCAAAGAAGGACATTGGCAGGAGAACTAAAGTGCAAAGGGACACGTAAAATACAACCAGGAAGGAGGTTCAGGCTGAAGTGGATTCAGCGTCTTCACCACCCCAGATACAGTTGAGTTCACATTCAATAAATTACACTTTCGTGTGTGGCTTTCCAAGCAATACAACTGACTCCTAGTGGGAAATGGAGGCGTGGCTTTGTTTGAACTTCCAGCTGGGTTGGAAGAGATGCGGTCGTGCAAATAAGAATACCAGGGTAGTCTGCCCTCCAGTAGTGGCAGGAGGGGAAAGACGGGGTGGATGCAGGAGTCCTGCCAAGTTGCACCCGTGCAGTTGGGTGGGGTCTGCAGGAGTGAGTGAGAGTCCAGGTTCCCAGCCCTCATGGTTCTGTCACCCTCTCGGTCCTTTTCAGGTCCCACCCTGCAGTCCATCATCTGCTCCAACGACGCACTCTTCTACTTCGTCTTCTTTTACCCTTTCCCCATCTTTGGCATCCTTATCATCACCATCCTGCTGGTGCGCTTCAAGAGCCGGAACTCCAGCAAGAACTCCGACGGGAAGAATGGGGTGCCCCTGTTGTGGATCAAGGAGCCACACCTCAACTACTCCCCCACTTGCCTGGAGCCCCCTGTGCTCAGTATCCACCCAGGAGCCATAGACTAAGGGGACCCCTGGCGGTCATGAGCCACAGAGGAGCTGAGGCTCTCCCCACTGCCTCTCGCTCTGCGATCAGACAGCGGACAGCACCCGACCTCTGGGGCGCTCTCACAGAACGCGGTCGGACTTGAGAAGTGTTCGGAGTCGCCGCTCAGCCAGAGGCAGACTGCCTCTAGGTGGCAGTCTTGGTGGGTTAGCTATTTTCGAGCAGATGGCGCCACCCTGCCGAATTAGGTTGCTTGTTTCTGTTTTCGGTAATGTGGTGAGTAGCTCCCGGTGCCACGTCTACTCACTGATTTATATAGTATTCGCAGATATAGATGTTACAGGGGCTCTTATTCTTTGTAAGGGACGCTTTTTCAATCCCTTTGGTTTACGCTTTTTGGATTCCGTCATGTTGTGGACAAATTACCCTTAAATACGACTGATGGCAGCAGGAAGGACGAACTTTATAGCGCAAAGGAATCTCTTCCAAGACTTTTTTTCATTTTTGCACACTTGAAAATGCCACCCATGGATCAAAATATACCCAAACATTTTTTACTTCCTTAACGAGACTTGAAAATTATGTGTAGTGTGGGCCCAATTTGTATCTTATATTTTCCCTCAGCTGGAGTTGTTGGAACCACTTTGTAGTCAAGATGAAAGCATTGAATTTTGCTTCAAAGAACTGTATGTACAAGATAAATCCTGCATAACCCCACTAGGAGTAGATAGCGCCCAGCCTAGCCTATCTGTTGGGGAGGCAATAGGCTTCAATCCCACCCTTGCCAAAAAATGAGCAGACTCTGTTGGACAACGAGTCAGAAGCTCCAAACAGCACACACTTTGCAAGTTAAAGTGGGCAGAGGGCTGCTTTTAGCAGCTACTGACTTTCAGATTGATCAAAGTCACTGATTAGTGAAAGAAGGAAACAAGGCTGGTTGTCGGCTTGGTCTGTTCTGCAAGGGCAGTCTCTGACTGATAATTGCGAGCCGGTGGGCTTCTATTTTCAGGTGCTTTGCCAAACTCGTAAGGGAAAATGGCCAGTGAGCCTGCAGAGGGCCCAGCAGCCCCCACATACACTGTCGGGAGGCACTGGGGCTGGCTGACAGCTAAGGCTCGTGAACGTTGGGACGGTCAGCCAGCGGTGAGGGGGGTTTCCAGAGCCAGCCATTGTAGAACAGGGAGGAATAACTACCTCCCTGGAGATATGAAGACTAGGTTTTCCTTTTTCCTTCCAATTAGATTTTTCTCAAAGATACTGATGTCTTTCTTCTTTGCCGTTTAACCTGCATCTCACTGCCGTAAGAATATCTGCCCAGGTGAGGCCCAGACGCAGCCCTTTGTAGTCTTTATGGATTACCTCATCTCAGCAGAAAGTGATCACATGCCTTTGTGGATTTTTTATCTTTCCCTTCCTTAGCTCTTGTTTGTGGCTTTAGGTGATCTGGTTGTTCACTGTCATGGCAGCTTTTTATTTGAATGCCCCTTAAAGCCTGGCGAAGGCCAGTGTCACCTGTTACTTTACACTTGCTGGGCAAGATGCCGGGCTCCGGAGCATCATCGGTTGCAAGTGTTTCCTTTTGTCCACTCCATGAAGATGTTTTTCTGCCCTGGCTTTCTCATATTTTGCTGGCCAAAAGTTCCATCTCCCTTCCTTATGAACTTGCAGCTTGAATCCCAAGGGAGTTCCCACTTTGGAAAAAACCTCCAGGGATTCTGGAACTAAGTCTAACCGGAGAGATTAGTGTGAAACCCTGTTCTGAGACAGAACAGACTCCAGGGGAGGGCTATAGGATTCCAGGCCACGTGGGTACTGATCCTCATTGGCGTGTGCGGGCGTGCGGGGGCCCTGGGTGCTCGGCAGGTGCTTTGATGTGTCATAGCCAAGGGGGAAGCAAGGCAACTGCCCAACCCTTTTCTGAGGGGCTTACGTAGCCTGCCTTCTCTCCCTCCCAGATACACCAGTCCTCTCCTGTGAGACTGTGTAGGCACGGCCACCTGAATCCCACTGATGCCTCATGTGCTCATCCCCATTTCTTGTGCTGCATCAATGCTGTAGAGGTACACAGCAGGCGCAGTGTTGAGGAAATAAGGCGGTCTTTGGCCCCATTTCTTCACTTCAGGGTGTGGGCTTTCAGTGGGAAATTGCTGGCCCTTAATTCATAGACAGAGTCAGCTCGAGAAGATGATGTACATTCCCTCTGTCTGAAAGGAAAGATGCCGGAGGGCTGGCTGGAACTGGGACGCATAATGAAGATCTGAGTTTGAATTGGTTCACAGAAGAAAGAAAAGCCAGTGCTGCACATAAGTAAGTGAAGCACTTGCAGGAGATGTGAAAGGAAAAAAAGAAACCGAAGCCAGTATTTTAATAACTTTTTTTTTTTTTTTTTTTTTTCTGTGCGTTTTCTATTGGGCCAGGGGATACTGTCAAAGGGTGAGCTTTTCAGCTTTCTGTGAAAATCCCCAGGACCTTCTTTCTTTGGCCATTTCTATGGAAATGTGGCGTCAGATGAGTGATAATGGTGGCCTCCGGTGGCTGGGAAACCTCACTGCAAGTTGCCTACAGGAGAGACACGCAGAGGAAAACTGCCGACTGCCCTCTTGACTTATCTACATCTACGATGTTGCATTAATGAAAAACGACACTGTGCTAGGCCCGTTCCAGGACATGGATATGACCACACCCTCTTTTCCTAGGGTGTTTCTGTAGCAAGTTTTCATATTCTTTTCAAACAATGGTTTCTCTGCGTTAACTTTTGAAGAAGAAAAAAAAGAGGTAGGGTAGGCAAACTACCCGTGCATGATGTAGAGAGCTGTTGATTTGTTTTTGTTTGTTTTTTAAAGGAAAACTATTTGTAAGATGTTGCACTAAAATGTTTTATATACACTTCAGAGACCTGTAGTAAATTATGTTGAAAATATGGCTGTTTACATTGACTAGAGTCCACTGTCCTTCTTTCTCCTCACTAAGCAGCCACTCTGTCTACGGAGCTGTGCCCTGGGGGCCTGGAGTCCTGCCCCTGACTTTGGCTTGCTAAACTCAGGGTTTGTGAATTGCGGCTTCTATTATCACGCCTCACCCCCAGTGCAAGTGGCACCTTTGTACAGGTGATAAAAACCACCCCTTTCTCAAGACACTTTACTCTCAGCTGCTGAAAACGTACGTGTATCACACATACATACACACATACACATCCACCCTGACTGTCAAGGCCAGAGTCATGCAGCGCTCAGCACACAGGCCTGGAGGCCTGACAGGCCAGTTCAGAATCTCGCTTTCTTTGGGTGGGAGTGGGGTGGAGGTGGGGAGACAGGATGCAGTGAGAGGAGACTGATAGGGGAGGGGAGCCGGAACCTGGGACAGCGTTCTCCTTTGTCTTGGCAGCAAGACCACACCATCTTCTTCAAACTCTGTAGTAGTGTCCTGACAGTGAAATGCTAAGCAAGCCTTTTCCAGGATGGAGGAAAGCACAGGAGCTGTGCATTCCTGTGCAGTGAGCCCACGGAACACACCCATCTCTGTTCCCCGCACAGCTCAGATGCTGGGAGGTTTTGGGGGGAGCTCACCACATCTGCAAATTGAGAAGAACAATAGAATGATTAAAGCTATAGCAGCGACACGTGATTAGTCAGAAGCCATCTGTAATTCTTTAAAATTCACAGAATGCAAAAGGAACTAGATGGAGGTAAAAAGCAGAAGGAGGTACTTCCTTTTCTTCTTCTTTTTAAAACTCAGGCCTTTCAAAGGCTTTAATATGTGCTTTCCTCTGCTCCCCAGCCCCATTTGCTACATCCTTATCAACTTCTTGCAGCTGCTGGCTTGGTCGGGAGTTGAAATGTGACTGTTTATCTCTTGGGTACCCAGAATGGTTCCATGTTAAGTCTTATGTATTATTTCTGCCTAATTTTTTCCAGATGCTCTCTTTTTGCCAGGGAGCATTTTAAAAAGGGAAACGGTATTATGGAATAAAGATTACCCCCCCACACACACCCTTGGTGCAAATCTGCCCAGGGTTTATATAAATGAAGTGAATATACACTTGCATATGGGGCAAGGACGATTTTCACGTATGCAGGATTAGAATCAGTGTTTTGCTCTGTCTTTCTGGGATTCCCAAGCTTCTTGGGTGTAGTTCCAAGCTTGGCGAGAACTAGAGCCAGGGAACTAGAGTGGCATGCTGGGAAGAGCAGCCGCCCATCCACGCCACAGAAGCAGACTGAACGAGCCCTCCTTTTTTCCCTTCTAACCCACGATTCTTTACAGTGACGAGCAGATAAAACTGGACCTCTCAACACTGGTCACAGGATGTAAAATACATCCAGCCCTCCTTTTGGTGGCCAGTCCTCAGTGTATGGATAGGACCTTTTGGCCCATCTGCCTAATGCATTGCAGGTCCAGCCTTTCTGAGCCACTTTTGACTAATGAAGTCTGCTAGACCAGGCATATAAGGGCTTCTAAAAATGTTTGCTGGAAGCACAGCATTTCTCTTGATGAAAGAGCTGGCACCATTCGTTGGCCAGAGAGGCAGCCAATCAAGGAAGACCTACTAAACCATTCCTTACCTGACACCTGGAGACCATGACCTGGGGAATACTTCGCAGCCCCAGGCTGGGCAGTCCTTTCCTCAGCCCTGCTCTTGAGGGGGTTGACAGCTTTTGCTGGCCAGTCCAAACAGCAGTATAGCCGCCCATGCTGTATGAAAGGGTAAGAGTGGTACTTTGGACTTACCCTGGGTTGGACTCCCAGTTCTGCACCTTACCCTGTGTCCTTGGGCAAGTCATTTACCTTCTCAGAGCCTCAGTTTCCTAATCTGTAAAAACAAGGACAGCAAGAAGATTAAATTAATGCAGGTAATGCACTTAACACAGGGCTTGGCTCATAGTAAGTACTCAACAGATGTTTGCTGTTATATCACTCCCCAGCTCAAAAACTTGTAGGGGCTCCCCAGTGTTTAAAGTTCTGATCCCATCTTACCTTTCCAAGTTAGCCCGAGTTCTTACCAGCCCAGAGCAGAGGAGAAACTTGATCATCTCACATTTTGTGCTACACACTGTACCTGCCTTATGTTCCCAGTATCTTCAGATGATAGGGAATGTCTAAGCTCATGGTACAGAACGTCAGTCCCAGAAATTTCACGGATATAGACACCTTTTACAATTTCATGGCTAATGTAGGAAATAATTTATGAATTCTTAACAGGGCAGTTCAGGTGTCTTGAGTGGAGGTCCCCACCTGAGGAGGATGGTAATGACAGCAACAATAAAGCACACTTCCACCGCTTCACAACTAGCAAACATGTTGGTGTTTGTTGGGACATCAGAGAGTCCCGTTCATGAGTCCAGCTCATGGGAGGAGTTTCCTGCTCACGTGGTAACGAAGAGTTCCCTCAACTGCAATGGCTGAGCAGGGATCATTCTGGTGCCACTGTCTGAAAGAATGGGGGCTGACCGGGAGACTGATGCCAGTAGCCGGTTCTGGGAATACAGTAGTAATTGAGTCTGGGATCAGATGGATTTGAGGGGAGAGGACTAGCGAATAAGATGCGGAGTTCCAAGCGTCCGCTGCAGCACGAGGGAGAGAGGTTTGGGGAGGCCAAACGGCGAGGGAGTGAACAGCGCTGACTCCCCAGCCTGAGGGCGAGTCCACAGTAGAGATGGAGGAAGAGTGAAACAAAGAGGAAACGGAGAAAGGAGAAACCCAAGGCTGGAAATCCCAGTTCCCAGTGAGGGAGTGTTGGGGTGAGGTCCGTCTTAACGAGAAGGTGGCTGCACTTGAATGAGGAGAAGCAGGCACTTGGGGGAGGGGGATTGGGGCCGCGCCAGGGGACCCCACAGAGTCTAGCAGTCGTCTAGAATGTTGCCCGTTTCCTTTTGTCTTAATATTTGAGGAAGCTGTCTTGTCCAGGGTCGTAGTAGCGAAGTGACTGGCAGGAAAAGCGAGGCTGCGCGACTGCGGCTGCTGGAAAGCGCTGAAGGAATAAAGCCCTTCAGAACCTCCCTGTCCCGGCACAGAGCTCTGCTGTCACCTCAAGCCGAGTGGGGCGCAGTTTCTGGGGAGCGACGGTCCGATACCCCCGGCTATGGGGGCGCCTCCGTCACGTTCCAAATGCCAAGGAAAAGTGCGGGAGGAACGAGGATAAACCTGGTTGTGAAAACGCAAGCCGCTTTTGGGGGAGAGCTCCACAGAGCAGGGCGGGGGGCGGCACAAGAGCAGGAAGGACCCGGGGGCCAGACTGCGTTCTCGTGAGCGGGGAGAAGACGCGCGCCAAGACGTCATCCGGGGCCTGGCGGGACGCGCGGGGCGGGGCGCACCGCGGGGCGGGTTCTCTCTCCCTCCGGCAGGCCGGGGCGACGCCCGGCTGGGTCGCTGTCGCGGAAGCTGGCCCGTACGCTATGGCCGCGGGGTGGGTCGTGGGGGCCCTCGGAGTGGTCTGCCTGTTGCTCCGGTTGGGTGAGTGGAGGCCTCCCCCGGGAGCCCGCGGGGACCGGCAGCGCGGGGTGTCAGTGGCCCCAGGGCTCCGGGGCCGGGTGGACGGGCGCGGCCCGAGGCCGCTGCAAGGTGGGGTGGTGGGGTTGGCGTGGGGCACGCAGCCCGCGCGCGGGAGTTGGTCGTGTCACCCACAGGTCTCCCTAGGGTGCTCAGC
>NW_006779486.1:644046-647766 GCF_000442215.2 Lipotes vexillifer | reverse complement strand
GCAGGAAACGTGGACCGCAGGCTCTGAAGCCTGTTTGGGAAAAAGAGGGACGCGACTCCGTCTCGTTCACCTCCCCTGCGCTCTTTCCTCCCTCTGGGGAGCCTTCTTAACCTACACGATCCCCGATTCCCGCTCTTGTTCCTCCGGAAGGGGTGGCTTTTCAGTGCGACTCAAGTGACTAAGTTACTGCTTCCAGCCGGAGGTGCCGTAGCGCAGAACTTGAGGGGAATTTTGTTCGCTGCTTCCGCAGCTTGGGAGCTTATCTCGGGCCAAGGAACGCGCTCTTTGCGCGCGCGCCGGCCTCCGCGCTGGGGCTGGGCGCGCTGCGGCCAAAGCCAAGTACGCCCGCGCCCGCGTGGAGGGCTACAGTTCAGAACTGCCCTGCGGCGGGAAGGCGAGGGCCTCAATTCAGAATTCCTAAGGAGCGTCGGCTGGTTCCCTTTCCCCTCCCTTCCGGACATGTAAGGACTAACGTGTGAGTGTCTAGGACTGTGTTCATCCCTTGCACGCTTCTTCAGCTAAATCGTCACGACAGCGCCATTGAATAGTTACCTTTGTCTCCGTTTTTTACCTCCCCACCCTTATCAACCTCTCCCCACACAGGCCCCTAGTTAAGTCATAACCAGACCCCTGAAGCATAGTAACAACCCCCTTAACTAGTACTTCTTTTCTTGGAATTTCCTGCCACCGGCCCCTTAGCCCACACCCCTGATGAACCTCCCCTCTCCACTGTGCGTTCAGCGTTTATTGAGTGCCTTTGGGGTGCGTGCATCGATGGCTTACAGCCTGCGGAATGGGGGGTTGAGATACGTTCAAAAGAACCTACAGTGTAAGGCACAGAAGTAAATGTTGTAAGAGAGGTGAAAGTAAAGTGCTGTGGGCATGCAGAGGGAAGACAGCAACATCTTTTGTGAAATCAAATATCTTTTGTGAAGCAGAAACTTCATGGAAGGGAGGGTATTTGAACCTGGCCTCCGAGGACAGGTGGTATGTGAACATGCCGTGATGTGGGAAAAGATTCCAAGAGCAGGAGACCGGGAAAGAAAGACAGGGGAGCAGGGTGTAGAGGGTGACCTTGGGCAGTAGGGAGTCATCAGTGTCACTGGAGAGCTGCAGTGCCCACGGGAGCTTGAGGCCCCCTAGGGGAGCCCTGAATGTCCTCTTTGGGAGTTGGGATTCTCTTCTGCAGGCAAAGGAGACCTCTTTCTGGGCCTGACAGGATCAGAGCCATCCACTTAGGAAGAATAATCTGGCAGCAGTAAAGAGAAATGATTGTAGTTGAGAGGAATTGGAGGTGGGGGACCAGGGCAGGTACCATCACAGACCCCCAAAGAGCTGTGAGGGTTTCATATGCTGGTGGCTATGGGCAGGAGGGAGAGGCATATACAGAGGTTGAAGGGATAAGGTAACTCCTCCAGAGGCACAGGTCTCTCGCTGGTCCCAGAATGCGCCTTTGGTCACTACTGCCTGCTCTATGCTCTCTCTTCAACTGAAAACCCGGTTTACCCATGAAGCCACACTTCCTCTAGGAAGATCCTCTGAACTAGCTGGTTTCTCCCACCTAATTCATTTATTTATTCAGACGTCATTTCGTTCCGCAAGCATGAACATTGCCTTCTCTGAATAGGCTTTGCGCTAAGGGAAACTGTGTAGGTCTGCAGTGAGCCCTTTGGGGGCCAAGCCCACCTCACTAGGGAAAGCTGCCTAACAGTGATGAACAGTATCTGCTCCCAGAGAGATGCCTGGCCTCTGACCTGGCCCCGCCCCTCGCAGTTAAAACTTCTGTAAGTTACCTTACTTCTGTGTGCCTCCATACCTTTGCCTTTAAAGAGAGCGCCACTCACATGAGAGAAAGGATAATAATAATATCTACTTAATAGAATGATTGTGAGCGTCAGTCATTCAACACGTACTTATGGACTATCAACTATGTGTCAGCACTGGGAAGCTTACATTATAGTGGGGGAGAGACAGTAAGGAAATAAAGCAGTAAATATGTAGTTGTTGGGTGGTGGTGAACATTTACTAATATAGAGATTACTAGTGCAGAGGCAAGGGAAATGGCAGTGGTTAGTAGTTCCTTTTAATTTTTAAAAATTCTGGAAGATTTAAAATCTTTAGAATAGTTGCCAAAATAGTAAAGTGAACACTTAACACACGTTTCTTCTTGAATCACCACTTACTAACATTTTATCACATTTGGGTTACATCTCTCTATATACACCCACACCCATCCAGTTAACTTTTTTGTTGTTGTTGTTCAATCATTTGAGAATTGCAGTTCTTATGACAATTTAACCCTAAATATTTCAACATAGGTCTTTTTTAAAAAAATATTTGTTTATTTATTTTGGCTGTGCCACGTCTTAGTGGCGGCACGTGTGCAGGATCTAGTTCCCCAACCAGGGGTTGAACCTGTGTCCCCTGCATTGGGAATGAGTAGTCTTACCCACTGGACCACCAAGGAACTTCCAACATAGGTCTTCTAAGAATAATATGTTTGCAGTTAAGCCCTGGCACCATTATCACAGTCAGGAAATACAGCTTGATACAATACTGTTTTCAGATAGGGTCCAGAAGCCGATCTTGGATCACACACCAGATTTGGTAGTCATTCCTCTTTAATCCCCTTAAATCTAAAAATCTAAACCGTTGCCAGCTTCCTTTTTTCTTTTTCTCTTTTCTACTTTATGATATTGCCCTTTTTGAAGGGGTCTGGACTAGTTTTTTTTTTTTTTTTAAATAAAAATGTCCCTCGATGTTGAAGTACATGCTTAGCTTCTGGTGTAAACATTCCTGGGCAGGAATTCTCACAGCTGTGCATCTCATCAGGCTGCAGATGCAGTCCATTTGTCTCATTATTGGAGACGTTAATGTTGATGATTTGGTTAAGGTGAGGTCCGCCAGATCTCTCCATTGTAGAGGAGAAAATACAAGCGTGTGAATACAGATTTTGCATACTCGGTTCCAAACCACTGGAAATATCGCAATAAAGCAAGTCATAACGACTTTTTTGATTTCATAGTATATTTAAAAGCGATTTTTATACTATACTGTAGTCTATTAAGTGTGCCATAGCATTATTATCTAAAAATATATACATACCTTAATTAAAAGATACTTTATTGCTAAAAAATGCTAACTACCATCTGACGGTGCAGAGCTGTCACAAAACTTTAATTTGTAAAAAAACACAATATCGGCCTTCCCTGGTGGCGCAGTGGTTGAGAGGCCGCCTGCTGATGCAGGGGACACGGGTTCGTGCCCCGGTCCGGGAGGATCCCACATGCCGTGGAGCGGCTGGGCCCGTGAGCCATGGCCGCTGAGCCTGCGCGTCCGGAGCCTGTGCTCCGCAGGGGGAGAGGCCACAACAGTGAGAGGCCCTCGTACCGCAAAAACAAACAAACAAGCAAACAAAAAAACAATATCTACAAAGCACAGTAAAGCAAAGCACAATAAAATGGGTATGTCTGTAATACGTGACTCATTAAGTAACACTTTGAGATTGTGTGAATATCCTGTTTTCCAACAATCTTTCACCCAACGTTTTACAACCCAGTGGCGATTCTTCCCGCTAAAATGTTTGTAGATAGCAATTTTGTATCCCTATTTTCTTTATACTTTATTGGCATTCTTCAGTAAAAAAGAGCTTCTGCACCTCCCTTTTTAATTTTTTTCTTCTTTCAGTACTAGTAAGGTCTCGTGTATTATTTAAGATGG
>NW_006779486.1:625050-644036 GCF_000442215.2 Lipotes vexillifer | reverse complement strand
GCATTCCTGTCATTTTTCATTTTGGTGCTCAGTGATTCTGTATTTGGCAAGTGGGAACCCTTCCAAGTTTCAGTGTCCTTTTGCCATGTTTCCCTCAGTTTTGAGCACTTTCCTTACTTTCTGGTGTAGAAGGGTGTTCTGGACTCATTTTGTTCTTTTCCTGACTCAGCCTTGGAATCATTAGATTCCTTTTTTCCTTTTAGTGGGGGATGGTATTTAGAAATTAAGACCTGGGTGCTAGGTGTGCTCAAGACTCTTGGAGCCATAGTTTCTAGGCCCTGTCAATTTTCAGTGCTAGGAAATAGTTTTCACAAAGTCAGGCATTTATCTTGTTACTGCAAAAGCTAATCCAACAATTCAGTTCTTCCTTTTCCTCCATTCCATATTAGTAACCCCCCTTCCCCATGGTGTGAATTCTATTCTTAGTAGCATTAGTATATTTTCCTAGTCTACATTAAACACAAACTAATTCCATAATTGCTATGCCAATACTACTCCCAAGCACAAACTTCACTAAATACAGTTCAGGTTTTCTTAGCAGTTCTTTTTATTCTTTCATATATCCCACTAAATATGTATAGAACACTGTATTTTCAAGTTATTTGAATTTTTCTTCTGTGTGGTTATGTTATCAAAGTGATACATAGTTGTATTAATTTGTTCTCTTTCTATTCAGTTTTAGGGTTTCCCCCACCTTGATTTAATTTTTAAATATGTAAACTATTAACATGGTTCAAATCAAAACCATATACAGCTGGCCTTCCATATTTGCAGATTCAACCAGCTGCAGATTAAAAATATTCAGGAAAAAAAAAAATTCCAGAAAGTCCCAGAAAGCAAAACTTGAATTTGCCGCATTCTGACAACTATTTAAATAACATTTACATTGTATTAGGTATTATAAGTAATCTGGAGATGATTTAAAGTATATATGAGAGGATGTGCATAGGTTATATGCAAGTATTATGCCATTTTATATGAAGGATTTGATCATCCTCAGATTTGGGTATCCACTGGGATCCTGGAACCAATTCCCTGTGGATACTGAGGGATGACCATAAAAAAATATGCTCAGGGGCTTCCCTGGTGGCGCAGTGGTTGAGAGTCCGCCTAACAGTGCAGGGGACACGGGTTCGTGCCCCGGTCCGGGAAAATCCCACATGCGGGAAGATCCCACATGCCTCGGAGCGGCTGGGCCCGTGAGCCATGGCCGCTGAGCCTGTGGGTCTGGAACCTGTGCTCCGCAACAGGAGAGGCCGCAACAGTGAGAGGCCCGTGTACCGCAAAAATATATATATATATGCTCAGAAATTCTATTCCCCCCCTTCCTCTCCCCCCATAACATATAATTTGTTTCAGTTTTATCTTTGTTTCTTTTTGCAGTTATAAACAGATACATATGTTTATTTCTAACTCCCTTTTTTAAACAACAGGTAACATACTCTGTGTACTCTTTTGTACCTTGTTTTTGTCAATTAACCATGTCTGGAAAATCGTTCCATATCAGTTCATAGAGATCATCCTCATTTTTTTTTTTTTTTTTTACAGCTTCATAGTGCTTCATGGGGTGGAGGTGTGATATTTCATTGTCACTCTCTGGTGGTTAGTATTTCATATAGTGTGGTCAGGGGAGGGTCTCTTTAAAAGGGTAACAGTTGAGTGTAGACTTAAAAGGAAATGATGGAGCAGGCCAGGTTACCGTCTGGGAGAGTAGTATTCCAGACAGAGGACAGTAGCAAAAACCCTGAGATAGGCTTCAACCGTTTAAAGAACTTCGAGGAGGGCACTGTGCTGGAGAGTAAATAGGAAATGAAGTTGGACAAGTAGTCAGGGCTGGACCCTAGAAATAAAGTTTTGTGGGCACTTTTTTTTTTTTTAATAAATTTATTTATTTATTTTTTGCTGCGTTGGCTCTTCGTTGCTGTGTGTGGGCTTTCTCTAATTGCAGAGAGAAGGGGGCTACTCTTCATTGTGGTGCACGGGCTTCTCATTGCGGTGGCTTCTCTTGTTTCGGAGCACAGGCTCTAGGCACCTGGGCTCAGTAGTTGTGGCTCGTGGGCTCTCTAGCTCCGCAGGCTCAGTAGTTGTGGCGCACCGGCATAGTTGCTTTGTGGCATGTGGGATCTTCCCGGACCAGGACTCAAACCCGTGTCCCCTGCATTGGCAGGCGGATTCTTAACCACTGTGCCACCAGGGAAGTCCCTGCGGCCCTTTTAAAGACTAAATTTTTTTTATTCCCAGTGAAATAGGAAGTCTCAGAGAGTTATGAACAGGAGTGAAATTGTGATGAGTGTTTAAATGAATGATTCTGGATGCTGGGTGGAGGATGGTCCTTGCTGAGGAAAAAAGAGAAGCCGACCAGTTAGGAGGCCTGTGGGAACAATGACTGGGTGGGGGTGGGTAAGAAATGACTGGGGTTGGAGTGAGGAATTGGAGATAGCAGGGTGTATTTTGAAGGTAGGGCTGGCAGGATTTGGCACTGGTTTGCATCAGTGGGGTGACATGTGGACAGGACCTAGGTAGTGCTGGGCAAGTAGCAAGCTCAAAAATAGGAACTGTGGGCTTCCCAAAAAAAAAAAAAAAAAAATAGGAACTGTTGTATTAGTTAGCTCTCATTAGCAGGGCCTGCCTTATTCTGCTGTGGTTGACCTTTTATGGATCCTTTATCTTGCCAGTTGTCTCTCCAACTAGATTTTAGATCCTTGTATGCAGGAACCAAGTCATATACTACTTCATAAAAAGTTTCTTTCATTGATTTAAACTTATTTGTTTATTTCTTTGGCTGTGTTGGGTCTTCGTTTCTGTGCGAGGGCTTTCTCTAGTTGCGGCGAGCGGGGGCCACTCTTCATCGCGGTGCGCGGGCCTCTCTTGTTGCGGAGCACAGGCTCCAGACGCGCAGGCTCAGTAGCTGTGGCTCACGGGCCCAGTTGCTCCGCGGCATGTGGGATCTTCCCAGACCAGGGCTCGAACCCGCGTCCCCTACACTGGCAGGCAGACTCTCAACCACCGCGCCACCAGGGAAGCCCCTCTTTCATTGATCTCTTTTAATATTTTTAACAATACAAATTGTTAAATCTGGACATTAGATGATAAAGTATTGGTCAAACATTTCCCCATTTTAAATTATTATTATCTCACATTATTATGTGAGACTTGTTCCTGTGCTTTGCTTAATTAAGATTCAGAGAGCCTGTGAGGTTTTATTTATGAAAGGTAATCCAAATCAAAACAGTGTTGTGTTTTCCTCGCAAAAAACTAGATCCAGTATTATAATGGGGTGTATATAATAGTTGCCATGAATTAAGCACATGCTCTGTGCCAGGTGCTGTGCTTAGAGTTTTAGATTTTTGTTTTCATTTAATTGTCACACCAGTTTTATAAGGTAGAGACTGTTAAGGAGGAGAACAAAGTTGAGGTAGGTTAAGTACCTCGTCCAAGTTCACACAACAAATAAGTGGTAGAACCTGCTAGCACTTAGGTCTGTTTGACTCAAAGTCTGTGTATGCCCAACCCAAGAATAGGTAAGCAACTTTTTGTTGATTGGTGCCGCCATAGTTAATCTCTTATATATAACATGTATATTGTCCAACGTAATTTTGCTAAAGCATGTGAAATTATATGACAGCAAATTACCAATCACATAGATTGTATTCAATATTGTAATCTACAGTAGAGGGGTGGGGGAACCTTCTTTGGGCCATAGAATTCAGAATGGGGGTTTATTTATGTATTCATTTATTAACATTTTGCCATAATTATTCTTTCTTTATACACCCACACTTCACTCCTAAATGCTTTGGCATAAGCCCAATAACATAATATTTATAAAAATTAACAGTAATCTCATAATATCACTTAACTTCTACTCTTACTCAAATTCCTCCAATTGTCACAAGGATGTCTTTTTTTAAATACCAGGATCTAATGAAATTTCACATTTTTCCGTTTGTTGCTGTTTTTGTTTATTTTTGACAAGTATCTTTTAGGAATTTTGAAAAAGACAACTACTTTTAAAGAACTAGATCTAGGAATTTGTTTTATTGCTGTCTTTCTACTGTAATTAAAAAAAATTGAATTGTACACTTTATTATTGTTGTTATTTGTTTTTTCCCTTTTTTTTTTTTTTTTTTGCGGTACGCGGGCCTCTCACTGCTGTGGCCTCTCCCGTTGCGGAGCACAGGCTCCGGACGCGCAGGCTCAGCGGCCATGGCCCACGGGCCCAGCCGCTCCGCACCATGTGGGATCCTCCCGGACCGGGGCACGAACCCGCGTCCCCCGCATCGGCAGGCGGACTCCCAACCACCGCGCCACCAGGGAAGCCCTGTTTTTTCCCTTTTTAAATTGACTTACAATATTATCGATACATTAGTTTCAGGTGTAAACATAGTGATTCAGTATTTTTTTTACATTACAAAATGGTCACAATAAGTCTAGTTACCATCTGTCACCACAGAAAGTTATTACAGTATTATTGACTGTATTCCCTATGCTATACATTACATCTCCATGACTTATTTATTTTATAACTGGAAGTTTGTACCTCCCCCTCACCTATTTCACTCACCCCCTCTATCCATCTTCCCTCTGGTAACCACCAGTTTATTCTCTGTATCTATGAGTCTATTTCTGTTTTGAATGTTTGTTTGTTTTGTTTTTTAGATTCCACATATAAGTGAAATCATATGGTGTTGGTCTTTCTCTGTCTCACTGATTTTACTTAGCCTAATACTTTCTATATCTATCCATGTTGTAAAAGGCAAGATTTCATTTTTTTATGGATGAGTAATATTCCATTATATATAAATACCACATCTTCTTTATTCATTCATCTATCAGTAGACACATAGGTTGCGTCCATATCTTGGCTATTGTAAATAATGCTGCAAAGAATATTGGTGTGAATATATTTTTTTCCAATTAGTGTTTTTGTTTTCTTCAGGTACACAGAAGTGAATTTGCTGGATCATATGGCAGTTTCTATTAATTTTTTGAGGAACTGCCATACTGTTTTCCATAGTGGCTGCAACAATTTATGTTCCCACCAACAATCCATGAGGGTTCCCTTTTCTCCACATCCTCGCCAACACTTGTTATTTGTTGTCTTTTTTGATGATAGCCATTCTGACAAGTGTGAGGTAGCATCTCATTGCGGTTTTGATTTGCATTTCCCTGATGATGAGTGATGCTGAGCATCTTTTCATGTGCCTGTTGGCCACCTCTGTGGCTTCTTTGGACAATGTGTTTTCAGGTCCCCTTCCTATTTTCTAATCAGGTTTTTGTTGTTGTTGCTGTTGTTGTTACTTTTACTGTTGAGTTGTATGAGTTCTTTGTATATTTTGGATATTAACCCCTTATCAGATATATCATTTGCAAATAGCTTCTCCCATTCGGCAGGCTGCTGTTTCATTTCGTTGGTAGTTTCCTTCCCTGTGCAGAAGCTTTTTAGTTTGATATAGTCCCATTTGTTTATTTTTGCTTTTGTTTCCCTTGCCTGAGGAGGCAGATCCAAAAAAGTATTACTAAGATGGATGTAAAAAAAGCATACTACCTATGTTGATTTCTAGTCTTATAGCACTGTGGTTGGAAAAGATGCATCATATGATTTTAGTCTTCTTAAATTTATTGAGACTTGTTTTGTAGCCCAGCATGTTATCTGTCCTGGAGAATGTTCTATGTGTACTTGAAAAGAATGTGTATTCTACTGCTTTTGGATGTAATGTTCTATATATATCTATCAGGGTCATCTGGTCTCATGTATCATTTAAGGCCAGTGTTTCCTAATTGATTTCCTGTCTGGATGATCTGTCCATTGATGTAAGTGGGACATTAAAGTCCCCTAATATTATTGTGTTACTGTCAGTTTTTCCCATTATGTTTGTTAATATTTGCATTATGTATTTAAGTGTTCCTATGTTGGGTACATATATATTTACAATTGTTTTATCTTCTTGTTGGATTGGTCCCTTTATCATTATGTAATCTCTTTCTCTGTCTCTTATTACAGTCTTTGTTTTGATTTTTTAATTAATTAATTTAGTTTTGGCTGTGTTGGGTCTTCGTTGCTGCATGTGGGCTTTCTCTAGTTGCGATGAGTGGGGGCTACTCTTCGTTTCGGTGAGTGGGCTTCTCATTGTCATGGCTTCTCTTGTTGTGGAGCATGGGCTCTGAGCACGCAGGCTTCAGTAGTTGTGGCCTGCGGGCTCTAGAGCTCAGGCTCAGTAGTTGTGGTGCTCGGGCTTAGTTGCTCCACGGCATGTGGGATCTTCCTGGGCCAGGGCTCGAACCCATGTACCTTGCATCTTTAGTTATGTTTGGATTCTTTTCTCTTTTTTGTGTATGTATCTATCATAGGCTTTTGGTTCCCATGAGGTTCATATATAACTATATAATGAGTCAATTTTATGAGATTATTTTAAGTTGATGATCTCGTAAGTTTGAACACATTATAACAACCCTGCGTTTTTGCTGCCCACCCCACCCTCACATTTAATGTTTTTTGTTTTTTGTTTTTTTTGCGGTACGCGGGCCTCTCACTGTTGTGGCCTCTCCTGTTGCAGAGCACAAGCTCCGGACGCACAGGCTCAGTGGCCATGGCTCACGGGCCCAGCCGCTCCACGGCATGTGGGATCTTCCCAGACCGGGGCACGAACCAGTGTCCCCTGCATTGGCAGGCAGACTCTCAACCACTGCACCACCAGGGGAGCCCACATTTAATGTTTTTGATGTCATATTTTATATCTTTTTATTTTGTGTATTCCTTAACATTTTACTGTAGATATAGATGATTTTATCGCTTTTGTCTTTTAACCTTCCTACTAGCTTTTTATGTGGTTGAACTTTACTGTATGTTTGCCTTTACCAGTGAGATTTTTCCTTTTTTAGTTTTCATATTTCTAGTTGTGGTCTTTTCTGCTTAGAGAAGTCCCTTTAACATTCCTTGTAAAGCTGGTTTAGTGACACTGAACTCTTTTAGCTTTTGCTTGTCTCCTTCGTATCTGAATGATAGCCTTTCTGGGTAGAATATCCTTGGTTGTAAGTTTTTTTCCTTTCATCACTTAAAGTACATCATGATGTACTTCTGGCCTGCAAAGATTCTGCTGAAAAGTCAGCTGAAAGTCTTATGTGAGTTCCTTTGTGTGTACTGGTTGCTTTTCCCTTACTGCTTTTAAGATTTTCTTTTTATCTTTAATTTTTGCTGTTTTAATTGCAGTGTGTCTTGGTGTGACCTCTTTGGGTTCATCTTGTTTGGGACTTTCTGTACTTCCTAAACTTGGATGTCTGTTTCCTTTCTCAGGTTAGGGAAGTTTTTAGCTGTTATCACTTCAAATAAGTTTTCTGTCCCTTTCTCTCTCTCTTCTCCTTCTGGCACCCCTATAAGGTGAATGTTAGTGTGACTGTTGTTGTCTCAGAGGTCTCTTAAACTAGCCTTACTTTTTAAAGTTCTTTTTGTTTCTGTTCAGCTTGGGTGAATTTCACTACTCTGTCTTCCAGTTCACTGATGCATTCCTCTGTGTCATCTGATCTACTGTTGATTCCTTCTAGTGCATTTTTTAAATTTCAGTTATTGTATTCTTCAGCTCTTTGAGTCTTCTTTATATTTTCTAACTCTTTGTTGAACTTCTCACAGTGTTCATTCATTCTTCTCTTGAGTTCACTGAGCATCTTTATGATCATTACCTGAAGTCTTTATTGGTTAGATTGCTTATCTCCACTCACTTAGTTATTCTTTGGGGGTTTGTCTTGTTCCTTTGTTTGTTATATATTTCTGTCTCCTCACTTTGTCTAATTCTCTATGTTTATTTCTATGTAGCGGGTAGGTTGGTTACGTTTCCTGGTCTTGGAGAAGTGGCCTTATGTAAGAGATGTCCTGTGGGGCCCAGCAGGACTCTCCCCATCCCCTTTGGTGACTAGAGTTATATGGTCTAGGCTGTCCCCTGTATGGGCTGCATGCACTCTTCTGCTGTGGCAGAGCCAAGTAGTGTGGGCAGCTGACTCCACTGACTCCCCTGACTCCACTGGCTGCCAGCCCTGCTGGCCTGCGGGGGGGTGGGGCTGGGTCCCAGCATGTCTCACTCTAATGTTTTTTAATTCATATAGGCTTTGGTGGTAGGCATTGCTCTTTCTGTTTAAAAGCAGAAAGTTTGCCAGCATACATCAGCCCTTGTTTGCACAAGTTTTCTGTCTTTTGATTTCTTCTCATGTTGTTTTCTCTTGAGTACAGAAGGCTTTTTGAGGTTTTTACTTAAGGGCACACAGCACCTTAGATTCTGCAGTCACAGATAAAAGCTTCCATCTCAAGATTGAAGGTGAAACCTGGATACAGCCTTTTCCATTTGCTCAGACAAGTTGTTTGTGTGTGTGTGTGTGTGTGTGTGTGTGTGTGTGTGTGTGCGGTACGTGGGCCTCACTGTTGTGGCCTCTCCCGTTGCGGAGCACAGGCTCCGGACGCGCAGGCTCAGCGGCCATGGCTCACGGGCCCAGCCGCTCCGCGGCACGTGGGATCTTCCCGGACTGGGGCACGAACCCGTGTCCCCCGCATCGGCAGGCGGACTCTCAACCACTGCGCCACCAGGGAAGCCCCAGACAAGTTTTAATATGAAGTGTGACTAAAATAGTGATACTGTCCCCCCAAAAGTGTGGAAAACATTTTAGCAGTTCCTCTTTGGAGATAAGTTTCAGTGCCCATCTACCAGACTTAAAGGAAAATGTCTTTTAGCTACTTTATGGGCATGGGATTCTCTCCTTTGGCCTCCGTTTTCTTGTTTTCAGTCCCGTTCCCTTGTGTGCATTGGCCTTCGCCTTCTCGATGCTGCTCGTGCCTTTGCTGATGAGCTCTTAGCCCAAGGACTCTGGGGCTCAAAATGAAACCAGTGAAAGTGAGGGGACCTCTTGCCCAGAATCACTGTAAGAAATCATGTCTTCTCTCTGCCCCCATTTGAAAGTTATTAGTTCAGAGTTCTTTCCTTTGTGACCTTGATCTATTCTGTTTAGCAAGTATCCATCTCAGGGAACCAAATTATTTTGATAGGCTTGTTCTGAGGAAATGAACCCGTTTTGGTTCCTAGTGACCTTCACTTTTCATAATGTTCCCCTGAAGGTCTGTTAAGAACAGTGTCTGAGTTTCCATCAGCCTCTCTGGTCTGTGGTTTCTGAATGTTTTTCCCATGTAACAGTTAAAAACTAGGGGAAAAAAATGAAGTTTACTGTACACATTCAGAAAATAATAAGAAATTCATATTAATGAGAAACTAATGACTGTGTCATCATAAATTAGTTGTAATAGAGTTTCTCAACTATGAACTGAGTAACTAGAAAATAATAGGGATTATAAAGAAATTTTTAATGAAATGATCAATAGCGTATTGAAATACCTTTAATCAGACTTTGGAGAATAGATTTAAAAAGACTTGCAGAGTATTAAATAGCTCTAGTAAGAACCTTATTCTCCAAAGCATGCTGTAGGTCTCAGATATATCCTAAGACAAGAACAGTCAAAGGCAAATGTGGCTTTTGAGTGTGATGTGATGTGGGTATCTTGAAAGAGCCGGCCAGAGTAGTGCTGTTAAATAGAAATATAATATGAAACAGGTAAAATTAATTTTAATAAGATATTTTATTTAACCTAATAAACCCACAGTATTTTCATTTCGACATGTAGTTGATATAGAAAATGTTAACGAGAGATTTTACATTCCCCTTTTCATACTTGACCTTCAAAGTCTGGTGTGTATCTTATACTAACAACACATCTCAATTTGGACTAACTCCGTGGCATGGGCTCACGAGCCACATTGGCTAGTGGCTACTGAATCGGACTGCACAGATTGAGAGGGAAATGTCTTGTGAAAGAAGGATTTTTAAGTGCAAGAATAAGGGGTTAAAAAGGCAAGTATTTTAGCATGACAGGAAACAGGGAAGTTCAAAAGGAAGTTGATTTAAAGAACAAAAGTCTTAATTCTGGGCGCGCTCATCCAGGAGACAAGGAATAGCTTGACAACTGAGAGCATATGTGAGGCGAGTTCTGTGGAGTTTCTGGGACTGGGGGACCAGGGGGTTTATTGTCTGTTGGGAGTCAGGGGGCTGCAGTTTCAGTCTGAAATAGATGAAGACGGGGAAGCCATGGTGGCATATCTGAGACCAGTAGATTTCTACCTTCAGCACTCATGGAAACAGAAATCACTGACTGGGACCGGATGCAGGTGGAATTGACAAGGAAGGACCAAGGCATCTCACACTGTGGCTATAACAGTGCAGGCTTTGGAGCTGGCCACCTGTGTCTGGACACCAGCTCTGTCCCAGACCAGCTGACCACGGTCAGCTTCTGAACCTCTTTGAGCCCCAGTTTCCTCAACTGTAACTTAGCGGTTCTCTTTGAATGCTCCTCTCCATATGCTCAAGCTCACTCCCTCATTTTTTTCTGGGTCCCTGCTCACATGCCAGCTGGGACCACCTCACATGTAATGGCAACCTCCCTTCTCATTATTAATCATCCTCCCCAGGATGGATGAAGTTATTAGTTCAGAGTTCAGTACACTGCTTTATTTTTCTTGGTAGCACTTAACATCACCTGTGATACTTTTCCATTTAATGTGTTCCTCCCTGCCCCGCGTCCCCACCTTCACCAATAATGTAAACTCCAAGCGGGCAGGATTCTGTCTGATTTGTTTAGTGCTGTATCCTCACTGCTTAGTACAGTGCCTGGGACATAGCAGGTACTCAGCAAATATTTGGTGAGTGAATAAATGAATAATAAGACGTACCTCATAGAGTTAAGTTGAGGAATAAATGAGCCTATCCATCTATCTATCTATCCATCCATCTATCTATCCATCCATCCATCTATCTATCCATCCATCCATCTATCTATCGATCCATCCATCTATCTAACTATCCATCCATCTATCCATCCATCCATCTATCTATCCATCCATCTATCTATCCATCCATCTATCCATCCATCCATCTATCTATCCATCCATCCATCTATCTATCCATCCATCCATTCATCCATCTATCTATCCATCCATCTATCTATCTATCCATCCATCTATCTGTCTCTTGGAACAAGTGCCTGGCACACAGTGACCCGTCAGGAAGTGTGTTGCTGTTGTTGAATATTATTATTGAGGCTGAGTTGGTCTAGGGCTCACTTGGATTGGATTTATTAAGAGCTAGGTTAAAGAAACGAGCTACACTAAACTTCCTTGAGTGAAAAGACTGTGTGCTCTTCTTTTGATTATCCATGTACCTGGTGAGCATATTTCGTATGCCAAAACTGGGACGTGGGGGCTGACAAACAGAATGTTGGTAGACTTAATAGGACAGATTGTTTGACACCAGCACTGACGTAGACATGTGAGGAGAGTGGCTGCTCTCCGTACTGTGGGCATGTGTGTTTGTGACTCCAGAGACTTAGTTTCGCAGGCTGCCACCACTCCAGTACCCCAAGTGGGTGTCAACTGAAAGTGTGCTGTGATGCTGAAGTGAGAGGAACAAGGTCATGGTCACAAGCCCTTGTCTGCAGGAGAAATGCAGCTGCTCACTTGGGTACAAAAATGCCCAAGGCCCTCCTCAAAAATGCCCAAGGCCCTCCTATCTCCCAGCTTGAATGAATCTTTAACCGAATTGTCGTTATGGTGTCATACACACAGGGGGAAATACCAAGATTTATGTATTTGGGTACTGAAACTTTCAGGGGATTTTTTTTTTTCTTTTCATCAAATGAATTTTTGCCTTAACTGCTAAAATCTGCAGCCATGTGGAACCTTGAAGAAATTTTAGGAAGAGAAGGAAGTATTTTCAAATCACATTGTTCATTTCTCAGAAAAAACTCCAGAAAAACCTTTCCTCCAAATCCCAGAAGAGTGGTTAGCTCGTCTCTCAGGAATGGCATCAGTGAAAAAATTGCATCTCCTCAAACCTCAGACAGGGCATTAACATTGATGAAGGGCTGATATCCTGAGTGGGTGTAAGCTTATCTGGTGCAGTGCCCTGAAGCCCACAACATGTGGTAGGTGAAACCTAGCTAAACCTGAAGGGAATGGGGAGTGGGGAGCCAGCAGACCCTCCAGTCTTGCTTTGGTTCTGGAGGCAGGCAGTGAGGAGGAAAGAGTTCTCTTCTGACTGCATACGAGGGGTCGCAGGCCATTTATTCTGCAGCTTCAGTTAAACGTCTCCACCTCTCCTTGCTGAGTCATGGTTCTTCAACCAGGTTCCACAGCGATTTGAAGTATTGCAAAGCTCAGGGTTTGGGGTGACTATCAAATATTGTAATTCTGTCAGGAAGCCCTGCCTTTTAGACGACATTTAAGTTGTATTTAAATCAGTTTAGTTAATTCACTCAACAAATATTTATGGAATGTCCTTCATGTGCCGGGCAGTGGGGATGCAGCAAAGATGGAGAACAACCGTGTCTTTGTCCTCATGGGGCTGGCCTGACTATGGGATACCCCTCCGCTCAGATTGGAATTAATTGCCAGCTAATTCCATAAAATTTGATTTTTGTGTTCACATAAAATTTGAATGTCCAGCATTTCTTGGAAACTTAGAAGATCTGGCAGTTTGCACACGTCCACGTGGGTAGGAGCTGAGGGGCCTCTCCCTAGGTGAGCCAGCCTCACTAGAGCTGCAGCCTCCACCGCTCCCTTTTAGGTCACACCTGGCCCGTCTGTGGCTCCTCTGTTGGCTGAATGGCTGGTCTCTATTTCAGGGCTTCATTTGCTAGTTCTCACAGGCTTCTCAGCTGGTCCTGTGATTTTCTGTCCTTATTAGTTCTTTGTTTGCCCCTTGTTTTCTCCCCACACACCCCGCTCCAGCTTTTCTTCCTTCCTGCATTCGAGTCTCTTTTGTCCCCTTACCCTCTCTTACTTTTTCACATGTCACATATTACTTGCCAGCACACATGAGAAGTGCAAACTCTTAGACCTTACTTTCAACTTAGTTTCTCTTGATCTTTAATTATGAAACCCTGTCTCATTTTCCATTGAACATCTGAAATTATTTTTAAAAAAGAACAGCATTATGAAACTTAGTTTTAACTTTGGGTTCCCACGTAACATTTTGGAGATTTGGGTTCATCGCTATCTTGCTCAATCAGATCTTCTCAATTTCCTCACGTATATGAGGATGGGTGTGGGGCGGGCCAGGGTCCTCTGAGGACCTGTCCAGCCCTGACATTCAGTGATTTGTTGACCACTGAGCTTATGCTTCACTTCTAGGTTTCAGAGGTGTGCTTGACTCCCGACTAGAATGGTTTGACTTTTCTCATTCCCAACATCTGCTATTCCCATACGTTCTAGAAATTGCATTCTAACATACCCTGTATCACGTCACTGACTTTAATAGCCATATACCACATAGCTAGCCAAATAAGAAGCAATAGTTAAAAGTCAGACTGTCTGGGTTCAAAAGCAGTTTCACTACTTAATTAGCTAGTCAGTTAACGTTTGTGTGTCACAGTTCCCTCATCTGCAAAATAGGGTTAAAAATTACAGCTGCTTAATATGGTTTTTCTTTTTAAGTTTTTTTTTTCTGTCTATCTATCTATCTATTATTTATTTTTTGGCTGCGTTGTGTCTTTGTTGCTGCATGCAGGCTTTCTCTAGTTGCAGCCAGTGGGGGCTACTCTTCGTTGTGGTGCACAGGCTTCTCATTGTGGTGGCTTCTCTTGTTGCAGAGCACGGCCTCTAGGAGCACAGTCTTCAGTAGTTGTGGCACGCGGGCTCAGTAGTTGTGGCTCACGGGCTCTAGAGCACGGACTCAGTAGTTGTGGTGCATGGGCTTAGTTGCTTCGCAGCATGTGGGATCTTCCCGGACCAGGTCTCGAACCTGTGTCCCCTTCATTAGCAGGCAGATTCTTAACCACTGTGCCTCCAGGGAAGTCCTGATATGGTTTTTGAGAGGATTTGCTGAATACACATTTGTAGAGTTCTTCCAACTGCCTAGTAGATAGTAAGTGCTATATAAGCGTTTGATTAAATAAACAAAAAATAGCAGTCAATCTAAATCCCAGGACCCGGGACTTCCCTGGTGGTCCAGTGGATAAGAATCCACCTTCCAACGCAGGGGACGCGGGTTCGATCTCCAGTTGGGGAACTAAGATCCCACGTGCCGTGGGGCAACTAAGCCTGCGTGCTCTAGAGACCGTGCGCCACAACTAGAAAGCCCACGTGCTGCCACTACGGAGCCTGCGCACTCTGGAGCCCGCATGCCACAACTAGAGAGCCTGTGTGCTGCAACTACTGAGCCTGCATGCGTGCTCTAGAGCCCACATGCTGTAACAAAGAGCCTGCACACCGCAATGAAAGATCCTGTGTGCTGTAACTAAGACTCAGTGCAGCCAAATAAATAAATAAATAAATGTTTTAAAAAAAATCCCAGGACTCAAGTGAAAATGCGCAGAGGAATTTGTGTCTGGGAGTTGGGGGAGGTCCCATTTCATTAATCCAATAGTTAGGGTTACCATATTTTCTAAATGAAAAATCAGGTCACTTTGTCTGCAAAATATTTTGAGTTCCACTTCGGACTTCAAGCCCTGTGAGAAGAACTACCAAACTGGGTATAATGATGATGTTTTGTAAGACTGCAAGAGTCTTTGAAATTGGAAATGAACACAGTACATATAGGTATTAGGTACCCTCATATCTTTCAAAAGAAAAGATCATTCAGTATTCTTCCAAACAAATAAACCTCTAACAGTTAAAAAAATTCTGTCTAGCACAGAATATCTGTTTAGGCAATCACTGATACATTTTCCCCCTACCTCTATCTCTCTCTACTTTGAAACAGCAAAAACTCACTCCATGCCCAATTCTCACACAGCCAGGGTCACCTATAGTGAATGCATTGATGGTGGCCTGAATCATTGAAAGAAAAAGAGGGAAAACCCTGTTGAAAGCCTACTTCGTTTCAGCCGTTGTGTAAAGACTCTCAGTCTTATTCAAACATCAAAACAATCTTTTGTGGTGGGCATTATGATTTGTTTTTTAGGCTGAGGAAACCTAGTGTGGCGAGAACTTTTGAAGGTTCACCCTGGGCGCATCTGCCTTGAAAGTCGGGGCGCTTTTCATTCTGCCCTCTGGCATGGTAAGGTAGCATCCCTGTGGTCCCTTTTCTGACCATTCACTGTTATCAGCAAAGTAACCAACTCACTGCTGACTCCTTTCCTTAGCTGCTGTTTGTTTGCTCATTCTTTCATTCGTTCAGGGTGTGTGACCTTGAGAAAAAAATTCACTCTCCTTTCTCCTATTCTTTTTCATTGGAAACAGTCATATTTTTAACTTACCTTAGGCTCAGTCTTGGAGGTGCAACAGAAAAGACTTTACTATAGGAAGGAAATGGTAGACATAGCATCTACACATGTAATGAATCCCAAATCTGTATCTTCCCCTGGGAACCCCCAGACCTGTGGACCCTGCAGCCTCCTGGACAGCTCCACGCAGATGTCTTACAGGCCGCTTATGCTTAGCATCCGTCAGTCAGCTGACGTCTGGGTGAAGACGGGGAGGAGAGATGGCCAAGCAGACAGAGGAATAAGCGCCTCTGAGGAGGCAGGTCCTGAATCAGGAAGGCGCTTGGCGTGTCTGAGGAAATACAAGCAGTGGCAAAAGGCTCGAAAGAAGAGAGCAAGGGGGGAACGGGTGGGGAATGAGGCTGGAGAGGCAGGCAGGGGCCAGACCACAGGGTCTGTGAGTGAGGGGCTGGGCCATGTCAGGTCTGTTCTGGTCCCTCAGCTACCATAAACTTGCTGAGTGACCTTGAGCAATTGATAACGTCTCCCGGGGCCTGAGAGATGGAGTTAGCAGTCAACACCACTGCACAGGGGTGTGGAGAGGGTTAAAAAGGGACACAGGTACGTGAACACGTAACTGGCAGAGGGTAAGCATTCAGTAACATCTTCTTCCATTTTTCTTGGTGCCCTGTCCTTTCACCTGTGAAATGGGGATAATTTGACTGACTAATGGTTGGAGTTTCTTCCAGCTCAAAATGACTATGATTTTTTCTGAACTGGTCTCCCCCTTTTTCCACCGTTAGCTCCATTCCAGACTTTTCTTCTTCCTGTTCTCAAGCCCAGGAAACATCACCTTTCCCTGGGAAGGACAGAAGCCAGCTTTATGCAGCCAGGGAGGGGCAGATCAACTGAGACCTGTTCTCTTCCTCCGCCACCCTGCTTACTCTCATCCGTTCATTCATCTATTCATTTACAAGACATTTCGAGCCGCCACTATTGTGTGTGGATAGACTCTCACCCCTCAAATCTTATTCCTTTTCATGCCTTTTCATGGGCTCTGGTTGATTGGGAGAAATAGTGCATGGTCAGGAAAGCCACAGAAGGATGCTGGTGTATTGCAGGCAGCCTCCCTGGATTAAGGGAGGTGGGTTCTAAAAATCCTTGCACATAGACAAATGGGGCGTATTTGCTTCTTACTTGAAATTACTGGATACAGTTGCCTGCAATTGGTCTACTTAATATTTTTGATTGTTCCTGTGCTCTGTCAATTACCCTGATTGCTTCTAGGCAAAAACTTCAGTCAATCAAGTTTTAATTTCTCTTTTATGTCTTTCCCCTAACAGCTGCTCTTCTCTCTTAAGAAGAAAGTCAAGTCTGGAGCACGATGCGTTGAAGCCCATTTTGGGGTATCAAGAATATCCCAATCTAGTAGTAATAGTAAATGTTTAACAACTGGATTGATGTGGAGGAGGTGGGAGGTTCTGATTTGAAGCATGAGTCAGTTTCTCTGCTATAAATACTCCCACTGTGGTGCACTCCAAGCTCTCCAGGCTTCCCTGAACGGAGTCCGGCAGAGAGGCTAACAGTTGGTTCCAACACGCCACCGCACCCAGGCCTTGAGACCTTAATCTTCATCACACTCCCTGACTTCCTTCCTGGTCATTCTGATTTCAGTTAATGGCACCTCAGTCAGCCAGGAAAGAGGCCTGGCAGTCACCATTAACTCCTCTCATCCAATCACTAAATCCTGTTCATTTCCCTCTCAAATGTAGAGTCTGTCCACTTATCCATCCCCACCGCCGGCACCCTGGTCTGGTCTCCCGGTCCAGCCTTCTTTCACTGCTCCCACACTGACTGCTCTTCTGGGTTTTCTCTGCCCTCCATCCTTACCCTGTTGACCAGTGTCCACCCTGCAGACAAAGTCAACCTACTGAAACTTAAATTATGTCATGCCGGTCTTCCCTGTCCGTGACCTTCCCTTGCCATTAGGATAAATTCCAAACGCTTAGCATATCTTACCAGACATGGCCCAGCCCCTCACTCACAGACCCTGTGGTCTGGCCCCTGCCTGCCTCTCCAGCCTCATTCCCCACCCGTTCCCCCCTTGCTTTTTTCCTTTGAGCCTTTTGGAACTGCTTTTATTTCCTCAGACACACCCAGTGCCTTCCTGATTTAAGGCCTGCCTCTTCAGAGGGGCTGCTTCCTCTGTCTGCTTGGCCATCTCTCCTTCCCCTCCTCACCCGGCTGTCAGCTTGCAGACTCCTCTTATCTTCCGGCGGTTTGCTGTCCTGTGTCAGTTTCAGCGTGATTTCCTAGGAAAGGCCTTTGCCTGGGTGGCTCTCCTTGTCTGCTCAGTGTCTCCTCCCTTGAGGGCCTGGAGTGACACCTGTCTTGCTTGCAGCCATATTCCCAGCATTGCCCACAGTACCTGGCACATAGTTTGGTGCTCCATAAATGTTGAATCCATTTCTTGGATTTCTGTGGGCCCCAGTTCCCTATTAAAGAATAGACTCTTACAGGGTCAAGCGTGTTCTCCTTCCTATACTTTTTATCAGCTTAGTACAAAAAGTAGCTGACGAATAATTGTACCACTAAATTTAATCATTTTCCCCCCACAAGGCATCTTGGAAGATAATTTTCTGCTTTTGATCAAGTCGTGTTATTTTCCCTAACCAATTTCTTTTTTTTTCTCCTAGATTTCATTAGCTGTGATTCCCAAGTAATATATGGAGCTGTGAACAAGAATGTAACTTTATACACATCAAGTTTTAAACCCTTTAAGGAGATTGTGTGGAAAAGAGGAAAGGATAAAGTTGTAGAATGGGATGACGAATCTGAAGTCAGAGCTTTTCTATCTTTTAAAGATAGAGTTTGCTTAGACACCGTGTCGGGGAACCTCACAATCTACAACTTAACACCGTCAGACGAAGATGTGTACGGAATTGAATCCCCAAGCGTTAGAAATAACAGCCAGTTCACCCTCAAAGTGATCGGTGAGTATATGCCATAAATTGGCTTGTTCAGATGGCAGATTTCTAACTATTTTCAGAGGCTAGTACTAATCATTGGTTTATGAGAAATAAAAATTAGTCATCACCTGTTGTCAGGGTTTTCCTCTCTTTCCGATACACAGGAGCCACTTTCAGCTCCCTTGTCATCCTCTTGGTGAGGAGAGGATGTGACTGAGGTCAGGAGAACAGCACAAGTTGGGCAGAGCTGCTGGCAGCAGCATCCCTTGTCTTGCTGGGAGTGGGAAAGGGATGTAGTGGCATCAGTGAGCTCAGAGCTCTGAACCATGGATAGTTGGTGCTCTATAAATTAAAGTTCCTGCTTCCCCTTGCAGCTCACACAGGAGGTGGGATTTTTTTTTCCTCCTCTTATCACTTTGAACTGGAACTGGGGATAGGATACAGGTTCCTCTGTGCTTCTCGCTGATGTTTCCAGGTTATTCTCCTTCCCTCATCTCTAAAGCACTTTCCTTGTTGCAGTCATCCAGAGGCTGATGGGTACACGTCAATGTTTTTTTTTCCCCCAGTTTTATTGAGAAATAATTGACATCCAGCACTGTACAAGTTGAAGGCGTACAGCATTGTGGTTTGATTTGCATGCATTGTGAAATGATTACCACAATAGGTTCAGCTAACATCCGTCTTCTCATATAGATACCATAAAAAGAAAAGAAAGAAAAAAATGTTCTTCTTGTGATGAAAACTCTTAGTAGCTTCTCTCTCTCTTTTTTTTTTTTTTTTTTTTTTTT
>NW_006779486.1:610562-624984 GCF_000442215.2 Lipotes vexillifer | reverse complement strand
GCGGTATGTGGGCCTCTCACTGTTGTGGCCTCTCCCGTTGTGGAGCACGGGCTCCGGACGCGCAGGCTCAGCGGCCATGGCTCACGGGCCCAGCCGCTGCACGGCACGTGGGATCTTCCCCAGACCGGGGCATGAACCCGTGTCTCCCGCATCGGCAGGCGGACTCTCAACCACTGCGCCACCAGGGAAGCCCAGTATCTTCTCTCTTAACAACTTACCTACATACCATACAGCAGTGTTAGCTATAGTCAACATGTGGCACATTGTATCCCTAGTGTTCATATATTTTATAACTGGAAGTTTATACCTTTTGACCACTTTCCTCCAAATCCCCTTCCTCCCACCCTCCACCTCTGGTAACCACAAGTCTGATCTCTTTTTCTATGAGCTTGGTTTTTTTCTTTTTAGATTCCACTAAATCTAAAAAGATTTCTAGAGATTTCTCTCTTTTTAGAGATCATACAGTATTTGCATTCTCAGTCTGATTTATTTCACTTAGCATAATGCCTTCAGGGTCTATCTATGTTGTCACAAATGGTAGGATTTTCTCACTTCTCTTTTATGGCTGAATAATAGTCCATTTATATATACCACATCTTCTTTATCCTTTCATTTGTTGATGGACACTTACAATGTTCCCATGTCTTGGCTATTGTAAATAGTGCTGCTAAGAACATCACCCCAATATTTCCTGATTATTTTAGTGCCTGGTTCCTTTTCACTGTTTCTAATGTTCCTGTTGTCATAATTCTTGGTGCTTTTGTAATATTTAAATGAAAGTTCCTTCTAATATCCTGACTTCTTCGTCCTTGCTCTCATCTCCTGTAATGATCTCCTTCACTCTGTCTTACTGTCCCCGCAGATATAATGTAGAACTTGTCTTTACCAGTGATTCCATTCCCTCCATCACCTCAGTATCTCAGTTCCACTTCCTCTGCTGGAAGCTCAGTTCCTCTGCTCTGCCACCTCTGACAGTCCTTGCCCCACTGATGTCCTCCCTGCCCTCCTCCTGCAGCCCCAGTGCCGTGCTCACTCCCTGGGCTCACTCTGTTGCAGACACACCCGGCTTCTTTGCTCCTTTTCTGATTGGTCATGCTCAATGATTGAACTTTGATTGGACAAAGCCCAGTCCAGCCAGATTCAATCCAACGTTCTGTGCTCACGCCTTGTAGCTGCAGAAAAGCACATCACCTTGCAGAGCCCCACACTTTAAAATTCTGATGATTTACTGCAACTACACCCAGTATGTTCCTAGTGTCTTCACTCACCCACTCCCAGCAGTTACCTTTTCTCTCCTCAAACCTTGAACACCTCCTTCTCCGGACCCACTCCTCAGCTGAAGGCTTTGCTTCTTGTTTCACTGAAGGAAAACGAGCAACCGGAAGAGAACTCCAGCAAGCTCTCACCACCAGCCTGTCTGCTTACCTGTGCCTGACCCCATATACCCTGTTCTCTACCATTCCTGTTTGGCAGTTCTTATTTTCAGCTTGCTGAGTTCTCATCTGGAGCCAGACCCTCTACTTGTGCCCTGGATCCCACCTCCTCTCATTATACTCAGGGATGTCACTTCTATAATTCTACCCACTCTCTCCTTACAGTAATTTCCTCCACGACATAATGGCTCATTCCCATCAGCATACAAATAAGCGATTATCTGTACCATCATTGCAAGCCCTCTTCTGGCCCCTCTACTCCTCCACCTACCACCCACTTTCTGCCTTCAGTTTATAGAGAATCTACTGGAAGAGCTGTCTACATACCCCCTTTCTCCTATTCACTCCAAACAGGCTTTCATCCCCACTGCTGTACCCAAACTCCTCATGACTTCCTCATGAATAAATCCAGTGACTCATTCTCCATCCACATCTTTCTCTCAGAAGTTTTTGAAACAGCTAATCACTCCCTCCTCTGTGAAGCATCTTCACCTTAGCATCCAGGCACCACCCGACTCTAGTTTACTTTTAAGTCACTGACAGTTCCTTCTCAGTTTCCTTTGCTGGTTCGTTCCCTTATCCCCTTGCATCCCCCAACCTCTTTTTTTTTTAATTTATTTTTGGCCACGTTGGGTCTTCGTTGCTGCGCGCGGGCTTCCTCTAGTTGCGGCGAGCGGGGTCTACTCTTCCTTGCGGCGCGTGGGCTTCTTATTGCGGTGGCTTCTCATGCTGTGGAGCACAGACTCTAGGCACACGGGCTTCAGTAGTTGCAGCACGCGGGCTCAGTAGTTGTGGCACGCGGGCTCTAGAGCGCAGGCTCCATAGTTGTGACGCACGGGCTCAGTTGCTCCGCGGCATGCGGGATCTTCCCAGACCGACCGGGGATCGAACCCGTGTGCCCTGCATTGGCAGGCAGACTCCTAACCACTGCACCACCAGGGAAGTCCCTCCCCCAACCTCTTAACACTGGCGACTTCAAGGCTTAAGCCTTGGACCTCTTCCCTTCTCTGCCTGCATTCACACCCAGGTGGGTGGGCTTATCACATGTCAGGGCTTTAAATAGCATTCAGTGCTGATAATGCATAGATTTAGAGCTCTAGCCCAGACCTCCACTGAGCTCCTTAGGTGTTTATCTGACTGCCTACTCTGTCTCCACTCAGATATCTAAGTGGCCTCTCAGATCTCACATGTCCAGAAGTGAGCTCATGACCTTTCCCTCAAAACCTGTTCCTCCCCAAACCTTCCCCCTCTTGGTTAATGGCAGCTCCATCCTTGCAGTTGCTCAAGCTGAAACCTTGGTATCATCCTTGACACCTCTCTTTCTCTTGAACACCGTATTCACTCCACCAGAAAATTTTGTTGGTTCTGCCTTCAAAATAGAACCAGAATCTGACCGCCTCTCATCATGTCCTCTGGTCTGATCCAGGACTGCTTCATTCTCCCCTGGAGGATTGCAATAGCCTGCTAATTGGTCTCCCAGCTTCCACCCTTGCCCCTCTACAGTTTAATTTTAAACACAGAAGCCGGAGTGGTCTTCTTAAAACAGAAGTCAGATCACATCACTCCTCTGCTTAGAACTTTCTAGTGGCCCCATCTGACTCTGAGTTACAGCTAAAGTCTTTACAGTGGCCTACAAGGCTATATGAGATCTGGCCCCTGTGACCTCCCCTTGCTTTTCTCAGATGTCCTAGTAATGCTTTTGCCTCATAGCTGCCTTTTCTGTGCCGCCACCCAGCACAACTCACCCTGTACCCATCTGTCCCCTCTGCTGCGTCACAGTTTCACTTGGTTTATCCAAGATGTGGGTATAGTTCTAGGCCTACTTCCTCTATGTTAAAGGGTGTTTTAGGAAGATCCAACTGGTGGCAAACTGTGTAAGATGGTTTCCAGGGGATGGAGAAGAGGCAGAGTGCAATATAGCAGTTCAAGTCTGAGCTGTTTGAGGTGGTCTCAGGATATAGCTGGGTGAATAGCTGTCCCTCACCGGTTCAGCTACCCAGTATTGGAGACAGTGGGAGGAAGAGAGAACTTCTCTGTTGTTCACCGTTGTACCCCCAGAGCCCAGCAAAGGATTTGATGAATAGGTAATGGGCACTCAGCAGATATGGAAGCAATTGATCTGGATGATTGGGAGGTGGGATGCACAATTTACAGTAATTGCGGGGGCGGGGGGGTGCTCTCAGACTGGGTGACTGGTTTGTCCAGGAGATGATGAACTCCTTTTAGATAAGTGGAGCTTGTTAAGGTGTGCAGGCATCCTGTTAGAAGGATCAATCAATGCCTTTGAAGAAGCAAAATCCTTAAAACCTGCAAGGTGGAGATTTGGCAGTTGTAGGGCAAGCAAACAAAAAGATTGATTCAGAATTTAAATTAGAATAGAATGCATTTTACGAGCCCCTTTATAGAGTTTGTAAAACTGAATTCGAAACATTTAAGTTTCTCTTTTTAAAACTTGATGAAATGTTTAAAAGTGATAATTTTAAAATAATTTAATTTTAAAAATTCCGTGGTAACTCAACAAAGGTGCTTGATTTAGTTAGACTAACTGGATAGTCCTTAGGAAGCTCAGCAAAGGCCTGCAGAGGAGCAAGGTGCAGGGGAGGCGAGTTTCAGTCAGGAGGCAATGAGTGATATTGGCCGTTAATGTGTTGACTTCAAGTTCTGGTTTGGGAATCTGGGGTTTAGCCTGTGGGAGTGGAGAGCCACTGTAACTGATACTGGAGCAGAGAAGTGCCTTGATGAACTATATTTCTGGAAGGTTAATCAGATGGGAGGTATTTACGGTGGATTACAAAAAGGAGACGCCAGGTTGGAAGCTACTGTGATCATCCAGGTAGATAGAGGTGTTAGTAGCAGATGTTTGGAAAGGAAAGAATCAGAAGACACTTCCAAGAAAGAGTTAATAAGATTTAGATTTTGGTTATAAAAATACATACGTGAATGTCAAGACGATTAGTCATACTTCTTCTTTTTTTAGAAATGAGGAAGTCATACTTCCATGATGGTACGTTAAGACTAAACTAATAAAACTCAGTAATCTTCCGGAGACACCAGACCCTTTCAGAAAGGCTATTTTAGACACAGGGGGATTTCCTGGCACCTCTAGTTGCAGAGCATCTACGTCCTTCTGTGTAAGTGAACATCTGGCTTTACTCCTTCCCTCAAAGTCCCCTTAAAAATTTCCACCATCAGCATTTAATAGTCCTTGCCCGTCCTCTTATAACCTTTATTGCATGGAGGCTGGTAATGTTCATGTAAGTAGAATTAACTGCTCTATCCTTAAAAGGTCTGGACTGGCATATGACTTTTTATTAAAGTTTATGGAAATACACACATGTCATCAGATATGTATAAGAAATTCTCATTTCTTACAGAATAGTGAGCTGAACTCATTAATTATAAATTGACTAAGTTGTCTTAGGGATGAAGCAGGCACATTTCTTGCCAGTTGCTTAAGGCACAGATGTAACTAATATTTGTTAGATTATAGCTGTGGTAAGTCCCGTCATGGGCAGCGAGACTTTGGCTGAACTAGGTCCTGTCATGGGTAGTGGGACATTGGCTGAACTAGATCAATAAACTAGAATCTGTAACAGAACAGGTGAACTTTTCATCTTCCAAACTGAAACTCTGTACCCATTAAACACGAACTCCCCATTCCCCGCTCCCCCAGTTCCCTGGCAACCACCTTTCTATTTTCTGTCTCTAAGAATCTGGGTACTGTTAAGAACCTCCTATCAGTGGAATCGTGTACGATTTATTCTTTCGTGACTGGCTTATTTCACTTAGCATAACATCTTCAAGGTCCATCCATGTTGTAGCATGTGTCTGAATTTCCTTTCTTTTAAGGCTGAGTACAAATGTGATTTTGAATGATCATGGTTAGGATTATCTGTGGTGGTTTTCCAGTAGACCATGGGATTCTGAAGTGATTATTAGAAGAGGCTCCAAGTTGCTACTTGAGCACTGGGGTCAGCAGTCATTTCTGCTCAGGACCTGTTCTTGGCCAAATCATGAAGCATGGCTTCTGGGCCTTTCAAGTGTCCCCTCACCTTCCTTATCCCTTTTCCCTTGAAACCAAACTTTGTTGGTGCCTGCCTCTGCCACGACTCACCACTCGTCACCCTGCTTACTGATAGCAGGTAGTCTGCAGTGAATACACACTTGTGTGTGTGTATGTGTGTGTGTCTTAGAGTTCTTTTAACTAAAGAACACAACTTGAAGGCAACATGTGATGAATTATGTGAGCTAGATTAAACCTAAAACTTGAGGAAACGCCAGGCAGAAAGCGGAGTCATGTGTGACTCAGGTCTAACAAGCCAGGCTGGGTGTGTTATTTAACTGAGCCAGAAAGAAGTCAGGAGAAGAGGGAGGCAAGATGAGTTGAACATATTTATTTTTTAGATTATCAAGTGGAGCTTGTGTTCCTTTGTCTTAGAAAATATTTTAAATGACAGCATAGTATCGCATCATCTTGATGAACTTTAATTCGCTTTTTAGTAGATGTTTGCAAGGTATTGAAATTTTATTATCCAAATGCTACCATGACCAATTTTTGTATATTCCATATAGTTTTACATGTTTCTCAAATCTCTTGTGATTAGTTTTTGGTGGAAAGGAGAGATGCAAGAAGGTATATGAATTAATAAACCACTGACTAATGGGGTGAGCCGATTGGCTTTGAGGCTAAATTTAGAGGGTGATCATGGCATGTCATGACTTTTGTCTTATCCATCCTTGCAACTCCAGCTGCCTTAGCCAGCAGGAGGTGCTTCCAGAATAAACCTGGGGGTGAGGCCTCTAGACCGACAGGGCTGTGACAAGTGCCATGCCCTCCTCTACCTCAGAGCGGGGCCAGCCCACAGTACAGCTCCTCAGAACCTTTTGCAAAATCCTTTGAGTCAGGTGTGCTTTGGAATTCAGCCTTCTTCAGATTTTAGAAAGGCAGTAGATATAAACTATTTCTGCTGTGTGTGTTAAGAAGCACTTCACTTAGTTACGGAGAGCCGCTTACTCAAGCATGTAAATATTTTTAGTAAAACATGGTAATAAATATTTGTGAAAAATCTTTTGGCTTTCGGAACTCTTTGGATTTCAGGATTGAGGATAAGGGATTTGGGGCCTGTGTCTATGCTGAATTTGAGCAGATAGATCTGACCCAGAAGAAGAGAGAATTCTCTCCCCTTGCTGCTCAGGGGGGTGGACTGTTGGTCTTTTCAAGCTCATAAGGAAATTGGGAGCTCTTTCTTTTCTTTTCTTTTCTTTTCTTTTTTTTTAAATTTTTGGCTGTGTTGGGTCTTTATTGCTGTGCGCGGGCTTTCTCTAGTTGTAGCAAGCGGGGTCTAGTCTTCATTGTGGTGCACGGGCTTCTCATTGCAGTGGCTTCGCTTATTGCAGACCACAGCCTCTAGGGTGTGGGCTCCAGTAGTTGTGGTGTGCAGGCTCAGTAGTTGTGGCACACGGGCTCAGTTGCTCCGTGGCACGTGGGATCTTCCCAAACCAGGGATTGAACCCGTGTCCCCTGCGTTGGCAGGTAGATTCTTAACCACTGTGCCACCAGGGAAGTCCCCGGAAGCTCTTTCTGAATTTGCAGATGAGGAGTCTAAATATTACTCTTTTCTGTACTAAACATTACTTTTTGTTTTTTCCCAGAGTCTCTTCCATCACCAACACTATCTTGCACATTGACTGATGGGAACATTACACTCCAGTGCATGATCCTGGAAGATTACAACACCCATCTAGAACTCATACAGTACTCCTGGGACTGTCCTTCAACGATACAGTGTCAGAGTGGCTCAAAACCATCTGAAGCGTATGTTACGAAGGAAGGTGATCTTTCACAGGAAATTCAGTGTATCATTAGCAATCCATTATTCAGAAGGACAACATCAATCATTTTGTCAACCTGTGTCCCAAGTGGTAAGTGACTACGTGTGTCGTGGTAGAGATCCTATATACAAGTGGGGTTCATGGACCTACATACAAGTAGTGGTTCATGAATTTCATACCACAGATGCAGTAACTAACATACATTTCATAAATTTGAAACTTAAATTGAGTTAACAGTTTTCACGGACACTCTATTACAGATATAAAGCTAATATTTTTTAGTACTTTCTGTGTCAAGTACCATTCTAATACATATGTTAATTAATTCCATCCCCACGCAATCTAGTAAATATCCTTATTTCATGAGGAGAAACCAAGACATAGTTGGGAGTTTAAGTTGCTTGTCCAAGGTCAACAGCCAGTAAGTGGTAGAGCCTGGTTTTGAAATCAGGCCATCTGGCTTCAGAACCCATGCTCTTAATTATTCACAATACTGCTTCCTAATATTCTTCATTACCGTTGTGTTCTTCAAGGTTGCACACGTGCAACAGGAAGGTGCCTTCAGGGACTTCCCTGGTGGTCCAGTGGTTAAGACACACCAAGCTCCCAATGCAGGGGCCCCAGGTTCGATCCCTGGTCAGGGAACTAGATCCCACATACGTGCTACAACTAAGAGCCCGTGTGCCGCAACTAAGAGCCCTCATGCCGCACCTAAAAGACCCCGCACACGGCAATGAAGATCCTGTGTGCCATAACTAAGACCCGGCACAGCTTAATTAATTAATTAATTATTATTATTATTATTTTTTAAAGTGCAATACGTTTGTCTAGGCTGACGCTTGGTTAATAGCATGACAGTCTGTCTCAGCTATGGTCTCTTTATGTTGCTTAAGTGTCATGTATGTTTGTAATTTACAATTCTTATCTGTTTTATACATTACACCCCCAGTTTATAAACAGACGGATCAGTAAGTTGAAAGTGGTTCACTAAAGCATAAGAGATGAAAATAGTGAATACCGTATTTCAGGATAATATCAACAATTGTGAGGTGTGAACAGGATTCTAGGGCAGATAAAAAATGTGAGTCTCCTTGGGCTGGGGTAGCGTGATTCTGTGAATAATTTTTTTTCTTTTTTCTTTCTTATATTTATTTAGGTCACTTAAGTAATGGAAATAGAATAGAAATTTAAGTCTTCCGATTTCTGGAGTTTTTTTCCATGACACCCTCCTGACTCTTTATATTATATATCTCAAAATGAATCAAATTAAAAAAATTTTTTTGGACTGATTCACAGGAATTGGCTAGTGAGAACCATACCATGTTAAATGAAAGTACAGACTGTGGAAGATTTTTTAGGACTGAAGATCAAGTTTCTTCAATAAATAAATTATAAGGGGAAGAAAAAGAGTGGTGATGGGGGGACTTAAAGTTTAAGGAAATTTAAGAAACATATCAATTAACTGCAATGTATGGACCTTATTAGTTCCTGATTCAAACAGAAAAGAGTAAAAAAACAGGAGCACTTTAAACAGTGATTCCATGTTTGATGATGTTGAACACAATTTTTTAAGTCTGATGATGCCATGGTTATGTTTTACGAAGAATCCTTATCTTTCGGAAATACATACTGAAATGCTTATAGCTTAAAAATTGTGCTCTCTGGAGTCAAACAGGGGCTCGCATCTCTAATTGCTCCATAGCAAGTGGGAGGGGAGAAGGAGAGGGGTGGAGCCTGGTCCTCCCCTTTAAAGATCAAGTGTGGCATGCATCACTTCCATTCACACCCCCTTGACCAGTCTGAGTTCGTGGCCACATCTAGCTGAGGGGGGCTGAGAAGTGCCATCTTTTGCTGGCCATGTGCCAAGTTAAAACACAGGGGTTCTCTTCCCAGAGTGAAAAGGAGAAATTGGTTATTGGGGAACAACAGATACTTTTACCACAATATAATACAAAATGAATATAACTCATACAATTTTAAAACATATACAAAATCTAAAAAACTTAAAGAATGACATAAGTAGTAAAAATAGATAGAGGTTCTACTTTTTTTTTGCACCTCATTGGTCGTCTTATGTTCTCCCTGGGGTTATGTGCCTAATTTGGAAACTCTTGGTCTAAGCAAGAGAAGATGGTGTCTTGGACTAGTAGAGTTGGGAGAAGTGGTTCCGATTAGGCTACATTTTGAAAATAGAAACAGGATTTTCTAATGGTTTGAGTGGAAGAAAGGTGCCTAAAAAGAAATACTCAGATGACCCCTAGATTTCTGGCTCAAGCAACGGAATGAATTGTGTTGCTATTAGACTGGAAAGCAGGGGAACAGCAGGTGTGTGGAAGAAATAGAGTTTGGTTTGGGACGTGTTGTTTGAGATTCTCATTAGATTTCAAATGGAGACGTCAAATACGGTGCTCTGATTTATGAGTCTAGGTCTCTCGTGAGTGGTTAGGGCTGGAGATAGAGATTTGGGCATAATCAGAGTACAGTAGGCATTTAAAGCCTTGGGACTGGAAGAGATCATGTGGAGGAAGCAGTCGTCAGAGAGGGGTGCTGAGACTGAGTCCTGAGGACTCCAGCATGTAGGGGCTGTTAAGGGCAGAGGATCCAGCAAAGGAGACTGAAAAGGATCTCTAGGGAGGAAGGCAGAAAACCCCAAGAACTTGGTATCTCCAAAGCCAAGTGAAGAGAGAGCGAGCAACTGTCAGTGCACTGGCCAGGTCAAGAAGGAAGAACGTCATTAAGAACTTGTATCATTGTTGTTTCATCTCCCCTAAATCTCTGCTGTCCCAAAGCGATGACGGCATCTGGCATCATCCCGTGGGAGACAGGATTTTGGAAGGGACTGTATCAAGTAGAGTTAGATTCACCTGTTTAAAAAAATTTTTTTAAATATCAGTGACTTAAAAATGTAGATGACTTCTTTCATGCTAAAAAAAAAAACATTGGGGAGGGAGGGTTAAATTATGAGTTTGGGATTAAAAGATACACACTGTTGGGCTTCCCTGGTGGGGCAGTGGTTGAGAGTCCACCTGCCGATGCAGGGGACGTGGGTTCGTGCCCCGGTCCGGGAAGATCCCACATGCCGCGGAGCGGCTGGGCCCATGAGCCATGGCCTCTGAGCCTGCGCGTCCGGACCCTGTGCTCCGCAACGGGAGAGGCCACAGCAGTGAGAGGCCTGCGTACCGAAAAAACAAAAAAAAAAGATACACACTACTATATATAAAATAGATAAACAAGGACCTACTGTATAGCACAGGGAACTATATTCAATATCTTGTAATAACCTATAATGGAAAAGAATCTGAAAAAGAGTATATATATTTGTGTATATATATGTGTGTGTGTGTGTGTGTATATGTATATGGTTGGCCAAAACGTTTGTTCGGGTTTCTCCATAACATCTTACAGAAAAGGTAAAATATATCAGGTATATCACTGTGCTGTATACCTGAAACTAACAGAACGTTGTAAATCAACTATACTCCAGTTTTTTTTAAAAAGGATAAATGATGAACTTTTCTCAACTAATAAAAAATAATAATAATAATTGGAGGTAAGCAGCCCTGGGCACATTGCTACTTTATGCAGTTGTGTGGTCCAGCTCCTGCACCTTCCCTGCTATCTCAGGCAGTGGGACCCAGGGAGGGGAAGATGGTGTGTCTTACCCCTTTCAGGGAGACTTTTGAGAAATACCACACAACCCTTCTTGCATCTCACGGCCCAAAACTTGCCACATGGTTAAACCTTGCTACAAGAAAGGCTGAGAAACTACTCTTTTAGGGGAGTGGTGGTATGCCCAGCTGAAAATCTGAATTCTTTTATTAAAGAGGGGAGAATGGGTATGGGGAGCAACTAGCCGTTTCTGGCCAGGGGCCTCTCAAATCAAACCAATGGATTATTGCCTATTTGCTCTAACCCACCTGTGTTCCTACTAAGAGGACAGGGTGTGTGTTCATACTCTCATTCATTCTTTCGTTTTCTCTCTCCCCTCCCCTCCCCTCCCCTCTCTCTCATCCATGCTAGACCTGCTGTGAGTGACCCCACCCTCTGGCTTAGCAATGTGTGGTGATTGTTTTGCCATATCCTCAGTATTCTGGCCTTAGATTTTTAGTAGGTGGATAGAGTCCACCTCATGAACACACATCATTCTTTTCTACTGTGGGCACTTTGGTTGTTTCAGCTTTTTGATATTGTAAGACTGGGGTAAATATCTTTGTGCCTTTTTTGGAGGGAGGAGAGAGGCACATAACTGATAGTTTCTGTAGGTTAATATCTTAGAAATGGAATTGCAGGATCAAAGGACGTTAGTAGAGATTCCAATAGCATCAACTCAATAGGTTCATGGCAAGAGCTAATAGCTGTTCTTAAGTGTATTGACTCAGTTAATGCTCAGTTAATGACTCAGTTAATTACCCTAGGAGGCATATTGATCAGTTCCATTTATAGTGATCCCCAAGAGGAAACTGAGGCACTGAGAGGTTAGAGCACTAATCCAACGTTGTCCCAATGATTTGGTGAGCCTGTAGGCACATCATTTAGCACAGTGTCAGCGGCTGTATGATGAACATTTCTCAGGCTTGCAATGCATGGCTGCCACATTGCCCTGCCAAGCACACGATACCAAGCTGTGCTCCCACTGGCAGGACAGGATGGCTGAATAGTAGACTATTTGCTGCTTTTAATAAACAGCACTGGGCCTGATATGTATCAACCTTGTGCATATAAGTTTATTTAGAAACACAGTCGATTCTCTTTATTCACGATAGTTATGTTTTACTGTCACTGTAAACACAGAATTAGTGCATATTGAACCATTGGTCCCAGGGGAGATAGAGGTTTAGGTTCCTGCAAGCCTCCGGTCACAACATTTTTGGCAAGGAATCAATACAGAACCTTGCTTTATGTGTGTTTCTGTTTAAAGACACCTTATTTAATATATGTGGTTGATGCATGAACAGTGAATTCACAGCACCATAACTGATGCCTAAATGAAGCTTATCTAACACGTGTGTTTTCTCTGTAAGGCACACACAGCCTTCTTATGCTTGGGAACACGAGATAGCATTTCAGCACTGTGCTTGGGGGCTGTTTTAGACAGTGAAATAGCCAACAAAAAAGTACAGAAATGTGAAACACCCGGCACTAAATAGACCACAAATAGGGCACATGTCTACAGTACAAGGGCTAAAACACAAGGGCAGAGCATTGCCTTGAACCTCAGCTTGGGAATGTCTACATCAGGCAACACAGTTTTCACCATTCTGTGGCCCATGTCAGCACATGACCGTGAAAGCTCTGCAGGTATTGGTTTGGGGAGTACAAATAAATTTTAGCAAGTAGATAAATTTCAAATACGGAATCTACAAATAAAGAGGATCAACTGTATCTCTGTTTTGGTCAGTTCCAGCTAATTGTATTTCTTTCTTTCTTTCTTTCTTTTTTTTTTCAGACAATACAAGGCACAGGTTTGTGCTTTTTACCATACTGCCAATGCTAATATGTGGTTTGCTGTTTTTAAAATGTACGTATACTTTCTTTTTTAAAAATAATAAGTTTTCAAACTGGAATTGGTTTTTCAAAGGCCAGAAAATGATTAATTTGAAGATGAAAACAAAGTTTGAAATTTTAGCTGTTTCGAAAGAAACAGAACCTTTTTTGTTGTACTTGTTGTCTGGGGTTGCTGAGTGTGTCGGGTTCCCCAAGATTCTGCATTATCTTAGGTGGAATGAATCCTTGGACCATAGAGAGCTGTACAGGAGTGTGAACACAGCCGAATATACTTAGGACTGTTCCACAGCCTCATATCTGTGGCCCACCTCAACATATAGTTATACTTCTGGTCTCAAGCCAGATTTTGCAAAAAACCTCTTATTCTTGACTGCCATGGTCATAATTTTCATGACTTATAGGCCAGAAGAAAGTCCCAGGTAGGAAGGAGCATTTGTTGAGTCAGGTGACATGGAGTGGGTAAAATGACCTGGTGTTACCTGTGTTGCCTTCCTGAGCCTTCCTCAGCCTCCAGAAAGGAACCCATATGCCCTGGAGAACTGGTAACCTCATCCCAGCCTGTTTTCCTGGTGCCAAGAAACCCCTCCTCAAGTCCCAGAGGATGTTGACTAGGCTGTAAATTTCAGAGTAGAGGTTCTTGAAGCCCCATCAGTTTCCATATCAGCCTTCGCCAAAAGGAAATTTACGAGACGGATTTGTCACTCTCACAGGGAATGATGAAGAGGAAGGTTTCTGCAGGGTGATGGCATCTGGGGTCCATGTCATTTCACAGTCATGTCTTGAATCAGGTTCACAGACTAGATTTCAGTTTCCCTAGACCTGCACTGTTCGATACAGTGGGTACTAGCCACGTACAGTGATCTAAATATAAATTTTAATTAAAGAAGATTAAATAAAATTTAAAATTTAGTTTCTCCGTCATACTAGCCACATTTCAAGTGCTCAGTAGCCACAGATGGCTAGTGGCTACCATGTGAGACCAAATAGAGAACAATTCCATCATTGCAGAAAGTTCTGTTGGTCAGTGCTGACCTAGACTTTTTTGGGGTATTGGCACTAGAATATGATTTCCCGAAGGTACCATTTCTATATTAATAGGTTTCAAATACCACGAAGATCCCTAAGTAATAGATTATCAGTCAACTGAATCTCCTCCAAACAAGTTATAAAAAAATCAGCTGAAGAAAGTTTTAAGCCATCATTACCAATAAGTAAAACATTTGGGGAGCTCAGGTGTTCTTTTTAAAAAGTTATTTTTAATCCCCAAATAGCAGTATTATAGCTAATCATCTCCTTAACAGATTGGTCCCCAGAAACCAAAATAATTTTCCACTCATGTGCTTTTCTTGGGAGGGAGGGGGGCCGTCTACCACCAGAACTCCTGAACCGATGAAGAGTAGCACTGAGGACTTTTCTGTCTGATTTAACTTATTAAAAAAAAAAAAAAAAGTTTGGGCTTCCCTGGTGGCGCAGTGGTTGGGAGTCCGCCTGCTGATGCGGGGGACACGGGTTCATGCCCCGGTCCGGGAAGATCCCACATGCCGCGGAGCGGCTGGGCCCGTGAGCCATGGCCGTTGAGCCTGCGCGTCCGGAGCCTGTGCTCCGCAACGGGAGAGGCCACAGCAGTGAGAGGCCCGCGTACCGCCAAAAAA
>NW_006779486.1:601778-610390 GCF_000442215.2 Lipotes vexillifer | reverse complement strand
CCCCAAAAAAAAAAAAAAAAAAAAAAAAGTTTATTCAGTGGAGGGAAACTTACACCAGTGATCAGTACTGGTAGCACCATATAACCTGAAAAAAAAAATGTTCTAAAAAATAATTACTTCAGCAAGCATCTCAACCCTAAAGCCATTAATTGGGAAAGTGAGGCATTTGGCATGGAGTCTTCAGAAGGGGAGAGAGTTGAATGTAAACAGTTCGATCGGCTAGTTGTAGTTGACACTTTTACAAGCTCAGTCAAGCCTGTGGACTTGGCTTCTGGACCATTAGCATGGCTCCAGGCTAGCTGATGCCTTCGATGGGGAGGAAACTGATGCATACACATGGGACCGTATCTTAACGTCCAAACCGGTGCTGTCCAAAATGGTAGCCACGAGCCACATGTGGCTGTTGAACCCTTGAAACAGGAGAGTCCAAATTGAGATGTGCCATCAGTATAAAATAGACAGCAGATTTGTAAGACTTCTTATTAAAAAAAGGAATGTAAATTCTCTCATTAATATTTATATTGATTACACGTTAAAATAGTATCTTTGATATGTTGGGCTAGTCAATAAAATGTATCATGAAAATTAATTTCATCCATTTCTTTTTTTAAAATATAATTGTTCTACTATTTTTATTTTATTTTATTTATTTTACTTTATTTTATTTTATTAATGTTTTGGCTGTGCTGCGTGGCATGCTGGATCTTAGTTCCCCAACCAGGGATTGAACCTGTGCCGCCTGCAGTGGAAGCACAGAGTCTTAACCGCTGGACCGCCAGGGAAGTCCCCATCCATTTCTTTTTACTGTGTAATGTGGCTACTAAGCATTTAAAATTACTTACGTGGCTCACATTATATCCCTATCAGGCAGCGCTGGTCCAGAACATTCCAGCCTTCCCTCCATCTTTAGCTTTATGCACAAGCTGCTATAGAAAAAAACATTCGTCAACAATTTTTGTTTTTCTATCATCTGATGACCAGTTTTTGAACAACTCTTTGGCCCAACTCTATGGCCAATTTGATGTAAGCATTTAGGAGAGTAGGAAATACCAGCTCGACAGGGCTCTGCTTTAGAGTTTTCCCAGTTCAGGCCTCTAGCCAGCAACTCCGGATGCCAGCTTTTCTTTTCAGCTCTTTAATTGAGATGAAAATGTCTTCATTTGTAGGTTTTCTGCGACGCTCATAGCAGATAAACACGGAGAACTAGGTAAGTGTCCTGTAGACTGCTCAGTGGGTACTTTGTATATCGTGCACTAGAAGCAGAACAGCCTGATGTAGAGGGCCTATTATTCCTTGGGGAGCCAGATTCTACTTATGTGTCAGCTAGTTGCCTTGAACAGTAATAAGTTACATCAGCAGATATACTCACCACAGTTCATTAAGCACCAAATGGCAACTTTCCATGTAACATCTCATTGAACCCTCTCAGTGAGCTTTGCAAGGGGGTATCTTTACAGCTTGTTTAGAGACAGCAAACGTGAGACTCGGAGAAGTCAAGTCACATCGCTCATAAATGTAGAGCTGGGATTCAAATCTCGGTCTTCAGACTCCAAGAGTTATCCTGTCACCCACCACAATCTGCTCCCTCCTTCTCCCATCCCAGGAAAATTGAGCCAAGGATAGGGTTCACTTCAGGAGCCAGGGTCAGAGCTGGGCCCGTATCATGAACAAAAGATAGGATCCAAACACAGTGAACGGTGGCGGTGGGTGAGGTAAGTTGCCGTAAGGAGGCTCCAGAAGGCCCCGTCCTGGCAGAGTCCCCGTGGTCAGGAGGCAGGGGCCCATGAGCCGGGCTTTGAGGGATGAAGGGAAGAGTAAAGGCCCAGGGCTGTAAAGGCAGGGTAGGGGGTGGCAAGTCATCCCTTTTGGGGGCAGCGTATGTTGGTGGGATAGAGGTTGAGCCAGGCCAAGATATTGAGAGAGTTGCCAAGAGGTTGGGTGATTTTTTTCTGGGAAACCACTGAGGATTGATTGATTGATTTTATTTATTTTTGGCTGTGTTGGGTCTCCGTTGCTGCGTGTGGGCTTTCTCTGGTTGCCGCAAGCGGGGGCTTCTCATTGTGGTGGCTTCTCTTTGCGGAGCACGGGCTCTAGAGTTGCAGGCTCAGTAGTTGCGGCTCATGGGCTCAGTTGCTCCGCGGCGTGTGGGATCTTCCCCAACCAGGGATCGAACCCGTGTCCCCCTGCATTGGCAGGTGGATGGATTCTTAAGCACTGTGCCACCAGGGAAGTCCCTGCTGAGAATTTTTGAGCAGAGCTATGCTTTGGAAAGATCTCTCTGCTGGTAAAGCATAGGGTGAATTAATAGACAAGAGGCTAGAGATGGGGACACTGGTTGGTGGATAAATAAAATAATTCAGCCAAGCAGAGGAGAGGTTGAATCGGGGTGGTCATGGCAGAAATGAAAGAGGGCTAGGTTTCAGAGAAAGTATGGATATCATATGAACAAAGTCTCAGCGGAGAGTGTAGTCTGGTGCCAGACTCCCTGGGGTTAAATGGCAGCTCTGTCTCTCACAGGCCTCGGACAAGTCAATTAAACTCTTTGCCACCTCAGTTTTCTTCTATGGAAAATGGGCATAACAATAGTATAGAAATAACAATGATAGTGTAGGTAATAATAGCATAGAAATAATATGTACAAACAAGTTAGTGTAATCAAAATACTTAGAAGAGTGACAGGCTCATAATGGTGCTCAGTAAATGTTAGCTATTATGGTTATGATTATTCTTCAAGAAAGGAGCCAAGGGACTTCCCTGGTGGAGCAGTGGTTAAGAATCCCCCTGCCACTGCAGGGGACATGGGTTCGAGCCCTGGTCCGGGAAGATCCCACGTGCCGTGGAGTGAGTAAACCCCTGCGCCACAACTACTGAAGCCCGCGTGCCTAGAGCCTGTGCTCTGCACCAAGAGAAGCCACCACAATGAGAAGCCCACGCACTGCAACGAAGAGCAGCCCCCGCTCGCCGCAACTAGAGAAAGCCCCATGCACAGCAATGAAGACCCAATGCAGCCAAAAATTAATTAATTAATTAGTTTTTTTAAAAAAGAAAGAAAGCCAAAAGGGACAGGAATTCTGACCCTTGGCAGCGTGGCAGGCACAGCGGAGGACTCAGGCGGCGCCCTTGTTTGGGAAGGTGAATTTGTGCCCTGAGAGGCTGAGTTTGGGGTGTGGGCACATCACGTGGATAGGGGCGTCCAGCATATAATTGGAGAAGTGGCTTTAGGGGCTGGGGTTACAGGTTGGGGAGCATCTTCGTCAGAACAGAAATGGGTTCCCTGAGGATTTGAGGTCACCAAGAAAGAGAAGCTGAAGACCTTCGAGTGGTGGGCGAGGCAGAGAGGCCAGGAGGAGACCCAGGCGGCGCCCTGTTAGGGGTCCGAGGGGGAGGCCACGTGCTAGAGCTGCAAGGAGGCAAAGCGGGAGGCGGCGGTCAAGACCTTTGGCTTAGTTGAACGAGTTGCTGACTTTCATGAAGGCCCCTGGGTGAGTGGTTGGAGTGGAGGGATCGCAGCACAGCAGTGGGGGCCTGGGGGCAGTCAGACCAATGGGTGGGCTTGGGAGGCTTCCTTTCTCCCCAGCTGCCAGCCAGGACAGTGACCAGGTCACCCGGGAAGTCAGCTGCAGCAGAAGGCCTGGGGCAAGGGGTTCTAGGGGACAGCTCAGCCAGCTTCAGGGTGCAAGGTGGGCAGCGGTAGTGAGTCTGCGAGGGGTTGATGGTCCAGGAGGCCCCATGGAGAGGGGTTGGAGAGGAGTCAGGTAGCCATGGATGAGGTGAGGGGCAGGTGTGCTAGCAGTGTGGGGAGAGGTAGAAGACCTGGGGGTTATGGTCAGAGGTGGGGGGTTTCGGATTTGAAGTAATGTGTGTTAGGGCAGGTGACGGTGAGATCGGAGGAGTGCCTCTGCTGAGATCCACTTGGTAGCAGTGGAGGCATGGCCTTCACAAACAGTGACGGGGAATGTTGTTCATGGGAGCGCTGTCATCCCGGGCCACTGAGAAAGGTGATGGGGTGTCCCAGAACTCACTCCTTTACCTTGTTCCTTTATTCATTCAGCAAATAACTTATGGAGATTACTAGATGTCATGCACTGTGTTAGCCCATGGCTTGAGATCAGTGTACCCAGTGAGGCTAGACATTGTGTGGGATTCAGAGAAAGCATATATTAAGGCTCCTACCCTGAGAAGCTTATGGTCACAGTGGGCAGAATGGATGAGTGTGTAAGGAACAGAAAGACTTAGGCAAGAAGCACATGGTGATGGGCTGGAATGGATGGGTCAGGCCTGGGCAACCAACAAGGGGGAGGTGAAGAGGCCAGAATAATCATGAAGACTTTGAAAGGAGTACGATGTGAGCTAGATCTTCAAAGCAAGAGCAGAGTGGAAAAGGCATTCCAGCTGGGAGAATCAGCAGAGACATGGAGGGGAACGAAACCTGTCGTGGTTATTTGATAAAGACGTCAACCTGCTTAGCACCAAGTTGAAGAAATGGCAAAAGAGACAATATTTGCAAGAAAATTTTTGGAAGTCAAGGGCATTAAAATCAAGTGATATGGGAGTAGGGGGTCACTGTAGGTTCTGGAGCAGGAGAGTTTTGCGTGAAAAACATTGCTTTGGAACGATGAGCTAGGGGGGTAAAACTGACTTCTTAAGGTAACATCCCAGGGAGAAACCTAGGTAGGATGGGGTTGGGTGTGGGAGAGGAGCTTACTTTTCTTGGCGTATTTTGGTTTGCTATTCAGATTTTGTACTTTGTGTGTTTCCTACCCTATTTAATAATACTTTTTAGATTTAAAGAGCCCACTGTGGCTGCAGGGAGGAGTTCCCTCAACTCAGTTATTAAAGGGTTACAGATATGAAGGAGGGGCAGGGCTGGGGGGAGGAGCTGGGGAGGGGCAGGCACAACCAGGAAGAAATGTGAACTTGTCACATCTCCGTGAGACCAGTGTCAGGAAGAGCTAACCCCAATTAAAAATATATGAGGGGGGCTTCCCTGGTGGCGCAGTGGTTGAGAGTCCGCCTGCCGATGCAGTGGACGCGGGTTCGTGCCCCGGTCCGGGAGGATCCCACATGCCGAGGAGCGGCTGGGCGCGTGAGCCATGGCCGCTGAGCCTGCGCATCCGGAGCCTGTGCTCCGCAATGGTAGAGGCCGCAACAGTGAGAGAGGTCCGAGTACCGCAAAAAAAAAAAAAAAAAAAAAAATCTGAGGGCAACCAAGTAAATATCAGATATCTGAGGGAAGTTGGGTGTGATATTACACTTCTCACCAAGACAGTTCTGGTATTCATCACTTTTGGTAAATGTCTGGAAAACAGACTCACAGAGCCAACCAAATTAAAAAGGGAGCAGAGTCCCCAAATTCTCTGGAAAGAAAGGCTTGCAGGTGCTACCTCAGTCTGAAGGAGAACTGGAGATGCAGGCCTGATTCTTTGGCAGTGGATGCACCTGGCTGTGGGAGAGGGTGAGAAAGTCCCTGCAGAAGAGCCTGTGCTGCCAGGGCTAGATGGAGAGCTGCTGCCCACTTTATCCCCCTCAGAAATCCACAGCACCCATTTTCATGTTCTACAGTGTTCTTCGTAAGGAAAACTCCTATTTCCTTTACCTAACCCCTGTGACTCCGGCACTAAATTTTTATGAATTCCTGTTCAAAGGAATGCAGATATTTTGGGAGCTGTGGTCTGATCTGGCCTATGGAAATATAGACCGTGGGGAAGACAAAAACAGCCATGGAATGGAATCTCAGTTCGCAGGGACTTGGTCAGGCAAGGCTGTAGCTGGGTGTTTGGGCTGATTTCCTCTGAGTTACCCAAGGGTGCTCTGTCATCACCACAGAGATGAATAATCAGAAAGAGAAGCTGAAAGAAGAAAACCACGCCCGGGGATTCATGTGGCAAAGAAGGAGATGACTGTTAGAAGGGGTGACAGTTTACATATGGGTCTTAAGGGCCCAGCTCTGTTGTTTGGAGATTTCAGTTATACTCAAAGACTGAGTTGGTTTGAGAAGACGGGACTGTGAATTAGTGCTTTGCACTGAGAGTAGCACTTCTGGTGGATCTCCAGCTACCATCTCATGAGGACCCAAGACCAATCTCCCTCCATCTCTGCTCCCTAGAACCCTTGCTTTTGATGGGTTTATTACAAAAGGGCTACCCGCATTAGAATCGGAGGGTAATTTATAGACTCATAGACTGCAGCACAGACTGACTGCATTTTATACTAATATGAGATATTTCTTTTATAGCACCTGTTGTTTGGTAACAGAAGATGAAGTCGAACACATGCTAATTACGTTATTTCAGTCACTTTGAGAAGGCATCTGATTTACCATTTGAGTATTACCTCATCCTTGAGGAAACTTTGGAAGTCTAACCTGAATGGACCCTTTATAAGAAGCAATGTTTTAGGACTTCCCTGGTGGCGCAGTGGTTGAGAATCCACCTGCCAATGCAGGGCACATGGGTTTGATCCCTGTTCCGCAAAGATCCCACATGCCGCGGAGCAGCTAAGCCTGTGCGCTGCAACTACTGAGCCGGCGCTCTAGAGCCTGCGAGCCACAGCTACTGAGCCTGGGTGCCACAACTACTGAAGTCTGCACGCCTGGAGCAACAAGAGAAGCCACTGCAATGAGAAGCCCGCACATTGCAACGAAGAGTAGTCCCCACCCACCACAACTAGAGAAAGCCCGTGCACAGCAATGAAGACCCAACACAGCCAAAAATAAAACAAATAAATAAATTTATAACAACAAAAAATAATGCTTCATGGAAGAAACAATGACTGACAAACAACAGGCATTAGTTTCTACTCTGTCACCAACACTGAGTATCACCAGATACTATCTTGTCCTGTAATTGATAATTATAAATTGTACTTTTGGAGAAATGTAAATCTTTGTAAATAATGTAAGTATGTATATATATATATATATATGTGACTAAGTGGCTCTTTTTTTCTTGTTAGGGTTGTAAAACAAAATAGTCACATGACTCAGGAGGTGAAGGTTTTTTACTAAAATCTATAATCCACTCTTGTTTTAGAGGAAAAACAGTTCATTGCAGGATCAGTAGCCCAGTAGTTTATCATGTTAGTTAGCTGTCACATTGGCAGGTAAACAGCAGAGAACTCTTAAACCAACTATGGTCCAATAAAAATTAATTTAAAAAAGAAAATTAAAATTTTAATTGTATATTTAGAGAATTTGTTTCAGAAGCATAAGTTTATCATTCATTAAAAAATACATTTTTGTTGTACAATGTGCATTATTCGTAAATTATGAGGCTATAACAATTTCATGTTCTTCCCAAATGTTTAAATTTTAAGTAACCAGTATATGTACTGTTGTATATGTTTGAAATAACTTATTCAATCTTACTTGCACTGTCTCCTCTCAATAGAAAATACTAACCTGAAAAAATTCTTCATCTATTTTTTTCCTCTTTCCTAACTGCAATCAGTCTTAAGTGAGAAATGAATTATTCTTGGAATTCATACTTTAAAGTGGCAAAAATGGGAAGTTATAAAATACTTTGGGTGTTAAAATCTGTATCTTGATCAGCACCCAAAACAAACAAACAAACGAAAAAACAAAGTGTAAAGTGGTATACACCAGGGGTCCCCGACCCCTGGGCCTCGGGCCGGTAGCGGTCCTCGGCCTCTTAGGAATGGGGCCTCCCAGCAGGAGGTGAGTGGTGGGCGGAGCTTCCCCTGCCGCTCCCCATCGCTCTCATTACCTCCTGAACTGTACGCCCCCCCCCAACCCACTGCCCGCATCACGGGTCCGCCCCCGCAACCCACAGCCTGCACCACCAGTCTGTAGAAAAATTGTCTTCCAGGAAGCCAGTCGCCGGTGCCAAAAAGGTTGGGGACACCCCCCCCTGCCGCTCCCCATCGCTCTCATTACCTCCTGAACTGTACGCCCCCCCCCAACCCACTGCCCGCATCACGGGTCCGCCCCCGCAACCCACAGCCTGCACCACCAGTCTGTAGAAAAATTGTCTTCCAGGAAGCCAGTCGCCGGTGCCAAAAAGGTTGGGGACCGCTGCTATACGCATGCAGAACAGCAGCTTCTCCTGGGTAAAGAGGTGAATTGCCCCAGCTCTCCGCTGGGCAGCCGTCATAGAAACCCGAGATCCCCGGAGTCACCGTGCAAAGGCCTTCGCTACTGAACCCGCACTCTCCCTGCAGTTCCTGTCACGTGAGAGTCTTCAGCCTGAAAGAGGAGATGTTTCTTCCCTCCAAGGTGCGTGTTTGCAAAGGGGCCCCGGGACACAGTGGCATCCGGCTCCCCACAGCATCAGCAAGAGGGAGACCGAGGCCTGGAAGCTCTGCATACCCCATCGAAGAGCCCCCACTGTCTAACGAAATGTGTCTTCCGTACTTTGGTCCCCATACGCTCTCTCTGGCCCTTTCTGACCCCATCAGTCAACAGTAAAATTCCTAGTATCCTCTTCAACGAATGTTCATGTCCCCTTTCTGTTGTCATGAACCCTGGCTCTCCCCTAGGTTGCTGTTTCCCGCAACCCTCTCAAGGGGAAGCTCTCTCCTGTGCGCCTTGTATGCTGGTCCCAGAGGGAGGGGGGGCATCCTCCCAGCTCATTCCTGCTTTCAGTACATTGCTC
>NW_006779486.1:594559-601688 GCF_000442215.2 Lipotes vexillifer | reverse complement strand
TTCCTGCTTTCAGACCATTGCTCCTTGCCCAGCTTTGATGCTCACACCAGCAGATCGCCACCACCTGACAGCCCTTTTCCAAATTATCCTTTTTATTCCTCGTGGCGTAAAGATGTTTAGTACCAGGTGGAAATCACTCTCCCTTAACACTGCTCCTTTCCGAATCTGAGTGTTTTCAAAACCTGCGAATCATGGTCTCCCCCAGGGCTCTTCCTTTCCCAGCACCGCCCTGGCCCTGCTCCTGACCTTTTTATCAGTAAAGCCCGCAGTCCCTCACCATCTCAGCTACAAGATGCCCTCTCTGCTTGTTATCTTCCACACCACACCCTTGAGGGCCCTCAATCCCAAACTCCCGCAACCCCACCAGGACCTGCAAGCCAGCCATCCTGCCTCTTCCCTGGCCCTCAGCTGCTCGGGGTCCTCGTTCTCCTCACTGTTTGCGGTCTTCAGTGTTCATCAGTGTAATCACTCCTCTACCCTCACTCTTTACCCCCTCACTTGGCCAAACCCCAACTGTGGTTATAGTCGCATCTACTAGTTCCCCCCCTGCATCCAAAACACTGAGCATCCGGGAGAAAAACACACCACCCAGCTGACAAGTTGGATTTCAATGACCGCAGACCTCAAAGGGACTCACAGTGTTTCTCAGATGTCCTCGCTGCATTGCCCTGGTCCGTTCACGGCCTCCTCGTTGCTCTTCTTAGACCTGCAATGCTAACAACTCTCAACTGCTCACCTTGCTTCCCATATCACTGAAAACAAATAAAAGCATTGAGGAGAACCCGTCTCCCACCTACCTCCCACCTTCCCACCACACATCTCCTCACCCAGCTGCATCGGCACCCATGTGCTTTGCCTCTTGTTACCGTGGATGAAATCTCCTTGCTCCTAAAACCAACCTCTCCACTTGTCTTAGTGTGCTCGGGTTGCCATAACAAAATACCATAGACTGGTTGGCTTAAAACACAGAAATGTATTTGTCACAGTTCTAGAGGCTGGGAAGTCCCACATCAGGTGCCGGCCAGTGTGGTTCCTGGTGAGAACTCTTCTTGTCTGGCTGTGTCCTCACACGGCAGGAAGAAGAGCTCTGGTGTCTCTTCCTCTTAGAAGGGCACCAATCTACTGGATTGGGGACCTCCCCTTATGACCTCATTTAACATCACCTCCTCGCAGGCCTTATCTTCAAATACGGCCACAGTAGGGGTGAGGGTTTCAACGTGAATTTTAGGGGACGAGTCATTCACACTGCTTATGCACAGGACATCATCTCCCCTCATCTGCGTAGGGACATGACTCTTGTCTTTATCCACCTGTCTCCGCATCATCCACTTTTACTTTTCAACGACATCATACAAACATACTGTCATTTCTCATATCTCCAAAAAACCAGAATGCTCTTGACTACACTTCCCCGTCCAGCTCGTCTCATTTTTCTGCTCTCTTTTATGAAAAGTTCCTCAAAAGAATGATCTGTACTTCATTTTTCTGACTCCTCTCTCCCCATTCTTTCTTTTTTTTTGAAGATTTGTTTATTATTTATTGACTTTATTTTTATTTTTGGCTGCGTCGGGTCCTAGTTGCGGCACGCGGGATCTTCGTTGAGGCATGCGGGATCTTTCACTGGGGCGCGCAGCCTTCTCTCTAGCTGTGGTTTCCTCTTCTCTAGTTGTGGCGCGGGCTCGAGGGCACATGGGCTCTGTAGTGTGCGGCGCACAGCCTCTCTCGCTGAGGTGCGTGAGCTCAGTAGTTGAGGCGGGCGGGCTTAGTTGCCCCACAGCATGTGGGATCTTAGTTCCCCGACCAGGGATTGAACCCCGCGTCCCCTGCATTGGAAGGTGGATTCGTTACCACTGGACCACTGGGGAAGTCCCCCCCATTCTTTCTTGAACATACTTCAATCAGCCTTTCACCCCCACTATTTGCCAAGCTTACCAATGACTCCCTCATTGTAAGATCCGAAGGTCAGTTCCCAGGCCTCGTCTTACTCTGTCTGCAAGCATCATCTGAAGCAGTGGAAGACCCCACACACTTTTGTTTAGTGCTTTCTAGGTGCTAGTTTCCATGGGGTATTCGAAGGAAGCTCATAGCATGACAGGGCAAGCAGACCTGTGAGCACTTGTGAGGAGTATACCATATCCTAAAATGGAAGTGTATGCAAAGAATGAAGGAAATATAACCATATGACCCAGCAATTCCACCCCTTGGTATATACCCAAGAAAAATATACACATATGTCCACAGAAAAACTTGTACACAGATATTCATAGATCATTATTGACAATAGCCAAATAATGGAAATAATCCAAATATACATCCCCTGATGAACTTATCAATAAAATGTGGTCTATCCATACAATGGAATAATATTCAGTATAAAAAGTAATGAAGGTCTTTAGTGATGCAGACTATACTGTTTGGTGATATATGGTAAAGAAAAGGTCATTCGTACTCTAAATGATGGCGGAGGAGGGAATACTGGCTGTGAAGTGTCATGAGGGCTTCAGGGGAGTTGACATTGTTATTTCTTGACCCACATAGTGTTTATGAGAGAATATACTCTATGGTGTGTTTGTATAATATTAAAAAACATTTTTTGGGCTTCCCTGGTGCTGGCACACCGCAACGAAGAGTAGCCCCCGCTCACCGCAACTAGAGAAAGCCCATGCACAGCACAGCAACAAAGATCCAACTCAGCTAAAAATTAAAACAAACAAACAAACATTTTTCATGCCACGGAGCAACTAAGCCCATGCACCACAACTACTGAGCCGGCATGCCGGCTTACTAGTAGTCTGAAGCCCACACACATGGGCCCTGTGCTCCACAACAAGAGAAGCCACCGCAATGAGAAACCCGCTCACCACAACTAGAGGAAGCCGGCGTGCAGCAACAAAGACCCAACGCAGCCAAAAATAAATAAGTTAATTAATTAATTAATTAAAGAAAAAAAAGGAAAATTAGAGGTGATTCTCAAGTTGGACATTGTGTCCAGGCTCCCATGAGGTGCCATTAAAAACAAAACAAAACAAAACTGAAAAAATATTGGGAGAGTTATCATTTAGCTTAATGTTCTACTTTTAGGATTTCAAACCTAATTAGATTTGCCTTTGGATAACAGAAACCTACCTATGTTTGCGTAGAATGAATTTCTCACTGAATTTATAGCTAGCTAGCATTTAATTATTTAAGGCAACGGTAGAAGATAGGTCATATTTGAACACCTATCTTTCACCAGTAAATATTCTTAGATCCTGTTCTTCAGCAGTTTCTGGGTCAGAGTTTATTGTAATTTGTTACTGTTTCCACCAAGACGGTAATTTGTTCAACCTTCAGTGTCACTTGCCCTTCAGATGGTTTTCCTGTTATCGGAGGAGGGTTTATGTGCAGATTTGGACTCAGTTATGTAAGCTCTCTTGGTCTCATGTATAAGACAGGGCTAATAGCATCTACCACGTGGGACTGTTGAAGATGACAGTTACAAATCGTTAAGCACAAGGCCTAGCTTATAAACAGTAGCTACTACTATTGCCCGTTCTCTTCTGTGAATAAGGTTGAAGGTTTTCCTGAGTTTGGTGCTAACTGGCCGAAAGTTAGAGAACAGACCAATCTTTTAGGATGTCAGCCAATCTCTACTGGTATTCTAAACCTGGAATAGATCTTGAATGCAAAGTTCCTATTTTACCAATCCAGATTTTTTTCTCTCTCCCTTGAAAATATTGTGGGGTTCCCCCCCATTATATAAATAATATATGTTTTTTTTTTTTTTAGAGAAGATGTTGGGGGTAGGAGTTTAATTAATTAATTTATTTTTGCTGTGTTGGGTCTTCGTTTCTGTGCGAGGGCTTTCCCTAGCTGTGGCAAGCGGGGGCCACTCTTCATCGCGGTGCGCGGGCCTCTCACTGTCGCGGCCTCTCTTGTTGCAGAGCACAGGCTCCAGACGCACAAGCTCAGTAGTTGTGGCCCACGGGCCCAGCTGCTCCGCGGCATGTGGGATCCCCCCAGACCAGGGCTCAAACCCATGTCCCCTGCATTAGCAGGCAGACTCTCAACCACTGCGCCACCAGGGAAGCCCCTAATATATGCTTTTATTTTTAAAAGTATAAGATACAAAATTTTAATAAATCAATAAATAAAATAAAAATAAAAAACATTTTTTAAAACTAAAAAAAAAAAGTAATGAAGGTCTGACTCATGCTACTACATGGATGAAAACATGCTAAGTGAAAGAAGCCAATCAAAAAAGACCACATATTGTACAATTTTATTTATACAAAATTTCCAGAATAGGGCTGGGAGGGGGATATTGGGTGGGGGGAGGGAGTGACTGCTCATGAGTACAAGGTTTCTTTTGGGGGATGATGAAAATGTTCTAGAATTGATTGCAGTGATTACACAACTCTGAATACACTAAAACTATTGAATTGTACACTTTAAATGGGTGGATTCTATAGTATATGGATTGTCTTAATAAAACTGTTATTACTAAAAAAGAAACTAAGGAATTGGGACTTCCCTGGTTGTCCAGTGGTTAAGACTGTGAGCTTCCATTGCAGGGGGCACAGGTTCAATCCCTGATGGGGGAACTAAGATCCCGCAAGCTGCGCGACGTGGCCAAAAAAGAATTATAGAGGAGGCTGGCATCCCATCCTGAAGTATGCCTTCCCCATCAGCTTCTCAGCCCAGGCTCAGCTCTCAGCTCTTTGGAGGCTGAAAGGCTATGTATGCAGCTTGCTTCCCCTCAGGACTCTGACTTCATTTCTCCTCTCTACCCGGGGCTGAAAGTTACCAGGTCAAAAAGCAACTTTCTGTTTGGAAGTCGGAGCAAAGAACTAGCTTCAGACGCTAGCTAGTGAGTCTATGAAAGCCCTTTAAACCAGAGTTTAATTTAGAATCTTGAGACAGATTGTCCCATTGTGTTTCTCCCTCCTCCCCGCTTAGCCAGGCTCTGCCCAGTGTACACGTCCCCCAGTCGTCTGCCTTCTTCTGCCCACCCATTTCTACACTGCCCCATGCTTCCTGCCCCCTCCTCCTTCTGTGGGTGTCCTCGTGCAAAGCCACTGGAACCTCCTTTCCACCGTCAACAGTCTACCCTGCAGCCTCAGCCTTGTGTTTTAATCACACCCATCTCTGCATCCCCTGGCCCTTCTCCCCAAAACTCTGTCTCCACTGGCAGCCCTCTCCAAGGGACAAGCAGGTACTATCACTCTCCTTGTTTCACAAATGAGAAAACTCACATGTACTTGTCCAAGGTCAGTCAGTTATAAGTGGCAGAACCAGGATTCAAACCCAGGCAGTGTGGCCCCAGTGGCCTCTCGACCACCAAGCCACACTGTGATAATATAGATGTGTGTGGTCTATTTTTCCACATATAGTTAGGAGTCCTCAGAAATGCTTTTCCAAGTTTTGTTTTATGTTTACTCAAAGGAAGAGTGTATCTTTAGGTATTCCCTAGAGAGAGGGCTTGCTTTTAACCACTTGTGTTGACCATGGATCAAAGCCACCAATATTATGCTGAATTCTACCTTCTAGACTCAAAGCTGGAGGGGTTTTCAGAGGTCTCATTAGACAGATGAAAAGACTGGGGCTTAGAGAAGGAAGGGAACTGGACCAAGCACTCACAGCTAGTCCAGTGAAAGGCCCAGAAGCAGGAGCTCTAAAATCTTGGCCTCGTCTCCAATGCCTTCCTTTGACACCAGGGTGCCTCCCAACATCCACCCTCAGTTTTTTTGTTCTTTTTTTAATTTTTATTTTCAGTACATTAAATTTACTCATAAAAACATTCTAAAAATGTATAATTTTTCCTTTTTAACAAAGTATAATAAAATATAAAACCCCCCAAAACAGAATACTTGACATTTACAATTCAAAATCAAATTAGCAGAATATTAAATACTTATAAAACTATATCTTTTAAAAATATTTATAAAGTTACATGCAATTTTGTAGAATTGACATAAAAGAATAGCTCAAAAATGGGAGAATTTTCCTTCATTCCTAAAAAGAAAATATGTCCAATAGAAGCTGTGAAGATTCTTTTGCTTTTTTTAAAAGATAAATTTATTTTATTATTTATTTATTTATTTTTGGCTGCCTTGGGTCTTTGTTGCTATGCGTGGGCTTTCTCTAGTTGCGGTGAGCTGGGGGATACTCTTCGTTGTGGTGCGCGGGCTTCTCGTTGCAGTGGTTTCACTTGTTGCAGAGCATGGGCTCTAGGCACACAGGCTTCAGTAGTTGTGGCATGCGGGCTCATTAGATGTGGCTCACGGGCTCTAGAGTGCAGGCTCAGTAGTTGTGGCTCACGGGCTTAGTTGCTCCGCCGCGTGTGGGATCTTCCCGGACCAGGGCTCGAACCTCTGTCCCCTGCATTAGCAGGCGGATTCTTAACCACTGCGCCACCAGGGAAGTCCCTGTGAAGATTCTCGAGTACACGAGGTCTTCAGTTTCAGTACCAAAGTCTGTCTTTGTGCATCTAAGACCTTTACGTAGGTGAGGGGCTTCTTATAACCCCAAGATGGACTGGCTGCTGCTCCCCTCCCTCCGAAAACAGTGTAGTAACATTGACCTTTGGCCTCAGCCAGCATGGTGCATAATTTGCGATGTTGAGTAAAAATACTCAGTTTGATTCAGAACCTCAGGACTTTTTAGTAATTGAGCCTCTTCGGTTTTAACCCCCGACCAAGTGTCAGATTTGTACACCAGCCCGAGGAAGCACAGCACTGGCTATTGGGACCACGTAGTGGGAGGCCTGGCTCAGCTCAGCCCCCCTTGAGGGGTTGTGATGGGAGCCGTCTTGGGTGGTACCCATTTCCCTGGGTCGGAGTGGCCGAAGTGAGAGCAAAGTGAGCCAGTGTGTGGGTTGCCCGGGCTGCCTGTGTTAATGTCTGATGCCTGGGGAATAAGAAAGCCCTTCCTCTTTTGCCAGGCTCTTCCTCTTCTTGATCTTAGATTTCTTTCTCAAGATCCTTTCCTGCAGAGGGAAAGCTAGTGATCAAATAGGCCTATGTGTCTTGATTTGGGAATCATTGAAAAGTGCGCCAATCAAGACCACCTTGCTCACCAGCTTCCTGAACTCCCCTCACCTCCTCCTCCTTTAACTGTTTAATATTTATCCTTTTTTTTTTTTTTTTTT
>NW_006779486.1:592890-594410 GCF_000442215.2 Lipotes vexillifer | reverse complement strand
GCGGAGCACAGGCTCCGGACGCGCAGGCTCAGCGGCCATGGCTCACGGGCCCAGCCGCTCCGCGGCACGCGGGATCTTCCCAGACCGGGGCACGAACCCGTGTCTCCTGCATCGGCAGGCGGACTCTCAACCACTGCGCCACCAGGGAAGCCCAATATTTATCCTTTTTAAACGTGTTTTTTATTGAGGTAATATCAGTTTATAACATTACATAAGTTTCATGAGTACATTATATTTCTACTTCTGTAAACACTACAGCATGCTGAGCACCAAAAATTTCATTTCCATCCGTCACTATACAGTTGATCCCCATTACCTGTTTTGCCCTCGCCCCTCCCCTCAATCCTGTCGCCCCTGGTAACCATTACTCTAGTCTCTGTATCTTCGTGTTTAGTTTGGTTTGGTTTGTTCCTTTATTTTGTTTTTTGTTTGTCTTGTTTTTTATATTCCACATAGGAGTGAAATTATAGGTTAGTTTCTTTCTCCATCTGACTTATTTCACTTAACATAATAACCTCAAGGTCCATCCACGCTATTGCAGATGGCAAGATTTCAACTTTTTCCATATATATATATATATATATATATATATATATGCATGTATTTTCTTAATAGGTCATATTTTTCCAGAACATTAAAATAGCTTACAAAATGGAAAATTGAGAAGGAGGTATATTAAAACTCAACATTATTTTACATTTAAACATTTTATTTATACCAAAAAACCAGAATTTATTAGACTGTTACTCTCCTATTAGACTGTAACTTTATTAATGAAAGAAATTCATTAATAAAGTTTCAAAGTCTGCTTCTTTGCTTACCTTATTTTCAGTTCAGAACATTGCCATATTTGAGAATTTCCCTTGACCAAGTGACAATCTTAAATAATGTTCAATTAATTTTAGCTCACTGCAATTTCTTTAGGATCATGTCTTTATTTAAAAATTTGAGATTTTGTTCATCACAGATTTTTTGGCATTAATTTTGATTTTTTAAACTATTGCATTAAATATCATTTGTCTTGATTACTGAGTTTTCTTGGTGTCCCCTTAAATTTTGCACCCAAGATGAGTGCCTCACTGACCTCACCCTAGTTGCAGCCCAGACGAGAATCTTCTGAAAGCACAAGTATCAGGGAAGAAAGGAAACCAATTCATCCATTCAACAGTGAAGTCTCTCAATCACCCATCGATCCATCTGTCCACCCATCCAGCAATCCATTCATCCATTTTTTCATTCAACACATTTATTGAGTGCCTATTATGTGCCAGGCACTGTTCTGGGCACTTGGGATGTAACAATAAAACAGATGAAAAACCTGTTTTCACGGGCCTGCATTCTAGTGGGTGGAAATAGACACTAGACAAGATAAATAAGGAAAGTACAGTACTAAGGGCTATAGAGAAGAATAAAGTGAGGGAGGGGTAGGGAACACCAGAAGTGAGGAGGAAGAGCCTTGCTGGTAGAGCTCTGAGAATATGAAAAATGGATCCCTGGGGATCAGCGTTCCCAGCAGAGGT
>NW_006779486.1:572583-592880 GCF_000442215.2 Lipotes vexillifer | reverse complement strand
AATGCCGATTGTGGCCACAGAGCAGTAAAGAGACCCATCTGCCCACAGGTGTGTTTTGTTTGGCACTCACAGTGTTAAACATTTGTTTTGGATTTGGATGCTTTTAGATGGGTGTGGCGTTATCCACAGGCCCTACTCTTCCCTATGTATTGCACTCATTTGTGCGCCAAGCCACAAAGGTAATTATGTGCTCTATGTCCTAGAAGCAATAGAGAGCCACAGGACAAATGGACAGGGCAAAGGACATCCAGCCCAACCTGTGTGGGTGAAAGATCAAGGTCAAGCACCCTCCACCCCCAGGTCCTTCACCACATCAAATCACAGTCCACAGCGCCAAAGTGGGGGGTGGTCCCCAGGAAGGACTGGGGTTGAAGTTTTCCACCAACAAAGAGGAATGAGAACTCAGAGTCAGAAATAAGTTGAGTTATAGAAACTAGAGAACATGACAGTTCTTTCAGATCTTAGCTTGTAGACTAAGAGTCACGTCCACAAGAATGATATCTACCTGGCCTCTCCTATGTTCCAGACAACTTTGGACTCTAACCTGTATTTAATTCTCACCGTAACTGCTCAAGCTCAATGTGATTTTCCCACTCTTGTTCTCCATGTCTCAGATGACAAAGCTGATGACTTGCCCAAGGATGTGCAGTGAATTCCTGGTGAAAGTGCATCCAGATCCCATACATCTGCCTCCAAAGGGTATGTTCCTTGTTGTAAACCTTGCTGCTTGTTGTAGGGATGGAGTCCCTCACCCCATGCCATTGTTACAAATGTTATCGAGGGTGTACACATGTGAAAATAATCCAGATGATCCTGTCGTTGTGACGAATACTTTTAAGAACATTCCTCTCATGTGAGCCTCAAAAGAACTCTGTGGGGCTTCCCTGGTGGCGCAGTGCTTGGGAGTCCGCCTGCCGTTGCAGGAGACGCGGGTTCGTGCCCCGTTTCGGGAAGATCCCACATGCCGCGGAGCGGCTGGGCCCGTGAGCCATGGCCGCTGAGCCTGCGCGTCCGGAGCCTGTGCTCCGCAAATGGGAGAGGCCACGGCAGTGAGAGGCCCGCATAACGCAAGAAAAAAAAAAAAAAAAAAAAAAAAGAACTCTGTGAATTAGACAGTGTCACCCCATTTTGCAGACAAGAGAACAGATGTAGTGATGTAAGATAACATTCCCAAAGTTATGCAGGAGGTTAGGGGATTTGAAGCTGGGCCAGAGTCCTTAACCAGCCCTGCATCACCTGTTCTGAGACAGGATTATAAGCATGAGGTCTGCCCTCCTCAGCCAGGCTACTTGCCCCAGACTTTTTGCCATGTTAGCCAAAATGCCACGTGATGTATTGAAAAAGAAGGCTGTAATCCTCCATGCTTCCTCACTCTCACATCCACTTGCAACCTTAGATATTTCGATCATAGAATAATCAACAGAGTCACATGATCCGAGAGCTGGATGTGATCCAACAGGGGTTACCAATTCACAGCACATAAGGGTTTTCAATGAAGTTCTACCTCTTGTAACTGACCGGCCAGGATCCGTGACCGTGTGCATTCTCTCCGTGAAACATACTGACTGCTGCTCCCTTGCAGGGAGTTGGGGGCACTGAATGTGCCACCAGAGGGTGCCCACACCTTTCGGGATGCCATATACAGTGGCATCTACCTGTTGACATGAATGTCACCCACACTGAGATGTGTTTATTCCCAAGCCTGTTTAATGCCAGTTGTACCTTAACAAAATGTCACATAAACTGAGGAAATGTGAATGTAAGAGAAAAAGAATTATCGTTTCTGTAAGAACCAAGTTGACAGTTTTGGAAAGACAGTAAAGGAGAGATCCTAAAATAAGATTATTGTTGAATTGGGTGTAGGCAAGACAACTGAACAAGTTGTGGGGGAAGCATAATATCTGAAAGATTCCTGTACAAACTTGTTTTCCAAGTGTCTAAGTCCTCACTCCACTCTACAGAAACTAAAATTAGAAATTTCAGACAAAGCATTAAGGGTGTGATTTTTGTACAAAAAGCAGAGTGGGGCAGAACCGGTCCCCCCACACAGACTTATTCTCAGTGAAAAGATCTTGGCTGTCTGTCAAACTATTGGTGAAGGAATGTACATTTGGATGCTTTAGGTTAGCAAAAATGTTTAAGATATGTATATATAATTTAGAATTTTCTTCTTACATCTGCTTACGCAGATACTTTTACGTTAATACATAAATATATATATTACACATATATTATATATATTAATACATATATATGTATTAATTTCAATGCAGTCTTTTTTTCTTTTCCTTTTTCTTCTGATTGGGTTCTCCCTCTCCCTTTCTCCCATCCCTTTCCTGCCACAGGACAGTCCTTCCCTACAAAACCATGATGACCACTGGGTCGAGATGCTGCCATGTTTTTCTCCACGCTCATGTGTGTTGGCTCACATGCACATTGGGGACCGGGGGTGGGGAGGGTGGCATTATTTCTTCTTTAAAATGGAATAATTTAAAATTTTATAACCAATTCCTTGCACTTTGCTTTTTCTCATCAATTATTCATGGCAATCCCTGTGGGGCACCTGATATAGCTCCAATTTATTCTTTTTAATGGCTGTAGAATATTTCCTGGCATGTCATAATATACTCATGGCATGTCATAATATACTCAACAATACCTCTTTTGAAGGACATTTTCTCTGTTTCTAGGTTTTGGTTTTTTTTCCATCATAAACAATTCATCCTACATATTTGTGCACATAGCCATACATTCGGGTATTTTTATTTCTATAGGGTAGATTTTGAGGAGTGGAACTGCTAGGTCAACAGGTTTATGTATTTTATTTTTATTTATAATAATTTTTTAAAATTTTATTTTATTTGTTGAGTTTTGGCTGCGTTGGGTCTTCGTTGCTGCGCACGGGCTTCCGCTAGTTACGGCGAGTGGGGGCCACTCTGTTGCAGTGCAGAGGCTTCTCACTGTGGTGGCTTCTCTTGTTGTGGAGCTCGGGCTCTAGACGTGCGGGCTTCAGTAGTTGGGGCACACGGACTCAGTAGTTGGGGCTCACGGACTCTAGAGTGCAGGCTCAGTAGTTGTGGCACACTGGCTTTGTTGCTCCATGGCATGTGGGATCTTCCCGGACCAGGGCTCAAACCTGTGTCCCCTGTACTGGCAGGTGGATTCCCAACCACTGCACCACCAGGGAAGTCCCAAAAGGTTTACGTATTTTTAATTTTAATTTTAATAGATGTTGCCAGATTGCTTTCCAAAAGGCTATGGAATCCAAGAGCAATGATTAAAGTAAACTTTTCCCCTGCATCCCTACCAGCAATTGGTATTATCAGTCTTTTGAAATTTTGATCATTCTGATAGAAGTAAAGAAGCAGCTCATTGCTATTTACGTTTATATTTCCCTGATTACTAGAGTCTGAAACCTTTGCATATGTTTTTTGATCATATGGAATTGCTCTTCTGTGAATTGCCTCTTTGCATCCTTTGCAAATTTTCATTCTTTTTTCTTAAAAAAAATAATTCATTGCTTCAATTAATTTTTGCAGCTAGCCCATCAGTTTCCATTCCCTGTCCTGTTGGACAAGACTGAAAAATGTTATAAATGTTGATACGTTGCTATTATAAACCTTTAAAAATGGGCAGAGGACATGAAAGCTGCAAAAGGTTATGAAAAAAAAAATGGTATAGAAGAGGTTATTTAGAACCAAAGGCAAAAGGAGGGATGAAATAAGATATCAGGATGCTTGAGAAGATAGAAATGATTAGCCCTGTGGTGCTCAAACTGGTATGTGGTAGAAAAAACCACAGTGAAGTCGAGTGCTCAGGAGAGATACACACATTCACACACACACAGAGTCATTCACTGAACACTTGCTATGAGCCAGTCACTGTGCTAAGTGCATTGCCTGCTGCATCTCACCCCTCACTAGGAGGTAGGTAGTACTATTATTTACATCACACCAATAGAAAAACAGGGGTTTGTAAAAGTCTAGCAACATGGTTACGTTTGCATTGCTAATAAGTGGTAGAACCGGGATTTGAACCCAGGTCTGCCTGACCCCAAGACCTTAGCTGATAGATGACGGGACCTGAGGATTATCCAGGAGCAAATGGTGTGGACAAAGCCAGCATCTAGGAGCTTGGGGCTACACTGGGGTTCCGAGCTTGCCAGGAAGGGGTCACGAGTGGGGCAAAGTCAAAAAGCTGAAGCCTGATGGGGTAGTTTCCTGAGGAACTGGTGTGGTCAGAGGGGCACTGAGGAGAGGTTTCAGCACTTTGACACCGACTGAGGCCCTGCTCTGGGGCAGGCAGGGCTGACGAGTGCCACAGAACGCTGCCAGGAATGTAAGCACCAACCAGATGAAGTGACTCACCCACCCCGGTGTCACGCCACACTCCTGGCAGCAGTAATTCCTGGCAAAGTGAACGTCATCGTCATAGCGAGTTGAAGGATATGCATATATTTTTTAATAAATTTATTTATTTTTATTTTATTTATTTTATTTTTGGCTGTGTTGGGTTTTCCTTGCTGCGCGCCAGCTTTCTCTGGTTGCGGTGAGCGGGGGCTACTCTTCGTTGCGGTGCGCGGGCTTCTCATCGCAGTGGCTTCTCTTGTTGCGGAGCACAAGCTCTAGGCGCGCGGGCTTCTGTAGGTGTGGTGCACGGGCCTAGCTGCTCCACGGCATGTGGGATCCTCCCGGACCAGGGCTCAACCCCCGTTCCCTGCCTTGACAGGCTGATTTTTAGCCACTGCGCCACCAGGGAAGCCCAAGGATGTGCATATTTAAGGAACTATTATTGATTCAATCCCTCGTTACCACTGAATTCACAAGTGCTTTGACTGTGTGCCCTTCCCTCACTTCAGCCTCTGGGTGACAAGAACCCCTTAGCCCTTGGCAAGGAGCCACCTTGGCAAGATGCAGAGCACAGTGATGCAGGGAAAGATTCTCAGCAGTGGGCGTGGGAGGTGTGGCCTTCAGCAAATCAGGGAAGGTCCTGAGCCTGGTCCCACCCGAGAAATAAGGATAATGATACTCTCCCTCACCTCACAGCAGGTGAGTGAAATCACTGTAAAACATCAAGGCACTATGTAAATAGTAACTTTTACGAGGAGCTGGAGTGTCAATACCAGAAAAGCCTTGACTAACTGTAGGAAGCGGTTGAGAGATCCTCTTGCCCCAGGTGGACGTAAGGCTGGCTCCATTCCAGCCGTGACCAAGGGCGAGAGGGCCCTTGTTCCAGCCCCTCCTCACACCACCAAGAATATGAGGATGTTACGTACAACTATATAACAGTGGGGCTTCCCAGAGCAACCCCCAAGCTAAATCCTCTCCCAGTGGACTTGTGCCCCAGAGATCTGTCCCAGAGGTGTCTCTGGGAATCTGTGAAAAGACTCTTTGGGGTTGGATCCAGCAGACAGACATTCAGATCTCAGTTCTATTTATGAGCTGAAGCCCTCCCTGACCGTCAGTGTCTTCTTCTGTACAGTAGTGGAGTGGCACTAGATATTCACCTCATTGTGAATACATGAATGTATGAAAGAGTAGGGCAAAACACATTTGAGGCTCAATAAACACTTGCTGAGTTTGAATTCAGTTTAATTCCATTCTCCACCTTCATTTTTTCCCTCCCCAGTGGGAGGAGGGGGAGGAGGACAGATGATTTGTAGGAAGTCTGCCAGGTCCTATGCTAGATGCTCTCTCTATGGAAACTCATCTAACCTCTCGGCCACCCTGTGAGGTGTGCATCTTTCACAAACGAGGCATCTGGGGCTCAGAGAGGGTCATCCGTCTACCCAAGCCCTGACTTTTGAACCTGGGCATGACACCCAAACCTATGCCATTTAGATAACACAGCACCCACAATCTATTCAAATCTACAATCATTTTTCTCACTGACAATGAGAAAACCTCAAGGTTCAAAACAAAGGCTGAGAAGTTTCAAACCCCATCTCTAGCTGTTCAATGGCTCTGCGGTCACTGATTAAATCTTCTCGTGGATGATTCTTGCTCACCAGTGTGCTTGTTCTTATCTCACTCACCTGCACCCCAGGCCTAGGCTGGAGAAGCATAAAACCACAGAGTATAAGAGGCCATCCCATCCAGCCCCTCCCTCTAGAGGGAGGAAACTGAATTCCAGAACAACAGCCCAAAGTCACCCAGGGGGAGGCAGGAGCTCCTGAGGGCCAGCCCCGTGGCCTTCCCTGAGCCCCCCGCCTCCCGGGGGTACACGGGGCTTCTTCTGCCGTTTCTCTGAAGCAGGCGCCAGAGACTCAACACTAAGGACAGGGGTGCATCACTGCATTTTCCTTTGAACTGGACAGCCATGCCACTGGACCGCCACTTTCTTCTTCCAGATCTAGGACATCTGATTGCTGAGGAATTAATGTTTCCATAGACAGTGGAAATAAAAAACGCTTTTGCTAAGAAGTCTGGGGGGTAAATTCAGGGCACAGCCTGGAGGAGTAGGACAGCGCATTGAGCTCGAGGCTCATCATCTCAGTCCTTCTCTGCCCAGCCCCAGTTCCTTCCCGACTTGTGCATTCTGTGCTTCTTGCCCCCCAGCCAGCCCTTCCCCCTTGGGTCCTAGGTCCTGCTCTCTCATTCCTCTCACGTTGATTTCTCATATTCTGAACAGGAATAAGGTCTGTTCTTCGAGGCTGTGACGCATCATGATGTTAAGAATTTGCTCAGGAATCTCACACGTTCAGTCTAAAAAACCATTCTTGCCCTGACTAGCTGTGTGACTTTTGGAAGCTCAGTCCCTGGACCTGTTTCTTCATCTATCAATGGAGAGAATAACATTTCTTTGGCAGAGCTCGTGTCAGAATCAACTAAATAGTGTCCCTTACAGGGTTTTGCACGTTCTAAGAGCACGGCAGACGGTCACTTTTCTTCGTCCAGCATGTTGATTATCCCAGGTCTTACATGCCCACTAAATGCAGCCATAGTGCCTCAGGAGCCCACCTGGAGGGGCCCAGAGGTCTGCTCTGCCCCTGCATATGACAAAGGGACCCAGCTGCAGCCTGATTCTATTTCACCACCTCTGTCTGGAGCCAGGCCAGGCATGCCTCCAAAGCCATAATTTTCAGGGTGCAATTATCCATCTCAGCCCAACGAGGCCCGCAGAGGCCCCAGAGCAAAGAATGATAGAGTGGAAAAGAAATGTGCCTTGGAAACTTGGGTCCAACTTTCTGCTGCATCACTAGCTAGTTCTGTGAATTTGAGCAAGCCATTTCGGTTCTCCCTGGTTCAACTGTAGAAAGTCATTTGTAATTCTTCCCTTCCCTCTCCCCCTGGCTACCACTTTCCTTCAATAAATATGAATTAGGCATATAAGCACCAGGGATATAAAAATGAATAGAAACAGGTAAAATACCTCCATGATGGCATCATCGAACTCATCGTCCAATGAGGCACAAGTACCGTAAATCAATACGTGCAGAATTCCATCCTTGAGGAATGCGTTCTGTGCTGGAGAAGGTAATGGTACCTGCATGAGTCTAATGGTGGGATTGACCTAGTTGGGGAGGTCAGGGGATGCTTTCTAATGAGGTCATGGCTGAATGGAGATCTGAAGGACAGGAGGCAGCCACTGACCAAGATGGGGTGGAAGAGATTTCCAGGCAGAGGACAGGATCAGTGTAAAGACCCAGCAGTAGTGGGGAACTAAGGTGTGTGGGAGGAACTGGGAGAAGGTGGGGGGAATGCCGGTTGGAGAGTGGGGTGGGGGAGTGGCCGGTGGGCAGAAGGGCCTTTTGGGTCTTGCTGAGGATTTTGTCTTCAGTCTCCAAAGAGCAATGGGAAGCCCTGGGATGGTTTTAAAAGGAGTTTTGGGAAGAGTGACTAAGTCCCTTAGCACCTCATCTTCCCATTCATTTATCAGATTAAGCAGTCAGTCATTTAGAAGGGGCTGAACATTTGGGACACAGAAGAGGATGTTTTGATGGAGGACATTTTGCTAGACAAAGGGCATAGGGAAAATCTGGAAGGTGAGGTGACGTCTCAGAGTTCAGGCCTCGACACTGTGTTACAGCAGGGTCTCCAGGCCCCTTGTCAGGACCTCAGGGCACTGGGTACATGGCATCAGAAGAGTGTCAAGACAGGTATCCTGAGGAAGAGAGGGGGAAGAGTCCGGTGTGTTTAACACCAGAGATACTTAGCCTGCTTCATAATTGGGATCAGGGCTAGCCATTCTTGAATACATTATGAGTAGAGAAAGAGGAAAACCTAGTGATTGTTTGGGGCCTTGCTGAGCCAGACACACCCCCTAAACCAATGGGAGGAGCCGTTATCTGACAAGGTAAAATGCATATGTCCATAACTGAAATTCAGTTCAACCCATAAAGTTGAACTGTTCAAACTCATAAAGATATTTTATGAACAGTTCAAACTCATAAAGATATTTTATATCTGTTTAACCTAACTTTCTACTATCTCATGGAATCAGATCCAGGTCTGCCTGCTTGCCTGACCACAGCAGTTAATTGCATGGGGAAGATACTTGCTGTTTGATCCTGGGCAAGTCTCTTAGGGGAGGGTGAAGCCCAGTTTCTGCATCTGTGAGCTGAGAACAATGATACTAATGCACTGGGTGAGATGAGAGAATGCATGTGCCATGCTTAGCATGGTGTCCAGTCCTGTGGCAACAGTTACTATTATGGCAGTTATTCCGTATATGTGATATAACTATAACGCTTCCATAGAGACAAGGAAGGCAATGTAATCAACAGCAGGGCAGGCAATAATAGGTAATAGGGAGGAGTGAGGACTGTGGCAAACTGGAGAATCCTTCTAAGGGGGCGGCAGCTCCTCAGCTTCAACCACTGGCTCCAACACTTAGAACCAGTGTTGTCTGACTTTTCCAGAAATGCTAGGAATCCTAATTTATGATTGTGGTATGTAATTCCAATTAAAAAATAAAACCCCACAAACAATAGCAACATCCCAAACTAACAACCTTATGAGACACACTAAACAGGTCCTGGAGCAAAGTTAGACTGAAGGAAGCATAAACAAAGCTTCACAAAGGCCAACCGTTCTCAGGAGTCAGATGTGCCCCACAGATAAAACTCTAAAAGCCCAGGAAAGGCCATGAAAGCAGGCCTAGGAAGCACTCCTAACACGTCCTATGAAATGACAGCACTGTGAGCGCTTGCAGACACCAACCTCCCTCAGGGAGGGTTTTGAGGAGGACAACACTCATTTAGTTTCGCGTACTGGGACAATTACTCAAAGATGACACCAGCCTTTTACACTCCCAGCCCAAGAAGTGAGCTCCTGGAAGCCTGAGGGTGTTTCTAGAAAGACTCTTAGGAGCTGCGATACCACTAATTTCCACTGGGGGACCCTCTCACACCAGTGATGGCGTTGCCATCCTCAGGTCTGCGGGATGCAAGGTCCTCCAGATCTCTGTGGGTCGGATTGCTGTGGCTCCCTGATCTTCACAGTTATGTGACTACCTGTTTAATCTTTACAGAAGCCAAACATGGATTTGAAAGGACCGCTTTCCGGCCAGCCAGTCAGCCAGTAGCCTTTCCTGTGCACAGAAAGCCCTTGGAGATATTCTGCACACAAGGATTTCGTGAGAATCTCAGGAGTGCCTGTACAGGTCAGCCTGGTTGCTTTCCATACCCCGTGTCTCTCTCTGATGCTGCACCAAGGGACCTGCTTGCTGCCTCCTTCCCTGATGGGGCTGAACAAGAGGTAGGCTCCAGGCTTCAGGGATTGCCCTTTCCAGAGCAGCTTTGCCTGGTCCAAAATCCCTATTAGCTGTGTGACCTTGGGTAAGCCTTAACCTTTTGGTCCTCAGTTTCCTCATCTGTAAAATGGGACAAATACTAATCTCCAAAAATGTTTCCAGTATGAAATAGGAAGGTGTGTGCAGCACTAAAAGCTGGAATACCAGTGAGTCATTTATATTAGTACTTTGAAGCAGGGCTTGGCGAATGTTCGCTGTAAAAGGCCAGACAGTAACTATTTCAGGCTTTGCTGGTGTCTGTGGCAAGTGCTCAATTCTGCTATTGGAGCCTGAAAGCAGCCACAGACAGTACATAGCATGGCTGTGTTCCCATACAACTTCATTTTACAAAAACAGACAGTGGACTGGATTTGGTCCATGGGCTGTACCTTGCCCACCTTTACAGTCCGTTTTTGTAAGGCCTGTGAGCTAAGAAAGGTTTTTACATTTCTAAAGGGTTGTAGGAAACAAACCAAAAATAGGTGACAGGAACCAGACTGTAGATGGCTCAGAAAGACTAAAGTGTTTGCCATCTGGCTCTTTATAGAAGGTGTCCAACCCCTGCTCTTGAGTGTCTCAGGCTTGTCTTAGCCCAGGAGACAGCAGCTCTGTCCCTGAGGGTGATGGGGCCCAGTGATACGTCACAATCAGACAGGCAGGAGCCAGGGCCTGGGACTCTGAGTCACTCCCACAAGGGAAGCTCTGGGGCTGGAGGAGGGAGGGGAAACGAGGCCACTTAGTTCTCTTTTCCAATGTCTATTTTAGATGGGTTTTATGCAAGAGGCTCAGAAAAGATTCCTTCAGAAAATGATCAAGTCCAAGGTGCTTTCATTTCCTGAATTGTTTCTAGTGTGCGAGGCTGTGCTGTCATCTGGAACTGCTGAGCTCTTGTGAACAGGAACTCTGAGTCATGGGGGAGCCTGGGATTTCCACCCACTTGGGGAGGCAGGGGCTCTGACACAGAGACCAGATGAGGGGCTCCATGAGGCCTGAGACCTGCCCCTGGAGCCGTGATGTTGCTTCTTTGTTTTAGATTCAGTCACTCAACTGAGCAGAGCCAGGAGGTACCAGGCCCAGAGACAGTCCCCAAAGAAAAGAGAGCGAAAACCTGAGGGAGGAAAGCTGGTTGTGCCCGTGAAACCATGGCCCACAGCAGCAGGGCCTTCTCTAGAGGAGAGCCCTGGGAGCCCGGATCCTTGGGAGTGCTTTTGTTTGCGTGTGTACCAGGCAGAGAGGAACAGGGTGAATGTCATAGCTGTTGCTGGTTCTCTTTTCACTTCTCTCTCCCCTCCTCAGCGCTCCCCACCACTGATCCCAAGACAAGATGCTGGTGGCTAAACAGGGGCTTCTTGTCACCACTGAGTTCCCCATCCACCATCAGAAACTGGAGGTTCCTCCCAGTATCCTTATGGCTCCAAGGAGCTCAGGACAGACGTGGTGCCACTCAGACCCCAGAGGGTCTCCCGGAGAATGGTCCTGGAGACGACTTCATTTATTGCTTTTTGTGACTAAAAGTGATATATAGCTACTGCAGAAAATTTGCAAAATATAGACGTGTGTAAAGAAGAAAATGTACAGAATGATTTTAGATGGAAAACCAACCTGATTAATTCAGGAAACAAGTATTTAATGGAGCATCTACTATATGCCAGGCACTGTTCTCAGTGCTGGGGATACTGCGTGAACAAAACGAAGTGCTTTTCCTCCTGGAGCTTCTATGCTAGTAGAGGAGACGCTCAGCAGAGTAGAGGAAGGGACTAGAGGCTGACGGAATGGGGCACCACTTTGGGTAGGTGGTCAGGAAAAGAGGAAGCAGCTAGGCGGGCATCGGGAGAAGGGCGTTTCAGGCCGAAGGAACGGAACGTGGCAGGAGCCTGCCTGGTGTGTTTAGGGCATGTAGGAGGCAGTGTGGCTGGAGCTGATGAGCGAGGGGGAAGCCGGGCGAGGACATGTGGGGACTTCTAGGCTGTGGTGAGGACCTCAGATAGATAGTGGGTGAGTGAGATGGAAATCTGACGCAGGCGTTTGAATAAAAGAGCCACCTGACCGGCATTATGCTTTGAAATAATCATTCTGGACACTGGATGGAAAATAGACAAGGGCTGGGGCTGGGGGTTGGCAAGGGTGGAAACTGGGAAGCCAGAGAGGTGATTGCACTAGTGTACGGGAGGGGAGAGTTTTCCTTTTCCCTCTTAGGGTCCCGGGCTGGGTCTGAACATTAAACTGACAAAGACAGATCAATGAGAGAAAAGCATATACATTTTATTTATTTTTTTACATGTACATGGAAGTCTTCACAGGAGAATGAAGACCCGAAGAAGTGACCAGAGCAGGAAACTTCTATACCTTTTAGACAAAGAAACAATACATTTGTGAAGAATTGACAAGACAAGGGAGTAAATGTGAAAGGGTAACAGGGTTTGTTTATACTGCCCTTCTGGGCCCTAAATTTCCTGTGATAAGGATGCTTTCCTTCCTCCTGATATAAGGAGGGTCCTTTGGCATGGGAGATTCATCTCCTGCTTTCAGGAGGACAAAGGAGGGTCAGGGTGTTTTTTACACCGGCTATTTCATAAGTCCCTTTAATTCAAAATGACCAATAGGTCAAGGTGGCATATTTTGGGGTGACATTTTCTCCTCTATAATGGTAACACAAAGTTGTACAAGGGGAGGGGGCTGCCCTGAGTGAAGGGGAGAGGTGGACGGGAGCCTGAAACCCCTCCCCATGGAACCCCAGGGTGCCTAGGAGCACACTTTGCAAACCACTGGACTGGAGAGTCTCTGGGCTCCTGTGCTCTTGTGCAGGCCGGGTCTCTACTATCCAGGCTTCTGAAAATGTGACCTTGAAAACTGAATGTGGCCAGCCCTGTGCAGGGGTTATAAAGATGAGTAAACAAAGTATCTGCCCCAAGAAACTCACCAGCTGGGATGGGAACTAGGAAGTCACACAAATGACTTAAGTACACTGTAAAGGGTCTGTGGCCCCCTTCCCTTGCCTTTCTTCCTTGTGCCCCTGGGCCAGTGGTTCCCAAACTGGGCTGGTCTTGAGGTCACCTTGGGAACTTTATACAGACTCCCAGAGGGCTCCTCCAGAGATTCGAATTCACTTGGCCCCAGTGGCGCCTGGGAGTCTATATGTTAAAAGCTCCCTGCGGGGGGGTGGGGAACCGATTTGCTGCTGGGCTGGGGAAGCTTGGGAACCCCCTGCCCCAGTCTCCTCAGTGGGTTACCCGTACTTGGGTTAACTCTTTTGTTTTTTTACATCTTTATTGGAGTATAATTGCTTTACAATGGTGTGTTAGTTTCTGCTTTATAACAAAGTGAATCAGTTATACATATACATATGTTCCCATATCTCTTCCCTCTTGCATCTCCCTCCCTCCCACCCTCCCTATCCCACCCCTCTAGGTGGTCACAAAGCACCGAGCTGATCTCCCTGTGCTATGCGGCTGCTTCCCACTAGCTATCTATTTTACGTTTGGTAGTGTACATATGTCCATGCCACTCTCTCACTTGTCCCAGCTTGCCCTTCCCCCTCCCCATATCCTCAAGTCCATTCTCTAGTAGGTCTGTGTCTTTATTCCCATCTTACCCCTAGGTTCTTCATGGCATTTTTTTCCTTAAATTCCATATATATGTGTTAGCATACGGTATTTGTCTTTCTCTTTCTGACTTACTTCTCTCTGTATGACAGACTCTAGGTCTATCCACCTCATTACAAATAGCTCAATTTCCTTTCTTTTTATGGCTGAGTAATATTCCATTGTGTGTATGTGCCACATCTTGTTTATCCATTCATACGATGATGGACACTTAGGTTGTTTCCATCTCTGGGCTATTGTAAATAGAGCTGCAATGAACATTTTGGTACATGACTCTTTGAATTATGGTTTTCTCAGGGTATACGCCCAGTAGTGGGATTGCTGGGTCGTATGGTAGTGCTATTTGTAGTTTTTTAAGGAACCTCCATACTGTTCTCCACAGTGGCTGTATCAATTCACATTCCCACCAACAGTGCAAGAGGGTTCCCTTTTCTCCACACCCTCTCCAGCATTTATTGTTTCTAGATTTTTTGATGATGGCCATTCTGACTGTTGTGAGATGATATCTCATTGTGGTTTTGATTTGCATTTCTCTAATGATTAATGATGTTGAGCATTCTTTCATGTGTTTGTTGGCAGTCTGTATATCTTCTTTGGAGAAATGTCTATTTAGGTCTTCTGCCCATTTTTGGATTGGGTTGTTTGCTTTTTTGTTATTGAGCTGCATGAGCTGCTTATAAATTTTGGAGATTAATCCTCTGTCAGTTGCTTCATTTGCAAATATTTTCTCCCATTCTGAGGGTAATTATCTTATCTCAGAACATCTCTCCTGGGCTGAGCCATTGAGCCGTGAAACCACTTACTGGCCTCAAATATCCCCAGAATACAACCAACACTGAAGAAAATATTCTTATAGAGCATCACAAATCTCACTGAGGGGAAAACCTACAGGTGGGGTATGGCATGCTGAACAGGTGGGACCCTAAAATTCACTCCAGAACCTGAAGAAAATCAGACATTCCCAAACAGAAAGAGAGAAGAAAGGGGAGGGTGGGGGAGGGAAGGGGAGAGTGAATCGCATGTGAATGAATGGTCATTTTCTCTCAGTTACCGGGAAGAAAGAAATAGATCAGCAAAATCAGATCAAGAGTCATCAACGAAAAAGATTTCTCTGAGTCAGACTTCTTCCCTGGAAGCTGTGAACTTTATCCTCCAGCAGCCATTAATCTAATATTAAGCCCCTTAACCTGTCCTCTTTCAGCGTCGGCTGGTTTCATGTTAACCTTTCAATCTTTCGTATAATGCAGTCACCTCCAACTCCAGCCAGACCTGGTCCAGGTGCTCCTGTCGGCCCCGTCCTTTTCCTCTCTTGGCTGTGTGTCCCCCTTTCTACCAGCCTCTATGCCCTTTCTTTCTTTCTTTTCTTTCTTCCTTTGTTTCTTTCCTTTCTTTTTCCTCTTTTTCTCTCTCTCTTACCCTTCCTTCCTCCCTTTCTTTCTTTCTCTCTCCCTCTGTCTCTCTCTTCCTCCCTTCCTCCCTTCCCTCCTTCCTTTCCTGTGAAGCAGCCATCCGGCGTGGTGTCTGACTCCTGGATCTGGGCTGACAGAGCATAAGGAACATATTTTGCAAACGGGCTGTGACGGCTCCTCTATTATTTCAGACGAGGCTGTCAGTGGGAGACCACAGCTACTGGCCAGTCAGGGCTGATCAGCCTCAGGCTATTTCTGTGACTCTGGTGTTTGAGCTTTGTTTTTCCTCTCTCCTGGGAAGAACTCATTGAGATTATTTCTTTGGAAAAGACCAAGCACTGTCACCCAGCTGCTCAAGGAACATGTGGAAACTGGCTGTCTCGGGTTCCCCCTTGTGCCCCATGAGGGCTGAGGGCCACTGGGCTCTAAAGCTGGACTGTGGTTCTATCTCCAGAGCAGCCAACTCAGAAGGAGCCCTCTGTGGCCGCCACACAGCCTGAGTTTGAATTCTGGCCTCTCCTTCAAGCAGTGAGTGAGTTTTGGACAGGGCCCTTGACTCCTTGAGTAACGGTAATCAATGTGAACAGTGAGCGCTGGGGGAAGGTCTTTTGTCCCACGGGTGATGCCACTGGGGCACTTCCTCTTCTCTTTTACAGTCAGGGCAGAGCTAGAAGTAACCTCAGCATCACTCTCCGAATCCTCAATCCATGGGGAACAGAGGCCTTGCCTCAAGCTGGGGCTGCAGAAGGGCTGAGACTGGTGAGGGGCCTTCAACACACCTATTCTGGGAAGGGCAGGGACAAGCTTCCCAACAGGCACTGGGCTGACAAGGCTGGGGCAAGGGGGTGTCCCCGACTGAGGCCCGTCTCCCAGCCGCCATGGACCAAAGCCAGCTCTTCCACGGCCCCCCTGCCAGGGGCATCCAGGTTTGGTGTTTGTTTTGGGCCTTTGCCTGGTGAGCACGCCCTGCCAGCACCTCCTCAGGCCTCAGGGTGCCCCCCCCGCCAAATGAAAGCAGCTCTGAGGGTGGGAAAAGGCAGGCCCCTTGCACATCCGGGTCCTCTCTCAGCTCGGCACGCGCCCACACAGAGCCCACCCCCCGTCCCCACAGCAGACCCGCTTCTCTGGTGTTTCAGACTTCCCAGGCACAGGGCCCCTTTCCATAAGCGGACCAGCCCTGGGCTGAGTGCTGGGGGGAGCCGCACTCTCACTGCTGGGCCCAGCGTGCCTTCCCCGGGCAGCTCTGGCCTGCATGCCCAGGGCTTCCTGCAGAGAGTCTCTGGCAAGTGGCGTCCAGCTCCAAGGTTGATTCTCCCCTGGAGGCACCCTGATTTCTGCGCCCTTCTCACCTGAGTGGGATATTTCTACCAGTTTACTCACACCTCGGGGGACTGGAGGGCAGGTTCCAGAAAAAGGAGGTTGGGACCCGCAAACCAACATTACCTCCTTCACCCCGTGGCCCAGCACAGCTCAGCTTGCTTACAACCACACACAGCAAGAGGGGACTTCACCGGCCCTGCACTCCCAGGCTCTATGAGACGGTTGCCCGTCGGACAAAGGGAAGGCCCCAGATCTACACCTCATGTTTGTAAGCTTAACCTTGCCCTAAAGAGCTCTCTGGAAGGGCTCCAGCCTCTCCCAGGCACGAGGAGCTGCCCTTAGGTTGGGAGGTCTCGCATAGCCCTTCATGTGAAAATGCAGAAGAGGGTCTCTGGGCCACGTTAACTGAAGGGGGTCATGGGCCTCGGGGGTAAACGCTTCCCTGGGTTTGTCCCAAGTGACAGGCAAATGAGACTAAAGAAAAACTTGAAACAGGAAACTGATTTAATACCCACAAAAATAAAACACTTCTAAATAACAAAGCACTGCTTTTTCATTCTTTATCAGCTGAGGGTATTTCAGGCAACTGAAGCTTTAGAGTTCTTCCCTCTTTCGGTTGTCAAATGTTCAAAATGATATCCAGAGCTATACAATTTGCCTGTCACTCCAGGCTTTTGATCCTTAAGAAGTAAGATTGAGTAGGTTTAATTGGACAGGCTTGGAGGTTGAGTCTGTCATCTCTGGGAGTCAGGGAGTAGCATTTACCAAGGACCTGTGGTCAGCAGAGCCCGGCCTGGGATCTGTGGGACGATGCACCCAACTGGCCCAGGTGAACTCTCATGGGGCTGCAGTACTATTGGGAAGAGAAAGTATAGGAGCTTGATAAGAAGGGGAAAAAAAAAAAAAAGCATAATGAGAAACCAAGCAAGTGATTCCACTCAAATACATTACACGCAAACTCATTAGAATTGGGAGGTTTCGATTGGAGAAGGGATTGGCCAGGTGTGGTTTACCCCAGAGGGGGAAGCGAGCTCTAAGCTGGACTTGGAGGTGGGAGAGAGAAGGTAGGGGAAGGTTTTCCTCTTTGTGTGGAGTGGTTAGTGGTGGCGGCAGGAGGGAAGGGTGTGGATAAGAGAAGTCACATACACACACAGTCTGGGGAGGAAAAGGAACAGAGGGACCACGGTGGCCTAGAGAAATCAGTCACTAGTCTAACAGGTCACAGCCGGGATTCTGCGACCCTTCCTCCCTCCTCCACCGCCACTCCCTGCATGCAGTGCTCAGCTTCTCTGCAGGCAGGCCTGTGCCCGGGGTGGTACAGTCATTTCCATAGCAACCAATTGTTCTGTCACAGAGACACGATTCTGACTCCAGGTGGGTTCTGAACAGAAGGGACATATGAAACCACTAAGCGACAGAGATCTAGTTTTCCAGTAAGTGCCCCTGCTAATAACAAAGAAGAGAAAATGGACAAACCACAAGATGAATGGAACAGGGAAGAGCAAATGCTAAATTTTCCGGGAGGCATCAGCTGTTTGCTGCAAACTATAATAACTACCTAATAGGTTCAACAAAAACGATGTTGGGTGGGGAATGGGAGAGGGAGCCAGAACAGCCTCTATCAAGCTGCAGATTAAGGGTGGCAGCAGGGCGGGGATTCACAGTGCCAGATCTGGGAGGTGGAGAGCAACGCCTTAGGTGTGTTGTCTCAATCTGGCACACATTCCTAGTGCTTTTGCTGGGAAAGCAGAACTGTTGTGGTCGTGAATCCAGCAGGATCTAACAGGATCCCAGGATCCCTGACTGCCTACAGGTGTTCTTCCGAGGAGGATTCATCAATGCTAGTTACAATTAGCAGCCCAAGAACAAACCTCACTAATTAGAAATCACTGGGAGAAGATTAAGTCTGAATTACAGGGTCCTTTAGGAGCAAAGCAAGCGTATTATTACTCTGAAGTCATGACTGAGACGGTGCCTTTGTCATGGAATCAGAGAGTCTGGGCCAGTCTGAGCTGCAACTCACACCGCATGACCTTGGGCAAGTCACTTCCCTGTCTGTCTTCTCATCTCGTAGACTTAAGGCCCTCCAGATGCAGCACCTATGCTAGTCCATGCTTCCAAGTCCTGTCTAGTGCAGGGACCTCCTGGCAGGGACTGAACTGTGAATGTAAGATTGATCTGCTGCATTGAGTGCTTTCATAGAGCAGAACCAAGACCATTTATTCATTTGCCATCCATTTCCGCCTTCAGTTAACACCGACTGAGCACCTTCTACGTGGTGATCACAGGGCCAGGCATCAGGAATCAAGGTAAGAGGTGGCGATGCCTTTGGGGTCCTCCCAGCTGAGTGGGGGAGACAGGCAGGTGCACGCTCAGGCCCAGGGGCAGGGCTAGCCTCTGCGTGTGGATGGGGCCCAAGGGGGCCCCGGGAAGGGCGTCTGTGGGTGCGGCTGCAGTGCTCTCCATGCCCCACGTGTGGCTGGAAGGAGAGGCGGGAGGCTGCTTGGAGGGGGGTAAGCAAGCTGCGTGGAGGGGTAGTGCTGACCCCAAAGGACCAGGGACCTGGGGCTGGGGTAGAGGTGGGAACAGGCATGCCACGTGGGCGTTGGTGCTCAGACCTCATCGTTCTTCTGACAGAGCTGGAGATAAACGGGCCGCTCAGAGAGGGAAGACAGTAAGTTAAGGGGAAAGAAAACAGGCAGAATCCCAGGGGGGAAGAAAGTGAGATCTGGGGTTTGTGCCGGCGGATGTGTCCCTAGAGGAGAGGCGAGGCGTTGTTGGTGGCCAGTGTGGTTAGGCCGTCATCACGGAGTCCCTGGGGAGGGGCTAGGCGTGAGCACCCAGACGTGGGAAAAGACCAAAGGAACAGGCAAGGCTGCCGGAAAGCCTGGACCGCTCCCGCAGAGCCCCCTGGACCCAGTGGGCAGGGTGCTCCCCATGACCCCGTGCCCCCGCCCAGGAGTGGCAGATGGCTGAAGGCATGGATTTTGTGCAGGGCAATGGCAGTCTCCTCTGAGACCCCCAGAAAGTTGGGGAGAGGATTTTGGACTCTGGTGCAAAGGTGAATCTTGGCTAAAGAGCCAGAGATTGCAACCACCTGTCTGAGTTTTCCGTGCTTCTCTACTTAAAAGAATCACAGGGACTTCCATAGCCTCTCCTAAAAATTCACCAGGAATCATTCAGTACCTGTTATGATTTGTTATGCTAAGCCTTCTCCGCAAGGCCAGTGTCCACGCCCTTGAGGAGTTTAGAGCCCACCTGGGAGTTTACAAATGCTTGTGCAAGTTTAAATGAGCTGAGCTATAGTCTCTGTGAGGGCTGAGCATGGATCGCAGGCTGAGAGGATCAGAGGGCAAGAGAGGAGGGAGAAATCTCTTGGAGCTGTGTGCTCAGGAACTGTTCATGGGGAAAGTGGCATTTGCAAGCGTCTTGAAGGGTAAAGAGATGGAGAGAAAGAGTTCAGAACAAAGCTGTGTTTGGAAGGCAGCGGAGAGACAAAGCTTCCGGAAGCATCCGGTCAGTGACTGTTCTTACTTGTCTCAGAGGACGCGTTGACGAAAATAATCAATAAACAATCAATAATAAGAATAGAAAAGAGTTTTACTTGAGCCAAACTGAGGACTAGCCCGGAAGCCAGTTTTCCAGATTATTCCGAGAAACTGCTCCAGAGAAGCAGGGTTTTCAGCACAGTTTTATATCTGGACAGGAAAAAGAACAGTAAACAAGTCAGGGCTACATTTCTTCAAGGTTTCAAAAACAGCAGACCAACACAAGGTTTCCAAAACAGTACGTGTACACGTACACGTACAGCACGTACAGTGTGGCCTTGGCACCTGGGAAGGGAGTCTTATCATCAAATGAAGGGGGGCATTTAATCTTTAACATGGATGTTCTTCACTTCTGGTCAGTGTGCCCTTTTCTTTAACAATTACAGCAGATGTACAATATATGTTTGATAGGCCACAAAGAGGCTGTCGTAGTTAGCGTCAAATTCAAGTTAACTCATGTATAAGTCAGAATGACTTCTCTGTAGCTCAATATGTGAAAATTTCTTTTATCGAAAGTCTGGGCACCAGCATGGAAAGGGCCCTGTTTTCTGGCATTGGAAATACCCTTCAATGTCAACCTAGACCCAGGTTTGATTCCTGGGTCTGTCATTTAGTAGCTGGCTGGGCCTGGCCGCCCACCTCCTAAATTCCCTCATCTGTGAAGCAGGAAAGGCCCTAATTATTTT
>NW_006779486.1:553126-572531 GCF_000442215.2 Lipotes vexillifer | reverse complement strand
GAATGGCCATAATGATTATTTCAAAGGGCTGTTGGGGGCATGGAATTGAATGTGGCAACAGATAAAGCACGCAGCATTTAGCAGGCTTCCAGGAACACTGGTCCCTTCCTTTCCTGGCCCATTGAGAGGCTACATTTGAGACTGAAGGGAATAAACATTCCGGAAGTCCTCTGAGTGCCCTTGCAGAGGTAAATACACAGACTGATCAGTGGGGAAAAATACGTTCTCTTCCAGCCTGTGGGACGATTTGACCATGCACACTTGTCTCCGGATGTTTGACTTCCTGAGGCTTCCCTGAACAATGCCATCTCTGTCTTGGCACCGCTGACAAGCAGTCCCATGAGAGCCAGGTCCTTGTCACATGTCCTTTTCCTGGAGTGAGTCACTAGGGAATTGCGCCGTAGTCATAACCTTCGCGGGCTAAGGGAGGTGAAAGTGGGTTGGAATGAAGACAAACACAGAACAACTTGGTGCTTAATGTTCCCTTCCATCAGCGTGTTGCCCCGGGCCTCAACCTGGCAACTCAAAAGTAGGGCCGCATAATGAATGAGATAAACTGAGTGACCCCCCTTGTAATCCACGAACAAAGGGCCTTTCAATAGTCTGTGGTCCCAAGTCTTATCTATTGCACTAAAATCTAGGCAGTTACAAACTGGACTGAGAATGGGTGCTCCTAGTAAGACTTCTCAGCCCCAGCGGAAAATCAGAAAAGCCATTAAAAAAAAATTTTTTAATTGAACTATAGTTGATTTACAGTGTTGTATTAGTTTCTCCTGTAGAGCAAAGTGACTCAGTTATATATATATATATATATATATATATATATATATATATATCCTTTTTCAAATTCTTTTCCATTATGATTTATTACAGGATATTGAATATAGTTCCCTGTGCTATACAGTAGGACCTTGTTGTTTATTTTGTATATAGTAGGTTGTAAGGAAAAGCCATTTTGATACTTTCCCAAGGAAAAAAGGTGACAATGAACAGAGAAGGGGAAAATCTAAATACCAGATGTAAAGACATATAGAATTTAAACTTTCAAAATTGACTGCGTGTCTTCCTTCTTTGGTTGTATAAGCATAAAATAATTTTATGATGGCTAGCATAAAAATAAACACACAAATCTATGTGTAATCTCTACGACCTCGTATTTCCCAAAACTTGACGTTTCCTTGGGAATCGATGGTGTCTTTAACCTGGACAACTCGTGCAGTGGAGCGGGAAAATAGTAGCCAGGGAACTGGGACAGTCGAAGTGCCACCCTACACTCTGGCCATGTGATCTCGAGCAAGCCACCTTGCTGCTCTGGGACTGAGGTTCCTCAACTGAGAAATGAAAGCTTTGTCTAGATAATTGCAAGTTTCCTGTCAATGCCTCGTTCCCCCAGAAAGCTTTGATGTTCATGGCTACTCATACTTTGATCCTTCTGAAAGAAAAAAAAAAGGGAGCAATGCCAGGCATCCTTACCAGCCTCGCTCCATTCCCTCACATGGCCCCTCAAACACAAGCCCAGAAGGGGCTCCCCTTTTGTGGAAGGTCTGTACTGAATTTGTAAATTCAGATGGAGTCAAAATGTTGGCTCCCCGAGTGGTGTAAATGGTCACCCTGGCTTTCTGGCTTCCAGCAGGCTCACAGGTCATTGTGTGAGCTGTTCACATTCACACCCAGTCCCCACGTGCCCCTCTTCCATGGAGCACTAACCCTACTCTGCAAATCCATTCTACAAACATTTATTCTGAGTCACCGACATGGCAGGCTCTATCTAGTGTCAGATGCCAGCAAGCATGGCCCCAGCCCCGTGGAAGCTTACGCCCTGCATTCTGTAGGGAATGCAGAAATACTTTCAGGTCAAGCCTAATAGAAGCATAAACTCCTATGACAGTGCTTGGGAGGCTGGGAGTAGCTCAAGCTTGGGTAAGGCTCCATGGAAGAGGAAGGCTTTGACCTGACCTTTGCGAGATAGGTAAGATTTAGACAGGCTGAGGAGGGAAGAGATGCCAGCAGAGCGGAGCCCAGGCAGAGGGGCAGAAGGGCACAGTCATATCCCAGGAAAGGTGAGCAGCCCTTTCTTGCTGGAGCTTCAGATGCATGAGGGAAATTCAGACAAAGGCCTATTCATAGAAAGTCTTCAGAATTCTAAGGAATTTGGACTTTGGGGAAGGAACTGGGAAACTGTTCTGGGACATCCTTGAGCAGGGATGTGTCATGGTGGGACTTGTGTTTTAGGAAGAGTGATCTGTCGGCTGCAGGGCTTGAAGGAGAGCAAGAGTGGAGGCAGAAAGAACAAAGTGATTATTACAATCACCCAGATTGGTGGTCAGGGAGGCCCAAACTCCAGTGGGGAGACCGGGGCCGGAAAGGAGGGAAACTCTGGGAAGGAGCTGTAGCGGCAACAGGGCGGAGCTCCGTGCCTGATGGGATGTGGGAGTTGTAGTCTCACCGAGGACCACAGAGAGAACGTTCCAGAGGGAATCTAGCCACCTGCCCAGTCTGGACTCACGGCAGCTTATCCTGGGGGCTGTCATGCAGAAGCGCCCTAAGTCAAGAAGTGAACAGGCTTAGAGAAACTGACCTACTGTGGTAGAGTCTGTGGGTTCCCCCCCAATATCTGTTCTTCCTTTCCTAAAAATAGAGCCCCTAATTTTTAGTTAGACACATGCCTCCTACCCCCACTTTTTTTTTTTTTTTTTTTTTTTTTTTTATTCAGTGGCAGCGATTGAGAGAAGGCCGTGAAGGAGCGTAAGACCACCAGGAGCCTGTTGGAGAGTGAGCTTCTGCTCCTCCCTTCCAGAAAAGGAGTGCTGACCGGGGCCAGCACCTCTGTTGTCCCTGCTGCACCCCGCTGGTGCTCATAAAGGTGGCTGACCCAGGCTGCTGGTCCACTGGCCAGGTGCCATCTTGACCTCTGCCGCTTGCTCCAGCTGCCAGTTTCCGTAAGCAGCTCTTTGACCCTCCTCAGTCTAGATTTTGTAGTAGCCTAGTTGACTTCCTTCCTTCCCTTCCCAACTTTTGTGTGATCTTCTAGAAAAAATTTTGCGGTACGTGGGCCTCTCACTGTTGTGGCCTCTCCCGTTGCGGAGCACAGGCTCCGGACGCGCAGGCTCAGCGGCCATGGCTCACGGGCCCAGCCGCTCCGCGGCATGTGGGATCTTCCCGGACCGGGACACGAGCCCATGTCCCCTGTATCGGAAGGCGGACTCTCAACCACTGTGCCACCAGGGAAGCCCCCCCTACCCCCACTTTGAACAGAGACCCCTTCCACCTTTCCTGCAGCTAGCTGTGGTCACATGGCTACATTTGATCTGTAATCAGAAGCGTTAGACTTTTGGTTTCCTGCTGGCCAGAAGGCGATACGACTTAGGAGGATTCGGGTCTTGTTGTTACAATCAGATTTGAATCCTGCCCTTTCTGAACTTACATACTGGATGCCTTAACTGGCCAGGAATCCATTTACAGAAAATCTTCTGCACTTCTGCTGGTGTCCATTGTTTGTATCTTTAATGCTTTTACATTCACCTTACCACCTTATTTCTATGTTCTAGGGGATCCCTTGTCTTATGTACTAACTGCAGGGGACATGTACAAATGAATAGCCAAAAGTGAGTCTGATGTCAAAATGTAGCTGCTGGGGAGGATGGAGGAACTAATCCCCACCTCCCAACCCCGTGAAGGACACCTAGAGGTGAAACTGATTTTAGTAGGGAGATGGCAGGATCAGTTCCAAGCCTGCTGAGTTGTGATTCTAATCAATAACTGATCATATGTAACATGTATTGAGCATTTACTTTGTGCCGGGCAATGTTCTAAGCATTTAGAACTGCATCACCTCACAACTACCATTTGAGGAGCTGCTAATATTACCCCCTCTCAAGATAGAGGAACTGGGAGCTAAAGAGGTGAAGCCGTTTGCTTCATTGTCCAAAGTTCACAAGCAGAAGAGCTGTCACTTGAATCCAGGTGTTTCTGATGCCTGGGCCACTAACCATTAAGTAATTGTTCTGAGGGAGTTTTGAAAAAAATGTCTTTCCCACAACCTCCCTCTTATCGGAATATATCTCTTTTCTCTGATACTGATTTCATACTAGAAATCAGTATTTTTCTCAGGGTTTTTCTCTGAGAAAACCCCTGCTAACGGGCTGATAGGGTCCATCTCCCAGGTGACAATATTTGAAGCTTGACAGGGGCTTTGCAGTGACGTGCTGACAGATGCACAGGAGGGGGTGGGAGAGCTCTAATTTGTAGCATTTGCCAATTTCCGTGTTGTAAATGTTGCCACCACCTATTGCAGCTTTTATTTTTTATTTTATTTTATTTTTTTAACATCTTTATTGGCGTATAATTGCTTTACGATGGTGTGTTCGTTTCTGCTTTATAACAAAGTGAATCAGTTATACATATACATATGTTCCCATATCTCTTCCCTCTTGTGTCTCCCTCCCTCCCACCCTCCCTATCCCACCCCTCTAGGTGGTCACAAAGTACCGAGCTGATCTCCCTGTGCTATGTGGCTGCTTCCCACTAACTGTCTATTTTACGTTTGGTAGTGTATGTATGTCCATGCCACTCTCTCACTTTGTCACAGCTTACCCTTCCCCCTCCCCATATCCTCACGTCCATTCTCTAGTAGGTCTGTGTCTTTATTCCCGTCTTACCCCTAGGTTCTTCATGACCTTTTTCTTTTCTTTCTTTCTTAGATTCCCTATATATGTGTTAGCATACGGTATTTGTTTTTCTCTTTCTGACTTACTTTGTATGACAGACTCTAGGTTCATCCACCTCCCTACAAATAACTCAGTTTCATTTCTTTTTATGGCTGAGTAATACTCCATTGTATATATGTGCCACATCTTCTTTATCCATTCATCTGTTGATGGACACTTAGGTTGCTTCCATGTCCTGGCTATTGTAAATAGAGCTGCAGTGGACATTGTGGTACATGACTCTTTTTGAATTATGGTTTGCTCAGGGTATATGCCCAGTAGTGGGATTGCTGGGTCGTATGGTAGTTCTATTCTTAGTTTTTTTAAGGAACCTCCATACTGTTCTCCATAGTGGCTGTATCAATTTACCTTTCCACCAACAGTGCAAGAGAGTTCCCTTTTCTCCACACCCTCTCCAGCATTTATTGTTTCTAGATTTTTTGATGATGGCCATTCTGACTGGTGTGAGATGATAACTCATTGTAGTTTTGATTTGCATTTCTCTAATGATCAATGATGTTGAGCATTCTTTCACGTGTTTGTTGGCAATCTGTATATCTTCTTTGGAGAAGTGTCTATGTAGGTCTTCTGCCCATTTTTGGATTGGGTTGTTTGTTTTTTTGTTATTGAGCTGCATGAGCTGCTTGTAAATTTTGGAGATTAATCCTTTGTCAGTTGCTTCATCTGCAAATATTTTCTCCCATTCTGAGGGTTGTCTTTTGGTCTTGTTTATGGTTTCCTTTGCTGTGTAAAAGCTTTTAAGTTTCGTTAGGTCCCATTTGTTTGTTTTTTTGTTATTGAGCTGCATGAGCTGCTTGTAAATTTTGGAGATTAATCCTTTGTCAGTTGCTTCATTTGCAAATATTTTCTCCCATTCTGAGGGTTGTCTTTTGGTCTTGTTTATGGTTTCCTTTGCTGTGCAAAAGCTTTGAAGTTTCATTAGGTCCCATTTGTTTATTTTTGTTTTTATTTCCATTTCTCTAGGAGGTGGGTCAAAAAGGATCTTGCTGTGATTTATGTCATAGAGTGTTCTGCCTATGTTTTCCTCTAAGAGTTTGATAGTTTCTGGCCTTACATTTAAGTCTTTAATCCATTTTGAGCTTATTTCTGTGTATGGTGTTAGGGAGTGTTCTAATTTCATACTTTTACATGTAGCTGTCCAGTTTTCCCAGCACCACTTATTGAAGAGGCTGTCTTTGCTCCACTGTATATTCTTGCCTCCTTTATCAAAGATAAGGTGACCATATGTGCATGGGTTTATCTCTGGGCTTTCTATCCTGCAGCTTTAAAAATTCCTGAATATTTAATTATGGGCTCTGGTGCAGCCTGCTCCAGCCCACCCCTGGGGCCCAGAGGATTGTATTGTAGCTGAAAGAGCGCCCATGCTAGCTGGGAATTCTTGGAATCCACAGCCAGACTGATAGAGTGCAGGCACTGAGGGGGCTTCCAGTGCCCTTCCAGGTGTACCTTTGAGGGGGTCCCTGGCTGCTTCTCGCTAGAGGTCTGGCCCTGGGCACTCCTGGAGGCTTTGCTGTGGCTGGTGGGCTTAGCAGCCCCTGGCTTGCCCGTCAGCTTTCCTCTGGAGGCTTCAGCTCACCTCCTGAAAACAGCCCCTGTGGCCAGCAGATGGCAGCACTCTGGCATTCAACACTCGGCGCCCTAGCAAAATGAGGGGCCTTTGTTCTGAACCAGAGGCGGTGTCACCAAGAGAAAGGCCCAAAGGGGCAAGCTAATCGCTTGTCCTTAACTGACCTTCGCCTAAAGAGCCAGTGGACAGGCTCCCGCAGCTTCATATAATGAGAGTCACCTTAGCAAACGGCAGAGACAGCCCAGTCTCAGCACCACCGCCTGCCCATCCTAGGGGCTTAGGCTCTGCCTGGGCTGGCATCATGGAAACAGGCACTGGGGTCCTTTCAGGAAGGGAGCTAAGTGCCAAGAAGGTGTTTCCAGTTCTATGGGGGAAACTATTCCTACCTGTCACTGCCCACAGGCCACACTGTGCTGTGATTTAACTACTATATCATTGACTCTACAGGATGGTCAACTCCTACTTAGGTGACCAGCTGTCCCAGTTTGCCTGGGACTGTCCTGGGTTTAGTACTGAAAGCCTCATGTCCTGGGAAGCTCCCAGTACCAGCAAATATGACGGTTGGCCACCAGAACTCCCAGGCCCAGTCCATGCAGAGTGCCAAGCCGGCACACAGTAGGCGCTTTATATTGTGGTTACACTGCAGACGGCGGTCCTGAAAGAGAGGGGCAAAGCGGCTGTTGAGTGGGATCACTGGGGCCGACCAAGTCCAACAGACAGAATTTGATTTCATTTCATTTAAAAAACCTCCTCCCTTTGCTTTTTATCAAAGGAAAGGTCTGGAATGTGTGTGGGGGAAACTCCAGAGCAGTCCCTTTCTTCTCCCCTCTCCCCTTCCATCTTTGACCTTCCTCCCGGTTTCCTTCCTCCCGCCCCCTATCGCTGCAGCACAGCTTGTACCTGGTCCAGGGCCCTCCCATAGTCCACAGCAGAGAACTCCATGTTCCAGGGGAGGGTGGGGCTGCTTCTGGGGAAAGGGGCAGGGGTGGTGAAGCGGGCAGGCCAGAGGAGGGGTGAGGCAGGCAGAAGATCTTCCGCCCTAGAAATGGAGGAAAAGGTGAAAGCTGCCCAAAGGAGCCCAAGGTTCCCTGGAGCCCTCGGCTGGTCCCCTCAGCTCCGGGCAGGGCCATGGGCATTCCTCTCTCCTCCTATGGCTCAAGCCTCATTGTAATGCGGCTGATCTGCTTTGTCTCGTTGAATCCTCTAGATGGTTCACTTCTACTCCAAGTGGCTAGTTCAGGAGAGTCGGGCTCCGCAAACACCAACCTGCACTACCGCTTGAATCAGGGCAGAAAGCTTTGCTGAAACCGATGTGAGACATTTTCAAATTCTTCCCTGCCCTCGACATCGGGATAAAGGGCAAACCTTTCACCGTGGCCCCCAAGTTCTGTGCAGATCGGTCCCTGTCAATTCTCCAACCTTATCTGGTGCCACTTTCCCCAGCGCTCACAGTGGCAGTCACCCTGGCCATCCGCCAGTCCCTAAAAATGCCACGCTCTGTCCTGCCTCAGCAGGGGGAATCTGGCTTCGATGGGGTGGTCCTAGAAGCCACTGTGAGAGGGTGAAATTGAAGTTTTGGTGGGAAGGATGAGAAGGGAGCACGTGGTCAAACTGGGGAGCAGGGAGAGCAGTGAGGATGCTTTCAAGGTGGCAGGTATCAGCTCTTCTGGCCCCTTGGTGCTGAGAAACACAGACTTCTTATGGGGTTTTTGTTTCAAAATTTCTGAATAACCCACCACTCCTCATGTCAAAATCTATCATTCTTGGTGGGTTCATATTTATTTTCCACTGGTGACAAATTAATGCAGGCATAGCCCTGTTCTAGATAAAAATTGGCCACGCAGGTGAAATCCTGCTGGCTTCTGTCTCCCAGCCAATATTTGGATTTGCTGGAGGCTGAATTAATGCCGGGGTCTCAATAGGGACTCTTAGGACTTGGTGATTGTTATTAATAGGCATAATCTTTCACCTTAAAGAACAAAGGGCAGGATTTTGAGTTATTTTCAGCCACAAGATAATGGCAAATGAATATGGGGTTTATTGAAGAAATGCTGGGTCTGTGACAGGGCGTTTACCAGATAAACCAAATCCTAGATAGCGAGCACAGCAACTCTGGTTATTAAGGCATGGACATCTCTAAATCTCCAAAGTTTAAAGGGGGTTGGTGAGAGCCCTTACTGGTGTCAAAGAAGGGCCTCCCCTTCATCTCCAGGGCTAGAGGAATCTTAACTCTTACACAGGAGCCATAGCAGCTGAACCCAGCGTAAGGTACATGAAGAATACCTGGAAGGGATGCAGGCACAGAGGAGGTGCTTGTGCCAGCTCCTCACTGATGCTATACTGAGCCATGAAATGATTCCCGTGGAAACTGGTGTGACTTGTCCATCTATGAACCAGTCACCTTTGGGATCCTGGGGGTGGACTGAAACCTTGGGTTTAAATGGCCTTTATCCTTTTCAAAGAGGCAGTGTCTACCACTTCTTTCCAGGCTAGCTCCAGCCACTTTCCCCTTATCCTCCTCAAAGGGGGAAGCTGAGCTTCTGGGAAGAGGTCCAGCGTCTGGGGCCTCAAGGCAGTTTCAGAGACATTGGGTCATGGCTGCTCTTTGCCTCCACCTAAAAATGTAGACTTTCCAGGTTGCCCAGGGTGAGCAGTCAGAAGCTGGGAAGTGAAGGTATGGCTGCAGGGAGGGGAAAATGGAGGGAAAGGCTCCTCCATCCTGTGTTGGTCCCCACCATCCCCTCGGGCAGTCTCAATCCTGCCTCCCTGTCTGTGCCTGAAGAGTCTCCCAGACAGCCTGCCCTTTTCACCTCCCCTGCCATTGGCTTTTCTGTAAGAAGCCTCACCCTGAGCAGAACACGGAGTTCTGTCCCAGACTCTGGGAGGCAGCCGGGGGATGTGGAGGGGGAGGGCAGTCAGAGTTGGAAGTGAAGAGGAAAAAGGAAAAGGGACTCTTGGATTCATCCCTTATGAACCCTGGCTCTGACCTGTTGTCAGAGAGCTGACGTGGCAGGGCGGTTAAATGACATCTTGTTCGCCACATTTGGTGACCCTCTGTAATCCCCCCGACTTGGCTTCTCTGCTTCGAGACCACTACCACCTACAGTGCATTTACTGAGTGCCAGTGGATACCAGGCACTGTGCTAGGTGCACGGGCTGGGAGTTTATGCTCTGTTGGGATCCACCATCAAGGAAACAGCTAACAGCTATTGTGGGCGTGCTACAGTGGGTGATGGAAATATAAAATCTCCCTTCTGAGAACTGGAAACACGGCATCTTCAAACAATGGTTACCTTCCTCCTTAGAGGAGCCCCAGCTGCCTCTTCCCATGATGCCACCCAGGCACGTGGGGTGGGGAAGGGGGGCTGTTGAGACTGTGCCTTCTCTGTTGACTGATGGTGTTCCCATCATATCATCCTGCCTGTCCACTTGGGTCCCCACAGGTGAAGGTGAGCAGGCTGGACAGGACCAGCAGGACCTCTTTCTTTAAGGAAACACAGTCTGGGACCCACACAAAGAGACAGTGTCTACTAGGTGGGTGGGTGAGGGCTCAGTACCCACTGGTGAGCCCCTCCTGGGGTGACCGCTCCTGTAGTGGCTGTGTTGGAGTCAGGTCCACTTACCAATGGTCTTAATGTGGATGAAGAACTGAACAGATAATTAATATTAGGTGTAAAAATATAATCAGAAATAAAATTTGTGAATCAGCTCATTCTTCCCTACGCTGGGTACGTAAACCAGCGTTTGTAGTGGAGCTTTGTACTGTTTTCCAATCGTAGAGATAATTTAACCATTACGGGGCATCCAGAGCCTGATTTTCTCCCCTCTGCTTTTAGGGAAGTAACTATGTGTGATGGTCCACAGGATAGCACATGGGGTTCCATAAACTTGAATCACCTGGCACATGATGTGATTTATAGGAGTAGATTAAGGAACAGGAAAGAGACTTCAGAGACCTGTTGAAACTGACAGGGGATTTCAATAAAGGCGATGGTGTTTTCAAGGAACCAGCTCTTGATTATACAGAATATGAAATTTTTATAATACATCCTGATAAAAATAATGAGCAGGAGAGGCAAAAGCCTGGCTCTGGAGGACTTATCTACGTTGCAAATATCTTTCCCATTGGCGGTTTGGCCACCATCCCTCAGCCCATCTGTGTGCTGGTCTCAAGGGGCCAGAGCGTAAGTATGCACAGGGTGGACACCCCTTCTTGTGAGGACATCTGAATGGCCTAGCTTGGGCGGGAGGACCCAGCGAGTGAGACCCCCTGGGAGATTGCATCAGCCATGGGCTTGAGGGTGGGAGAAGAGGGTCATAGTCTTCTAGGGCAAGGAGGAGGCTCAGCAGAAAGGAAGCACACGACTGATGCCACTGTCACCTTCCCAAACCTGTTTCCAGAAGCTCCCAACCCCCATTGCAGAGGGGTGCTGAGAGACATGACAGTCCCAGCTGCTGAAACACCATCAGCTTGATGCAGGGCTGTTTTGTTTTGGTCTTTCATGATGGTTGAGGTTTAGTGAGCCCCTGGACACTATTGTACAGTTTCTCTCTGTGCGTGTTCTTCTGGGGAGAAAACATGTCCTCCAACCGTCAAGGGCCCATGACTCCCCATAATACAACATAAGCAGAACCTTCTGCTAATAATCACTCCCGGGAGACCTCTCCTTAGGAACTGACTCAACCCAACTTTCCACCAATGTAGCCCAGGGCAGGAGGAGCCCCCGCTAAATGTGCTCAGGCCTGTTTGAGCCAACACAGCCCATGGGAGAAAGGCCCGCCAGCCACCTGCCCCCTTTCTCCCGACCCTTCCCTTTCTTCTTTTTCTTCCCTTTTCCTTCTCTGGTTTTGCCTCCTCTCTTCCCTTCCCACCTCCCACCGACCCCGTGCTCACTCCGACATCACTTCCCTGATCACGTCTCCTGCGATATTGATTTGATATATTAATCATTACAACAGCAGCTAAGAATTCCACTGCGCTTCATTAATCCAGAGGAAAATACCATGTTAGCTGATGAGTGCTCTAGGGTACACTCATACATTCTTCCCGGGGTCCAAGATAGTGGAAATTTCTCACTTTCAATTTGTCACAGAACAAGAGGCCATTATGGAAAGCCACAGCGAGCCCGGGTTGGGGATTGGCAAGGGGAGGGTGGGAACGTGGTGGGCTGCAGTCCATGAAGACATTAGTCACCCATCACGGACTCTGGCAGACCTTGGGCTATTCAAGGACTCTCGCTGTAGAGGCTGAGTTGTAAAATCCCATTAGGGTGGCTAAGACGAGAACAGTGTGACTTTAATAAGGTTAAAGTTTGGCTTTTTTACAGCTTTTATTATGATAAGGTTCTTAGTCATATGAGGGGGAAAGAACGAGAGTGGGTCTGTCCAAACTTAGCTGGTTAGACCTCAGGTATGGTCAGGCACGGCTTCCTGACAGGTGCCCCAGGTTATCCTTTGTCATGCTGCGGGTCCCGCTTTCCAGCTACAAGGTCTTCCCTGCATGTCAGAAAGCCTGTTTATCCAACTCTAGCTGCTGGGACTGGTAGGAGAAATGGGTCCAGGCAGCGATTTTCAGACAGGTAGAGTCCTTGAGACAAGCGGACTTACTAGAGAGAAGCAAGTGCCCCATTCCCTAACCAAAGGTGTCACCTGAACTTGCATTGTCATCAAGCCGTCACCCATAATAGCAGCGGGGGAGACGATTCCATCCCCAAATCACCGTCAGGTTTGGATGCCTTTACTATCCTCCAGCCTAGAGCACTCTATTGTCCATCTGGATCTATCCAACCTTCGAACGGCCCCTCCTTTGGGAGACCTTCTCAAGCTCCATCCTCCCTTTCTGACCCCAGGAAGAATCCTCATTCCAGAGAGCTTAGGCCATAATTCTCAGCAGTGCCCATCCCAGTGTAATGTGTTCATTGTAAATACACCTTTGGTCCCACTAGACTGGGAGTCCTCCATGCAGGGCCCACCTGTGACTTGTTTAATTTGAGTACCCAGCCTGGTACACAGTAGGTGCCCGTAAATGTTGAATGAAGGTGTGATTTAGCAGGAGGCCTTGCCCTTTTATTGGGAAAACAGCCTAAATGCTATGTCTTCCATATACGGATCATCTTTGCTCACAAAGAATAGTAAAAAGTACAATTTCTTTAAAAAAAATTTTTTTTAATTGAAATATAGTTGATTTACAATGCTGTGTCAGTTCCTGGCATACAGCAAAGTGATTCAGTTAATATATATATATATATATAACTCTTTGATTCTTTTCCATTATAGTTTATTCAAGATATTGAATAGAGTTCCCTGTGCTATACAGTAGGACCATGTTGTTTTTGTTTGTTTGTTTTGGTTTTTTTCTTTTTGCGGTACACGGGCCTCTCACTGCTGTGGCCTCTCCCGTTGCGGAGCACAGGCTCCGGATGTGCAGGCTCAGCGGCCATGGCTCACGGGCCCAGCCGCTCCACAGCATGTGGGATCTTCCCGGACCGGGGCACGAACCCGTGTCCCCTGCATTGGCAGGCGGACTCTCAACCACTGTGCCACCAGGGAAGCCCGGACCATGTTGTTTTATCTATTTCGTATATAGTAGTGTGTATCTGCTAATCCCACACTCCTAATATATAGCTCCCCCCTCCCTTTCCCCTTTGGTAACCATAAATTTGTTTTCTATGTCTGTGAGTCTGTTTTGTAAATAAGTTCATTTGTATAATTTTTTTTAGATTCCACATATAAATGATATCATATGATATTTAGGACCAGAGGGTGGCCGGTGCCAAGGATGGGGAAGAATCACCCACACCTCAGCTCACACACAGCCTCGCACCCAACCTCAGCTCTGTAGTCCGCAGCACATGAGCTTGTAATATGGTGGCCGGAGCAGGTGGCACTGGGGGCTCAGTGTGACATCTGGGAACTGCCCTTCCGTGGTTGCTCCACTTGGCTTTCCTATCCAAGATGTTAGAGCACAGCCTGAGCCACCTGGTGGGGGCCTTGGCCTCCTTGGGGGGTGGGAGGGGCTGTGGATGGTCTCCTGTGTTTGCTTTGGAGCCTGGACAAAGGTGGCCTTTAGGAAGGGTCAAGGGACACATGACTCCCATGTGGAGAGGAATCAGGCTGATATTACTACTACTAAATGCATACTCTGGATCCTAAGTCCTCCTGCAGGGGCAGGAGATATCCCTGGAAAGGCCCCTCCTGGCCCCTGGAGTGCCCTCAGCTGCCCTGGAGAGGCAGGTCCCCTTTGCCTCAGGCCACTCCCTGCTCATGAATGAGGCTTGTGACTCACACCTGTGGGCCAGGCAGCCGCAGTTAAGGGAGCCTAAATCAAATGCCAGGCAGACGCAAATAGCATGCTTTGCTTTCCTATGAATAGCCTCCCCAGCTGTTCCGCGGGAGGCCGAGCCATGTTCTCATCCAAAGTACATTTGTTCTTATTTACGAGCCGCATCAGGCACCATTGGCTGCCTACCTTTGGCCCCTCAAGGCCAGCTTCGTGTTCTTTGTTCCCTCAAGTCTCACCAAAGTGAAATATTAACCGGTGGTGGGATGGACAAAAGGGCCTGGGAGCCTCTGCAGGCAGGGCTGACAAAGAAGGATACCTGGAGGGAGGGTTGTTCACTGACCTGGAATTTTCCATTCATCTGGAGCTCACATGACCAGGGCAGTGTTTTCTGCAAGCCACACAGCGAAGATGGGTGCCAGGGTGGCAGGTGCTTAGGAACTGGACAGTGGGTGACCACAGCTGTTTGTAGCTTCCTGGTCACTGGTGATACTAATTTCAGCCATGCAGGGGGTGATGGGAAGTATCAGACCTGAGAGCTAAGAGACCCCGGGCCCAGGCCGTGGCTCTGCCTTCGGGATAGCCTGGGGAGCCCTGGGGGAGACACTAGTCATCTCAGGTCTTCTGTTCCCTTGGCTGTAAAAGGAGGGACTGGATGAAGCCATAGAGGTCCTTTCTGGGAACTTCCCTGGTGGTCCAGTGGTTAAGTCTCCATGCTCCCGGTTCAGGGGGCCCGGGTTCCATTCCGTGTCAGTGAGTTAGATCGCGTATTCCGCAATTAAGACCCGGTGCAGCCAAATAAATAAATAAATAATTTTAAAACAAGCAAACCCCAAAAAACCCAAAGGTCCTTTCCCGCTTGGACATTTTCTGCCCTGGATGCTGAGACCAGTGAATTCCTTTTGTAGCTACTTGTAATAACGTATTTCTTTCTCTTCTATGAGAAGTTATTAGGGCCCGCCCTCTGCTACCTTTGCTTCTCTCTTCTTTCCCTTCTCTCCATTGGCCTCACTGCTGCTTGGCCTCATTCCCTTTATCTCACTTCCCTTATCTTTATCTTAGGGCTGAGGACAACTCCTTCGAAGCTGGAACACAACTTAATCAGGTGTCTTTGAGTCAAGTGGACCCTCATTTGCCACTTTCTAGCTCTGCTTCCTGGCTACGTGACCTTGGCCAAATGATTTCTCTGGGTGTCAGTTCCTCATCTATCAAAAGGGAACCATATCAGGGTTTTTGGAAGAATTACAATATCTCATACATGAAGCTTCCTTAAATATAAACCCTTATATGATTATAACTGAAAAGTTGGCACACACTGTAGCCTCTGTTTCTGCTAATAGGGATACTCTCTTCCAATTACTGGGCTTTGGACTGGATGCCACCTTGACCTTTCTTCGCATTTGTTCCCTGCAAAAAGTATCTCTGGAAGACTTCCTTACAGCTCCCCTGGGCCTGACAGTTGTGGGCAGAAGGTCTGTAGGTCCAGGGCCAAGAAAGGGTTCAGTCCTCTGCAGAGGTGGAGGTACTATCGTTGGGAATTGTGCGAAGATTTCCTCATCCAGGCACTTTTCTTGGGGGCATTAATTCAAGTCATGGTTGATTAGCCAGGATTCCCTGAACGTGGGTGTGGGCTTCATTGGTGGGGGTCACGTGGATCACTTTCTTTGGATTTTCTATTGACCTCCTTACTGTCCAGAATCTGGCCTCGTGCAGACTCACGTTCCCTGGGCACTGAAGGCTGTTATGGGGCTCTTTTAGAGAGACATGAACTTGCAACAGGTAGGGAAGGTGGGCACTTCCCGATAGCCCATATAATGCTTTGGGAATATAGTTAAAAATTGCTTCCTCTGGAAGATGCAGTTCTGTGGACATGTAGAGAAATGTAAACTGGGTTTCAGTACCCACTCACCCCCCTTGGCCAAGAGCCTTTGTGCAGGGCCGAACCTGTCCAACCTTAAGTGCAGTCCTGACACTCACCCATCAGATTTCAAGTTCCACGAAGGTATGGTCCCTGTCTCTTTCATCAGCAAAGCCTGAATACTTAGCAAAAGGCCTGGCACGATGTAGATGCTCACTAAGTATTGTTGAATATTGAATGAATGAAGGAAAGGTGACTCCTAGCTAGGGATGCTTGGTGTATTTGGAGCCCAAGAGCCCTGATGCCAACAGAGTTGGGTAGTTAAGTGCATTTGCTTTGGAATCAGACAAAACTGAGTTTGGATTTTGCCCTACCTCTTAATAGATGCATGATCGTAATTTCTTTGAGTCTCAGTTTCTCCATCTTTAGGGGCATAATAGCACCCGCCCCAGTAGTGTGGCGGTGAGGATTCACCGAGACGACATATGGAAAGCACCTATATCAGTGTTTGAGAAAAGGTTGTGTTGTAATTGATGCCACCCGGAGAACACCGAGGACGGCATTCCCCAGGCCCTCCCAAATCTGAATGGCTTTAGGGCTGCCAGAGCCTGGAACCTTGCCAGTCATTCTCAGTGGGAATCTCAGATATGTATTGAGGTGGCTTGTGTCACAATGATTGCTTGCTCCCGGCATCCACCCCCACACATTTACTGGGACCTCAAAACCCATTACGCTCGTGAGCAATCAGTACTTCCGTTTCCCAGGAAAGGCATGACTTATGTTGGTTAGGTTACAAATAGCTTCAATTTACGGCTTCCCGTTACTGTACCCCTAGCTGCCCTTTCACTTGGCCTTGGAGATCAGCCATCGTCATTCAGCTGATCTCATGCTATCAGCAAAGGCAAGGGAAACAACGGCCTCTCTACAGGACTCTGCCCTCCCACCAGCCCAGGGACCACAGAGCATGCAGGCTGGAGAGGAAGAGTAACCTCCCCAGCTTCTGAGGATGTTCAGCTGAGAGATATGATACATGCACATACTCATGATTGATTATGTGTTTCATTGATCTGACATCATCTGCCAGTGCCTCTGTTTCTCTGTCGTATGCGAGCAGCACAGAGATGTGTGTGTGGCAATCATCAGAGCTTGTGGCTTTGAGTGTGCGCCCAACACGCGGTGGGTGGGAAGCCATGAGGGATGGGACCGTCTGAGCCCTGCAGTCAGCCGGGGCAGGCAGCCCATATTCTTGTTTCACAGCCTCTTGCGGGGTCCAGGGGACACTTTTGAGAGAAGGAAACAGAAAAGAGAGCTATAGGGTGTTTGGGACCTTTTTCCATGGGGGTGCTGTGTTGATGATTCAGCCAGTGAGCATGTCCTTCCCTGCCCAGAGGACAGGATCTCACAGGTGTTAAGGAGCTTCTCCCATTGTAAAGCAAGACAGCTGTGAGTGGAGGGGAGAGAGGAGGGAGACGAGCAGACTGCAGAGAACACAGCCCAAGGGTGGATGTTGGGGTCAGACGGTGTTGAGGAGAGAGAGATCAGAGAGGAGCAGCGGTGAGAGCAGTATGCAGGGCGCTCAAACTGCTAGAGAGGGAGGGGAAGGCAAAACTGGAAAGGCAGGAGAACCGGGGAAGCAGAGCGAGCCTTAAGGATCAGCAGTTACTCAGCCCATATGACTACTGATGTCAAGCTGCTGCAGAGGCACTCTGAGTACCCCCTGCAACACAGGTACTGGAAGACAGACCCTGCCCCCCCAGGGCCTCTGGCAATAGGAGTAGGCATACAATTTTGGGGGGGTAGCAAAAAAAAAACAAAAACAAAAGAAGCTTCAGTAATCAAAATAAATGATATCCCATAGCAATTTTTTACATAGATTTTATTTTTTAGAGCAATTTTAGGTCCACAGCACAACTGAACAGAAGGTATAGAGATTTCCCATATACGCCCTGACCCTACCCATGCATAGCTTCCCCCATAATCAACATCCCCCGCCAGAGTGGTACACTTGCTACGACTGATGAACCTACACTGATACGTCGTCATCACCCAAAGTCTATAATTTACATTAGGGTTTGCTCTGGGTGTTGTATATTCTAGGGGTTTTGACTAATACATAATGACATGTATCCACCACCATAGTATCATACGGAGTCGTTTCATGACCCTAGAAATCCTCTGTGCTCCACCTGTTCATCCCTCCCTTCTCCCTAATGCCTGGCGACCTCTATCTTTTTACCATCTTCATAGTTTTGACTTTGCCAGATGTCGTATCGTTGGAATCATACAGTACGTAGCATTTTCAAGTTGGCCTCTTTCACTTAATAATATGCATTCAATGTGCCTCCATGTCTTTTCATGCTTTGATAACTTAGTTCTTTTTAGGGCTGAATAATATTGCATTGTCTGGTTGTACCACAGTTTATTTGTCCTTCACTTACTGAAGGTCATCTTGGTTGCTTCCAAGTTTTGTCAGTTATGAACAAAGCGGCTATAAACATTTGTGTACAGGGTTTTGTGTGACATACGTTTTCAGCTCCTTTCGGTCAGTGCTAAGGAGAGCAACTTCCGCATTAATTAATGCAGTAATTAATTAATGCAGTATTTAAAAAAAATAAAAATTCATGAAAAATAAGTACAAATGATCAGAAATTTAAATAAAGACACAATCTGACCTTATACTTGTGTGACTTGGCCTCCTCGCCTTCCTCTAATCCTGGCTTCGTGGGTTTTACCCCAGCAACTGAGCAGCTTTTTGAGGGAAACTTTCCTACTCGATCCACATGTCTGAGAGACTCTACACATAGTGACTCCAGAATGATTTAGTCTTTATTGAGGTGGAGTAATACTATTAGCGGTCCTAAGTAATTCTCGGTTACTCTTCTCATTAGAGAAGATTAAACACACACCACATGTACACACATTTTATGCCTGGTGAGGGCAGTCTGTGACCCTCAGGAGTATGTGTGCTGGGAAAAGGAGGTGTAAATATCTAGGGGGCAGGAGCGCTGCATGATTTTATGCACTGAAATACTGACTTGGGCCTACTTGTTTGCAAATGGTTTTTTCTTGTATAGGTTCAGCTTCCTACTTCCTCACCAACCGGATATTGAAGGTTAGGGGCACGCCCTCATTTGTGCGTTCAGTACCTATTTGTCAAGCTCCTACGTGAAGGGCATTGCTTGGCGCAGGGGACTCAGAGTTACACAGGCCTGATCTAGAAGTGCTTGCAGCCGGATGGGGGACATGTAAGGCACAGTGAGGGGGATGAGGACAATAAAGAATTATGATTATTAACTGGAGTCACAGTTGTATAAAAAAAGAGATTTGAATAGTAATCCTACGGGATGCAAAATTGCTAGACTTCTAGAACGTGGTGGTGGCAGTGCAATCCACCCTTCATGCTTTCCTGCCCTTCAACCCAGAACCTGAGGAGCAGGGAAATGGGAGAAACCTCTAAAACTTAAACGGGTAAAATCTGTCTCTAACGGATATGCTTAGCCATCTGCAGTTGTAAACCAAAATGATGTATTTGACTGAAGGGTTTAGGAATACTCAAACCCTAATCAAAGCGATCTTGGTGTAACCTAAGGAAGATAGGCTTGTATGGGATTGCAAATCAGAAAGCAGGAACCTAATGGCTTATATGTCATGTTACTGTATCAACTATGATGTGACACTGCTTGCAAGGGGGGGTCTACAGGGAACCCACATCAAAACTACCTGGAGATTGTGTAAGGGGAGGTATGGGTGGTTAAAATGCGCATTCCAGGGTCCCATATCCCAGAACCGTGAATCAGAATCATTGGCAATGAGGTCAGGGAATCCGTACTTTTAAGACATACCCCAGGTTCCAGAACAACTATTTTTTAGAGTCTGTTTGATGATAACAGTCCACTTAGAGGCATCTCCTTAAGGCAAAAGCAACTTTAGAAAGATTTCAGAAGAAGACATAAATGATGTAGGGAAACTGGGGC
>NW_006779486.1:546353-553106 GCF_000442215.2 Lipotes vexillifer | reverse complement strand
GTAGGGAAACTGGGGCTTGTTTATAAAGGAAAATTAAATATGTGTAGGATTGGACTATATGAAGTCATGACTATGGTTTGTAAATATTTGAAAGGAACAGATTCAAGTGGTGGGATCTAGATGTTTGTTCAGGTACCAGACGGCGTAAGTAGGAGTAATGGAATGACATAGGCAAAAAGAACTTGGGCTGGACATCAAGGAAAACATCCGACAGTGTAAAAAAAAAACTGTTATAGAATCTCTTCACATGGTTAAGTCAACCAAAATATCAGTCCATTCAGTGGAAAAAAACAGTTGGGCAGCGTTTGAAAAAACAACCAATTGAGAGCTTAAATCTTCTCTCTCTCTTTTTTTAAAATGGTTGTTTTGATGTCTGAAGCTTTGTTATTCCTAAGTCACGGGAATCAAGATGATTCTTAATAAGTGAAAATATGGCTCGTGAAAAATGTTTGGGACAGGAAGTGCCTACTGGTTCTGGCTGAGAGCTAGAACGAGGAGAGGCAGAAAGTTAGCATAAAACTGCCTCCAGCGAGCGCCTTTATGTTACCTTAGACCCCCTGCTGGAAATGGTATGAGCATCAGAAAAAAATGACTGTGTGTCAGGCCCTGTCTCATTTAATCTGCACAGCTTCGTCAGATAGGTGTTATTATTCCCATTTCATGGCTGAGGAAAGTCCGGCTTAAAGAGTATGATATAACTAGGAAATGAAAGCCTGGAATCTGAACTCTCATCTGTATGACTCCAAAGTCCATGCTTTTCTCTGCCAGCAGGTATTGGGTACAAAGCTCTGTAGTCCTCCTTGGTCTTTATTTCTGTCTGTCTGTCTGTCTTTTTTTTTTTTAACTTTTTATTTTATATTGGAGTATAGTTGATTAACAACGTTGTATTAGTTTCAGGTGTACAACAAAGTGATTCAGTTATACATATACATGTCTCTATTCTTTGTCAAATTCTTTTCCCAGTTTGGTTGTTACAGAATATTGAGCAGAGTTCCCTGTGCTATACAGTAGGTCCTTGTTGGTTATCCCTTTTTAAATATAGTGGTGTGTACACGTCAATCCCCAACTCCCTAACTATGCCTCCCCTGCACCCTTCCCCCCGGCAACCATAAGTTAGTTCTCTAAGTCTGTGAGTCTGTTTCTGCTTTGTAAATAAGCTTACAAACTCTGTAGTCCTCCTTGGTATTTCTTTCTGTACCTAAAGGTGACAAAGTGTGCTAAAGAGTAATGATACCTACAGATGATCTAACTCTCTCCGAGTGACCTTGTTACTAGGAGGCTCTGTGAGAAATTACTGTATTTGTCTCATTTCAGATCCAGCCACCGTCCACAAAAACTCGATAATTTTGAATGCTAGTAAAATCAGAGTTGATGGGGCAGCTAGTGGAAGGGAATGCTCTTTGGGCAAACTTCAAGTCAAGATCTCAGAATCAGAAGCAACAATGACAGAAACGTGTCCTTCCCTCTACCCCGCCCCTTTCCTCATCATCCTCACTTTCCACTTCTTCCTCCACCACCAACCTCATCCCCATCAGTACCAGCACCAGGACCACTACCACCACCATCCCCTGTTTATGGAGAGAAATTTAATATTATCTATTCAATGTTTGTGAACGTTACTCCTCACTACTCCCAACCCAAGGAACCCAAATCAGTGTCCTGTGCTATAGATACTTTTCCCTTTCATACCAGCCACACTTTGGAAGCATGACGTAGACCCATCATGCCCACAGAAAAACAAAAACAGAATTATAATTCCTTACTGCAACCTTTGCAAAAGAACAAGCCGGGTGCCAAATTGCTACGGCTTCAGAATCCCTTTAAACAGATATAAAGAGAGCTCAGCTTTCTTCATGCACCCTCGGGGCAGCTACAGAATCACTGGTTTAAAGAAAGCAGCGTCTGGTAAGCCCCAGACATTATGGTGCCGATCTGTCTCTTCACATCTGGCTCTGAGTGGGAGCTCAGAGATGTGGTCTAAGAGGGTGCCTCAGAACCTGCCTCACTCATAGACACATGACAAATAAAGTTCTGCAGCGAAGGCTCTAGCCCCACCGGGAAATCTCCAACTCGAGAACCTGCTGACATAAACAAGGGGAAAGGCTTCGTAGCAAGTCGGAAGGCTTGTTTTTGGAAGCTGCAACCTGACTTGGGCAACCATGGTTCTCCACAGCTCCCTAATTGGGGAGGCCTAGGATGCCCTCAGGGGGCCCCTGGGGTTTGTAACCAGCTCTGCTTACGTCAGAGCTCTGTGCAAATAAGCCCCCTTGGGCCTGCAGACATGTAAACAGCTCTGCGCTGACATTCAGACATAAACTCAGCATTCACGTGACCAGATCTCGGATCCAGGAGTGCAGAAGAGGGGCTGGGCCTCCGCCTGTGCCGGAGGAGTGGGACCCAGAGATGGGCTGCAGGACGTTGGCTGATTTATTAGTGAGCCAAGGATGAATGATATGAAAGAGGGGGTCCAGTGAGAAGGTGCAACCAGCTCGGACATGGCTTGGAAAGGGAATGTGTAGTCCACTGGGGTTGCTCTGGTAAAGACAAGTTTTGCTGACAAAGTAGGAGAGTGAAAAAGAAAGAGATTGGAGAGGCAGACAGAAGAAAAGAGGGAAAGGGTAAGTTTCAGTGAAAAGCCAACTGAGGCAGTCAAGTGCCTTTCCAGGAACTTACTGTCATAAGGGGCGAGGAGGAAATGTTCTTCTTTGTCTGCCAGGTCAAAATTACAATACAAAATTAAGTAGAGTTAGGGTGCAATCCCAAAGCACTGGGGTGTTTTGATCGATTGAAAAAAAAAGAGAGATTGAAGGTAAAATCTGACTGGGAAAGCACATAATGAAAAAACCTGGCCGTCACTGAGGCCACATCTCCACATCTTGATACTTTAGGCAACTGGTAAGTCAGTGAAGGGAGAAAGTAGTTTAAATATGATCGATAGGAATTTCTCTCTCCTATGGACTGCTTTGGCTTTGTGTCTTGACTTCCCATTCTGGGCATGGCTGGCATGTCACTTGCTCCTAAGTATTCCCCCCAGTCTCTGATGCCTTCAGTCTTGCAAGAAATAACACTAAGTCCTGTTTTCCCCACACCGTGGTGGCCCTCAAAGGGAGGGATTCTTCCTTCCTGAGTGGGACCTCCAGCTAGGATTCCTTGTGTTGCTAAAATAGACACTGACTTCTGAGTGTCACCCTCTAAAACATCTCTTCTTCCAGCTCTGCAGCCTTCCTGTGCATCATTTTATTTTCTGTTCTCACTAGTCAATCTCCTAAGCAGAAAGGAGCAAGAGGCCTTCCTGGTTTCATTAGAAAACAGGGAGGGGTGTGTGGTGAGGATAGAACGGGACATGAGAGAAGCGTGTAAAGAATCCATAGTTCCTTAATTTCCTGCCAGCCACCCAAAAGGATTATGTTATTTTCTGATTTTAACATTTTACAATTATCTGTCATTTAATGCAAAAGAGGCATATCAGTGAGGTTGACAGTAAAGTGAGTTTCAAAAATTCCAAATCCATTTCTCACTGACCTCACATGAGAATGTAGCTGTGTTCCCACAGGAAAAGGAAATCCTCCAATAATTGGAGATGAAAACTCTTCAGGTGAAGAGGTTAAAAAGAGGCCGGTTCTGTGGCGAACAAGATAATGTGTTATTCTAGTGGGATTATGCCTGCCTGGAATCCAGTGATGTGGGACAGGATGATACAGAGAAAAGAGTACAGGATTTGGAGTTAAGCAGGTTTGGGGCTCAGCTCTACCTCCTGTGTAACGTTACCTGTAACATTAATTTAAATGTAAATTAAATCTCTGAGCTTCAGTGTCCATACCCTTGAAAAGGTGATCATCATACTTATTTTGTAGGGTTATTATGAGGCTGAAATGAGAAAATGTTATAAAGTACTTGGTATATAGTAGGTACCCATAAATGATGCTTATGCTTACCTAACAGCTCTCTTTCCTTTAGAGATAAGAACTAACTCATATTGAGGGCCTACTGTGTGCTGCTCACTGGCTACAGACCCTCTGCATGCCATAACAGCTACTATTTACTGAATACATAAAAGTGACAGGCAGGTGCCTTGTGACTCCGCTGATGATACTTAACAACTCTGCACAGCAAGTGTCCATCTCCCCATTCTACAGATGAAGAAACGGGGACCCAGATTTTCATACAACACCCTCACGGAACTTGAGCCACTCCAGGATGCCCTTCTGTTTGTCTCCCCAGCTACTCTTCTGGGTCGTGGGGGTTACTTGCATATCTTGGATTTAGGGTTGCCAAATTGAGCAAAAAATATAGGATGCCTAGTTAACTTTGAATTTCAGGTAAACAGCAAAGACAATTTTGGTATAAGTATGTCCCATGCAATATTTGGGACATATTTAAACTGAAAAGAGACTTTGTTGTCCTCTGGCAGCCCTACTTGAATTCCACATACTGCGTTCTCCTTGTCCTATCAGGACTGACCACGTCTGGAAACACTGGAACGTCTGGAAACACGTGCTAGCCCACTTCTGAACAATGGTGCCTCTCCTACGATCTACGCCCCAGGCACGGTCTCCAGCTTCAAAGCATCAAGCATCCACCAGGGTGGATTTAAAGTGACCGTATGTGCATTTTCCTTAGAAATGAGACTTTCTGCATTTATTTCTGCTGAGACCTGTAAATATTTTATTTGCTGCTGCTACTCTGTTAGAACCCCCAATTTCACCATGCTGGGATTGGCAGATAGTTGAAGTGTTTGATTTTAAAACAGTTCCAGTTCTGTTTTAATTAGATATTTAACTTAATTGACTGCCAGTCAATGGTTTCAGGATATTTATTTTTGGCTTGGTGAGAATGGCAAAGGGACCAGTTTTGTGTGTAATAGCTCACTGGTTGTCCTCGTTTCTGGTGATGCCTTTGCTCTTACTGTTCCTCCTTAATGCCATGAATATTGGTCCTCAGGAAGTTAAATATCAGGCCTGACTAGAAGCTGCTCTGTTAAGTCCCCTTCTATATTGAAAATGCCCATAGGGACTTCCCTGGTGGCGCAGTGGTTAAGAATCCGCCTGCCAATGCAGGGGACACGGGTTCAAGCTCTGGTCCGGGAAGATCCCACATGCCACGGAGCAACTAAGCCCGTGCTTCACAACTACTGAGCTTGCGCTCTAGAGCCCGTGAGCCATAACTACTGAGCCCGCGTGCCACAACTGCTGACGCCCATGTGCCTAGAGCCCACGCTCTGCAACGAGAAGCCACCGCAATGAGAAGCCCGTGCACCGCAACGAAGAGCAGCCCCCGCTCGCCGCAACTAGAGAAAGCCCGCACGCAGCAACGAAGGCCCAATGCAGCCAAAAATAAATAAATAAATTTATTAAAAAGGAAAGAAAGAAAATGCCCATAGAAACACTGAAGGTAGGAGAGCAGAGGGTAAGGCAGGGCAGGGGATTCAGGAAAACTGAAGCCCATTATAGAACAATCAAACTAGAACTTGACAATCTGAGAGCAGGTTCCCGAACTACCTTGGGCATGTGGGAGACTGGGGAGGAGGGTCGGACTGACTCTTTGGCTGTGTTGGGGAAGGGATATGAAATGTTTTAGCTCAGGATACTTCATCATGGGACCCTCAAATGCTCCCGTTTGCTTTCTTCCCTGGAAAAAACAAAAAAGAAAGAAAAAAACAATGTGTAAAGGAAAAAAGTTGCCTGCCATTCCAGTTCTACAAGGATCAAGCCATTAGCTACTGTAGTCAACACCGACAATGCAAGTGCACCCTGAGAGGAGTTTAGGGTGGAGAAAAACAGGAACCATTCTGTACTTTGGATATACTGGCCCTTAGATAGTTAAGATGTGTATCTAAGGAAAAATTTCAAACGACCCCAGATTTTTGCATCTTCCCATCCATAGAAAAGCGCTAAAATCATTAACTTGAGATGTCTGTTCTTTGTGATGAGTGGTAATCTTTTGATACTTGACTACATGTTTTCCTCAGCAAAAAAGTTTATGTATATCGTGGCTCCTTCCTTACGGCTCGGGAGCAGTTCCTCAGAGCTGTCTGAGGGGCTGTCTCCCAGGCTATAGTCCTCCGTAAGTTCTCTGAGTAAAACTTAACTCACAATTCTTAAGCTGTGCGTTTTCTTTCAGTTGACACCCCAACTCCCACCGAGCATTGTACTTAAGTTGAGCAGATCCTTTGCATTCACAAAGCTTATATCCCCAGATATTGGTAAATTCTCACACTTGCAAAGATATCCGTGGCATATCATTTCTATCAGATCTCCTGTTCCCTTTACATTTTCTCACACCTCAAGGCTACACCTTTTCATCTTTCACACAATTTTCCAAACAGATATTTGTAGAGATTCACAAATTGCCTATTCTCAGGTTTTATACAGAGCTTATCGTGAACTGGTTCATGGCACCGGGTCTGTGTCACTGACAACTTGATTCTCTACTCCTTAATTTGTTCATAGCTCCTATTTTGAGGAAGGAATGATAATTTTTAAAAATCTCTTTGTCACCATCGCTGGCACCAGCAGTTGTAACTCTTGAGGCATCCATTTTCCAGAGAGAAACATCAGTTTTTTTTTATCACAAGAGGCTCTATGTGAACAACAGCAGATAAAGGATGGTAAGCCCGTGATGTGATGCAGGTACCAAGCAGGTACCAGTGCCCATAAACTCACTTCCAAATAGTATCTATGATTCAAATTTGTGCCTCAGCGAAATTAGAAAATACTATCTGTTATGGGTCTTTAGACCAGCCCGTATGAAATA
>NW_006779486.1:545422-546343 GCF_000442215.2 Lipotes vexillifer | reverse complement strand
GGAATGCCAAAGGTCAGGCACTCAGAATCACTTTGTGTAGTTCTGTATCCCTGACTTGACTAGAACTGGCCATTTACCAAGTGACCTCTTTTTCACAGTCCAATGTTACATAGTAAAAAGGTAGACGAGTTGAGGCTATGCTGAGGTAATATATTAATCCTGATACCATTTGCCAAACACCTATTATATGCCAGGTGTTTTCCATTAGACTCTGCATAGTGGCTAAATTTCCTGGATGATCCTGGAATATTTAACTTTATCTCTCTGTGGCTCAGTGTCCTCATCTATAAAATAAGGATATGAGCAGTGTCTGCCTCATAGGGCTGTTATGAGGGTTAAAGGAGCTTATATGTGTCAAGTGCTTAAAAGAGAGGCTGGCACATGGGAAGCACTAAGGGTCTGCAGTATGTATTCTCTGTCTTCTGAGGGATCAGGAGGAGAAAGGGAGCCTGCCTTTCCCTGAGAGGGGCCTGGAAGGCAAGGAGTGTATCAACCAAAGAAAAACACGCAACCTAAAACTTGCAAGCTAAGTTTTATTTGGGGCCCTTAACTGAGGACTATAGCCCAGGAGGCAGCCTCTCAGATAGCTCTGAAGTACTGAGCTCAGAGGTAAGGGAGGAGACAGACAGGATAAAAAGGAATTTTTGCTGAAAAAAAAAAAAAAAAAAACCAGAAAAAAAGAAAACCATGTGGTCGAACATCAAAAGATTATTGCTGGGCTTCCCTGGTGGCGCAGTGGTTGAGAGTCCGCCTGCCGATGCAGGGGACATGGGTTCGTGCCCTGGTCCGGGGCGATCCCACATGCCACAGAGCGGCGGGGCCCGTGAGCCATGGCCGCTGAGCCTGTGCGTCCGGAGCCTGTGCTCCACAACGTTAGAGGCCACAGCAGTGAGAGGCCCACGTACTGCAAAAAAAAAAAAA
>NW_006779486.1:531760-545412 GCF_000442215.2 Lipotes vexillifer | reverse complement strand
TGAAAAAAAAAAAAAAAAAAAAAGATTACTGCTAATCCCAGAAAACAGACATCCCAGAGTAATGATTTTAGTGCTTTTCTTTGCATGGGAAGATGCAAGAGTCTGAGCTCATTGAAATTATTCCTTAGATATGCATCGTAACTAGCTTGGGCCAGTATCCAGAGCACAGAATATTTCCTGCTTTTCTCCATCCTGAATTCCCCTCAGGGTACACTGTGGTGGGTGGGGGGGGTAGGGTAATTGCAGAGGCTGATGGCTTGATGGTGGGCAACATTTGTTGTTTACTGGAATGGCAGGCAACTTTCCCTTTCCACAAGTGTGACACACAGAGGCAGGGAACCACACAGAGGGATGCCATCACGGACATCATGAATTTTTCACTGCAGAGCTAAGAGTCCAACTTAGCCCTGATCTTAGAGCCTCTTGAGATCTGAAGGTCCAAGAGTCTGCTCTGAGGATGGGTCAGGAAGCCCATCCCTCCAGGCTTGGTTTTTCAGGGTCTGATGCTCCCCTTCTACCCTGTAGTGTGGGGTCCTGTTACTGAATGAAACTTGGGTCCTCTCCACAGTGTGGAGCCGATTTACTGACCCCAGGTTTGTAGTGAAGGAAAGTACAGTGTTTATTGCAGTTGCCAAGCAAGGAGAACAGGCAGCTCATACTCAAAAGACACAAACTCCCCAGTGGCTTTCAAGGAAAGGCTTTCAAAGGCAACATTTGGGGTGAGGGTTGCAGGGGGCATGACTTGCTTCTGATTGCTTGATAGTGAGGTAACAGGTTGATATTTCAGGAATCTTAATCACCAATCTTCTGGTTCCAACCAGTCTGATGTCTCCATGCTTGTGGTCAGCATGTAGTCACCATCCTCTGCCTGGGTGTGGGGGGTGTTAGCTCCTTAAGAACAACTCAAAGACCTGCATCAGATTGTTAGGTATATCCCTTGAGGACGCTGAACTATTTTCTTGAATGCTTTCCCTTTGTTTCTGCATTTCCTCACTTCCCTAATTAGTAACTGCTTGAATCTACTCTTTGGAACTCAGGGAAGGTCTAGGAGACTAAAGCCTTTTTCTACAAACAAGAAACAGGGGACACGGAGGGGCTTTTGTATCTGGGAAGGCCCTCCTCCTTTTCTCTGATACTTCTCAATCAGGAGGGGAACTGGGGGCAGGACAAGAAAGAGAATAAAGTTTTGGATAGAGAGGTTAATCATAAATTTAGCAGGGGCACTCGGTGTTAGGGGCACTCGGTTTCAGACCCAGTGTTCCAACATCTCAGTGCACAGGTCTCATCTACAAAAGACAGTGGACCCCCCCCCTCCCGCATCTGCCTTTTTGGGGGAGGGGCATCAGGGGAGCCGAGCTGTCGGGGTAGGATGCTGTCCTTCATTTCTGAGGGCTGGAATGGGGACTGCTGTGGGTTGAGCTGAGATCTTTTAAGTCCAAAAGGCTAGAATTGGGTGGTTTGCCGAATCAAAGGAGCCAGGAGCGAATAAAAGATCCTGGGTACAAAATCAGGAATTTAAGAACCAGGAGATGAGAGCAAACACCAAGTGGGCTGAGAGTCAAGAGAGGGGTGCCCTTCTTGGCTGGTGTGGTTCATGGATGGGTCAGCTGAGCTCTCGGCAAAATGCCTAAAGCCAGGGATCTCCTGAGGCCAGTCCCTAAGCTCCCCAGCTGTACTCTTCCATCCACGGGGCCCAGCCTGGGAAGAAAGAGATGTTGCTACCTGGGCTTTCCATCCTGACTGTAACTACTTGAATCCTCAAGTCACATTTCTATCTCCCAAGTCTCTCACACCTGAAGGAATGGGGATTTTAAACACCACCCTCCCTTCCCGGGCTGTAGCCACCATCACCATTGTCAGCCATGTTCCAGACGTAGCAATGATGGTTGTTTTTCTTTCTATTTATTTATTTATTTAGGCTGCTCCAGGTCTCAGTTGCGACATGCGAGATCTTTGTTGCGGCAGGCAGGAGTTCACATGCATGTGGGATCTAGTTCCCCAACCAGGGGTCGAACCCAGGCCCCCTGCATTGGGAGCACAGGGTCTTGCCCACTGGACCACTAGGGAAGTCCCAATGATGGTTTCTTTTTAGTTTCTTTTTTAGGCTGAAAGCCTCTGTAGCTAATCAATTCCTCTTGGGTGACGGGCAAATCACCCCATGAAACCCTGCTATGGGCTAGGGTCAGGAGGAAGAGTAGAACCAATGGAAGGTGGTCCCAGGCTTATTGCAAGTGCCTGAGCGAGACTCCTGGCTGCCTGAGTTAAGATGGGCAGATCTGAACAAGGGGCATGACTGCTCTTAACAATTTGTTTTGTTTCGTGTTTACAACGGAGGATGACCCTAAAATTTAAAAAATAGCATTGGCCTGATTCAGTAGTTGAATCAGTGACAAAATGTGGGCATAAAATTGGTCTTCTGAGTTTTCCAAGAGGGAGGCCTATTCTGGAGTGTACTTGCCCTGTTTCTGAGGGATCTCACCCGTGTACTTCCGTGCTGCAGTGGGAATTTGCCACTTCCTGCTGTGTTCCTGGGCTCTGCAAGCCTTAAAAGAACCTCAGAGATGGAGGTACCTGCCGATGATGCCTCAGGGCCATCTGTACCCTCATGAGCTGCAGCCTCTGGTCATGGAACTGTTCTTTCTGTTGTTGTTGTTTGTTGTTGTTGTTGTTGTTTTGGCTGCACTGCGTGGCATGCGGGATCATAGTTCCCTGATCAGGGATCGAACGGGCGCCCCCTGCAGTGGAAGCGTGGAGTCTTAACCACTGGACTGCCAGGGAAGTCCCGGAACTGTTCTTTATTCTCTCAGGAGCACATAGGGTGACTTCCAAGGCTGTTTGGGCGTCAGGCTGTTCCTGGGAAGGGATGAGTTGACAGAGGGTTGGGACTCCACTGGTCTTGCCCTGGCTGCACCCTGAATGCCGTCCGCTCAAGTGCCCAAGCAGCACTGACGGGAGCTCAGCAGGTGACATGCAGCTGTGAGTCATTTATAGTGGAAAGAGAGTCGCAGATGGCCCAGCGGCCCATCCTGCTGAGTTGTTCTCTTCACACAATTTTCACAGGGGTGAGGGTAAGAGTAGCTTGTGCTATAAATAAGCTAAGTCCCCTGGCAGCCACTGTCCAAGTTACTGGCTTTGTCTGTGAGTGTTAACATACTGGCTGAGAGAAATGAGGAATGGCAGGGTCTCCCTGGAGAGAAGGGCTGAGGCTCTTTTCTTCCGGCCCTGGGGTCTGGAGGCCCTCTCCCCCGCTCCGTTGGCTTGTGGAGGCACATCTGGTACAGCTACCGACCTTACCCATTCACATCTTATCATTCAAATGATTAATGTTAATATTGTTATTAATCATCTCGCAACTCAAAGGTAGATCGTAAAAGTCTACTGACTCCAGGCAGCCCTGGATAGGTGGGGGTTTAGAAATGTTTCTGCACGCTAGATGTCTCACATCAGGGCCCTTCCCAGTCTGCCGTCACGTGACCCTGAGATGCTCCCTCTTCTTTGACTTGTCCCTAGATACTGGCAACTCTAGGGGGAGTCATTGGGCCACAATTCTGGGCAGTGTGTGAAGAAGCAGCAGATAGGGGGAGAGGCTGGTATTAGGAGAGACCTTTAACTACAGGCCCTGTGGAAGAGAACTCAACAGTATCCAACAAAATTCCATATGCATTGACCCTTTGGCCCAGCAATAGTACTTCTAGGATGCTATCCCAAAGATATGTTGGCAAAAAATTTAAATATGATACTCAAGGCCACTCACTGAATCCCCATTAAGAGAGTAGAAGACTGGAAATTAATCAAATGTCTGTTGGTAGAGAAATGGTTGCATAAACTATGGTATATCCACTAAATGGAACATTATGCAGCTGTGAAAAGGAATGAAGGTGATTCTGTGTACTGATGTGCAGTTATCTCCAGGATACAATGTTAACTCAAGTTAGAAAGAGCAATGTACAGCATTTTCCCTTTTATCTAAGAAAGGGAGGATATGAATATTTACACATATTTGCTTATTTTTTACTGGAAACATAAATCATTAAATAAATTAAAAGGTTACTAATGGAGGAGAGAGTAGACAGGGAAGAGGGGACTGAATCAGTGGTGGATTGACTGAAAAGGTAATAAAACTTAAGTTTCAGGACCCCTTGTGTGTAAACACCTTTTTCAAGGCCCTAAGAGAAGTCCAAGCAACTTCTTACTCCTTTTCTTAAAGAGGCATAAAAATTTACATACAATTCCTTCTTTAGACAGCTTCTATTGTGCCTCAGTTGCAGGTGATACCCAAAAGTGCTTGTTGAATGTAGGCACAGAATAGAATATGCTGATGGTAAATCAGCCGCATCATAGTACCACTTTTGATCCTAATTCTAATGGCCTGGAGAAACGCGGAACAACAACCCACTTCCTCTTCCATGTACCCTCTACCCAGCCTTCAAATATTTAAACACCAAGTATTCTCCTCTCTGGTAGTCTCAATGACTCTTACTCATGGTAAGTCATTGGGATCTCCTTTCAATCCTGATATTTTCCTCTGAACGAGCTTCAGTTTTTCTAGAAATGGTAAGAAAGGCACACACTAAAATGGGGCCATTGCTTCAGAGCTGTCTTCAGAATCCAAATGCATAAGGATGTTATCTGAGAAGACTAACCCATTAGTTTATGGCCATCAAAGTTCATTTCAATTTCTCTCATTCTTTCATTCATTCACCTATTTATTTATTCAATAACATTTATTTGGCACCTGTTACTTGCTGGTACTAAGTCAGCTCTGGGGCATACAACAGTGAAGAAAGTCTGTCCCCCTCTAGCTTTAGAATACTAAAAATTAGAGCAGCCTAGTGCAAAAAGGCTTTGAGATGTTGGCACTTGTACTTTTTGCTGTGTAACCTTGGACACATGTTACTTAACCTCTGGGCTTCAGGTTCTTATTTACAAAATGGTGGTATCAACAACTACCCCGGAGGGTTGTTATAAGGTGGATGATATGCCATTTGTAAAGTGCTTATTATTGTGACTGGAATGTAGTTGATCAGTTAGTTAATATTCTTTCCCTTCTGAAGGACTCACGGTTTGGCTGTTGAAATATGTATAATGGTGTTGCAGGAAAATGAGGCGAAAGAGGACGGTTGTGGCCCAGGTCTTGGGTGAGTCCCTGGGACAGGCCGCCAAGTGAGGGTCCTTGGCTTGGCGGAGGAAAGAATTCAAGAGTGAGCCATAGTAAAGTGAAAGTAGTTTATTGAGAGATACACATTCCATAGACAGAGTGTGGTCCATCTCAGAAGGTGAGAGTGGCCCAAAATATGGGGTGGTTAGTTTTTATGGGCTGGGTAATTTCATAGGCTAACAAGTGGGAGGATTATTGCAACTATTTGGGGGGGAGGGGGGGGGATTTCCAGGAATTGGGCCACTGCCCACTTTTTTGGCCTTTTATGGTCAGGACCATCCTGGCACCTGTGGGTGTGTCATGTAGCATATGCTAATGTATTACAGTGAGCATATAATGAGGCTACTGGAAGTCAAATCTTCCGCCATCTTGAGCCTAATCAGTTCTAACCAGTTTATGTCGTATCCTCAAGGGCTATGTCATGCTTTTAATGGTTGTGCCCTGCGCCTCTTCCCTCCTCTCTCAACAGGAGTGGGCGAAGGGAAGTATGGGTTAATTTTGGAGGGAGTGGCTAGGGGTTTAGGAAATTTGGAACATGGGGCGCTGTGCAGGGTGAGGCACCTTAGACAGCTAGAGCAGCATGTGGGTTTGGGGCACTTGCCAGCATGAAGGTCAAATATGGGGGTCACCAAGGGTGTGTCTGTGTATCGAGGTTGAGTGGAGGGGAAAGAGGCTGAAGACCACCTTCGCCATTTTGCTCAAAACCAGGCCATGTTCTGTGAGCAGTAAACTGAGACTCTGCTTTTGTTTGTTTTCCCATCACTTGAGAACTTATTTTATTTGTTTGATTGAGCATGGGTAGATCTAAAGTACGACATCCTTCCTAGTGGAGTGGCCATAGAAGCATGGTTCTAGATGTCCCTTTGGGGCAGATTTAGGGCAGCTCACAGGCCAGCTCTGGAGGTCTGACAGTCCACAGTGGGCCTGGGACCAGAGAAGAAACCTCTTCGGGACATTCATGCAGAATGGATGGGAGGGGCTGAAGGGTGGGGAGGAAGGATGGAGACTGCTTAGGTGCCGGCCTCAGGCAGGCCCACCCTGAGGAGGAAGAGGCCGGAGCAGGGCGGGGACAGTGAAAGAAGATGCTGGCTCCCCACTTAGGGCACATCCCTGCTCAGCCCCGTAGGAAGAGTTCCTCGGGGCAGGTCTCTGACTTGGCCGTGCTTGCTAACCACCCTCTCCAGACCCTCCCCACTTCTCCACAGAGGGCGCTCTGAGTCTGGACAGTCCCAGCTTCTGAGCTTGGCTGGAGCGTCTTCTCCTGCTCTGTCTGGACCTGGTGTTTGGTCCAGGCCTGCCTATTTCATTTCTGACTATATTAAAGACTCACCCCTCTGGAACTGCCTCTAGTTTCCATCCCCAAACTGGGCCCACGCATTCTCAAGCCCAGCCTGGGCCTCAGAGATGCACGGCAGGCAGACTGAACATCTATCTTCATTTGGTGTCTGTTTGTGCTGCCTGCACCCTTCTCTTCTCACCCCTCTGAAGCCCTCTCCTCTCTCCTCTCCCTCCTGCCCTCTCTTCCCTCCTCCCTCCCCCTTTGGTATCTCCTGCCCGGGGTTGCCCGCACTGAGGGCTAGGCCCAAGCAAGCAGCCAAGACAGTGAGTGCAGTGGCCTCGGCTGAGATGGGCACCTTTGGTGAGGGGTGAGGTGTACCCTTGGGCAGTCTTTGCCTCCCAACAAAGCCCCACATGGAATCTCATGAATCTGCTGCTGAATGAGTCTGTCCTGACAGAAGAGATGCTTCTCTGGCCCGAAGGCAGGTTATGGGGCCTCCAGGTCTACACAGCCACAAGTCATTCCTCCCCACTCCCCGGTGGCAGAAAACCATCTCTCCTCCTTTTCCACTGCTGTGCCCCCCACCACCATAACCACACCAGGGGGAGGGATCCATATTCAGCTCATCTCAAGCGACTGAAAGGACCAACACAGGCCCAAAGTACGCTGCAGGCTGCCAGAGGTGAGTTTGCAGAAACCAGCTCTCTTGCAAGGTTATTAGCCTTGGCGCTGGGGGTGACACAGGCAATGTTTACATAATCCCTGGACTCGAGTCTCAAGAGAAAGCAGCAGAAACAAGAGGGGTCATGAGGCTTTCTAGTGGAAGACTTGGAGAGTGGAGTTTCCATCAATCTTGTTTACCTAGTTGTGAAGTGGGGAAGTTTTACAGCAGGACAAACAGGTTAAATGAGATGGGGGTAAGTAGCAGTAACTGCTCCATAAATGTGGCTGCTGGAATCATAATTACCCTTTTTTAGCCTGCTGCCCGGCTAGCACTAAGCCATGGCATTCACAAAGCTTTGGTTTTTCTCCACTCCCTTCTGGCAAGGCTGCTAGGAAGAGATATGCTTTAGGGTTCCGCCCTTTATGGCCTAGGAAAGTCACACTGGTTCAGAATTAGCCATCCTCCTGCCCTTGGCTTCAGAACCAACGCTCGCCCTGCGGAAAATTTAGCTCTGGATCCAAATCCTGTCTCTGCCCCTAGCTTTGTGACCATTTGGACGGATAACTCCCCTCTCTGACTCTTTCCTTCTTTATCTGTAAAATTCCTATCTGATAGGAATGGTTTGAGGATTCCATGAGATAATACCTATAGAGAGAGTAACACAGAGCTAATCTGGCCAGAGCAAGGGTTCAATAAGCAGTTTTAGTAATTAGCAGCATAATTAGAATTAATGCTCATTTGAGGGAGCTCGAGGTTCTAAGAAATAAGGAATATTCAACTCTCAAAAAAAGAAAAAAGAAAAGAAAAGCAGATTTCTTAATGTGTGCTAACCTTATTCTAGACCTGTGGTCTTCGGCCTGCAAATTCACTGTCTAAATCCTCCTTGGACAGATTTCTATTGTCTGAAAAAGAATTTCATGGTGTTTGGGTCTCTGGCCCATCTTGTCAGAGTAGATATTAATACTCCCATTTTGAAGACAAGAAAACTGAGATTCACGAAGGTGAAGTGATTTATCTGAAGCCTCATGTCTGGTATTCTAGAGAGCCAGGACCCCAATCCAGGTCCCCTACTGCAAACCCCAGCCCTCCCTCTGTCACTGACAGTGCCTCACAGCTGCTCCACCCCTCCGTCTCCTGGGTCACCCCAGTACTCCCCGACCCAGAGCAACCCCTAGCTGATGAGATCATGTCTTCGAAAGGCTCCTCTTTGGTTCCACTTTGCCATCAGACTAACACTTTGGGAACCTCAAAACTGACAAGTCCCAGACTTTATGATTATGAAAAATCAGAATCCTGTTGGGATTTTCTTGTATTAAGTCATCAAGCTATTCCATTTGTATAACAGGAAAACTGTCTACTCCTGGGCACTATGTCTCTTGACAAAATCCCTGATGCCAATATATATCTTACTCCTTTATCTTTTGCCCTCTGGTCTCTCTCTCTCTCTCTCTTCTATTTCATAGGCAGAGCAAAAGAATCTCCCAAATCGACAAGATCGCTATCTAATAAACGGGGGAAAGTATTTGTCACAATAGGGCTCAGAAGTGAACTGATTTTCCTGCGGGCTGAGACTCCTAAGATCCACTGAGGGGGGTATTAGCGGAGCCCGTAAGACGCTGGCTTTGTAAAGTGGTGTGACATGTTGGCAACGCTGGAGAATCAATGGTTGGCCTGAATTCAGTGGAGAAATGCAGAGACGAGAATGCTGGGAGGGACCAGACACCTGATTTCCTGGGCCCACTGCAGAGCCTCAGGTGAGGGTCTGCAGTGGGCAGATGAGTGCAAATGTGGAATGGGCCAAAGGACACTGCCTTGCAGACTGTGTCAGGAGCCCAGCAGTTCACCTTTTGTCATCGTTCATCGTATGTATCAGACTTCACATACCCACATATTATTGATTGTCTGCTCTGTGCTGGGCAGCCACTCTCCCTCTGAGCTTCCATAGCATTTCACTTGAAGCTCATCTAAAGTACCTATTTCATTCTTCCTGGTATTATAGTCAGCTTTTTATAATCTTCCACTGGGTTTTAAGCGTCTTCATATCAGGACTTGTGTCTTACTCATCTCTGGCCTTTGAGCCTTGCGGGAGTGAGGCTCACTTGTATACATTTGCTGAATAAATGAATTAAGGAATCAATGAACCAGTCGGTTGCTTAGTAAATATTTATGGACTATGTACTATAATAGGGTTTTGGCCAAATAATCCCTTTTCTGGACTGGAAGCTCCTTAGCAGAGTCCACTTTATAAAGAGACTGTCCTTTGTTATCAATACTTGACTGTTCCTTAAAGTAGTTGAAACTTCTAGGCATAACTGTGAAACTGGCTGAATCAAAGTGATTATATCCCCAATAATTTGGTAGGTGGGGTTAAGTGACTGTGCTGTGGTTGAAATGTTAAGAGCCTAATTTCTTTTAGCTAAATGTTTTTGAAAGTTTGGGGGGTTATTTGTGTGTGGGCAGCCCAGTCCTTGAATGGATGGTCATTCTCATTAAGAATCCAGATTATAGGGCTTCCCTGGTGGCGCAGTGGTTGAGAATCTGCCTGCACAGGGGACACGGGTTCAAGCCCTGGTCTGGGAAGATCCCACATGCCGCGGAGCAACTGGGCCCCGTGAGCCACAATTACTGAGCCTGCCCATCTGGAGCCTGTGCTCCGCAACAAGAGAGGCCGCGATAGTGAGAGGCCCGCGCACCGCGATGAAGAGTGGCCCCCACTTGCCACAACTAGAGAAAGCCCTCACACAGAAACGAAGACCCAACACAGCCATAAATAAATAAATAAATAAATTTAAATCACGTGGGCTTCTAAGAAGACCTCTGCTTAAAAAAAAAGGAATCCAGATGATAACCAGCTGGCCACATGAGAGATGGCCAGTGTGACTGCTTCTTGGGACAGGCTGAAGCCTCTGACACCTCTCTACCTGGTATGGGCTGCTTAGGTTGGATCAATCTTTGGAAGTTCTGTTCTTCCCCCACTTGGAAAGATAGTTTCCTGGGGTGGGACTCTTAGGCTATTGGAATGAACCCCCATACACACTTTTCACCTCAGCTTGTACCACACCCTGAATGGATGATAGGAAACCATATCCCTTAATTCACCTTTTGTCTGGATATCCTCCCTCTCTTTCCTAATGGATCTTGGGAGGATGAAAACAGAATGCAACTATGCTTGTGTTTTACCAATGTCTGAGTCTTCATGTAAAGGACTATTTGCTAGAAAATTAGTTCTGAAGCAGAATTTTAAAATAACTGGCATTACCGTAGAACTCTTAGAAGAGAACATAGGCAAAACGTTCTCAGACATAAATTGTAGCCATCTTTTCTTAGACTAGTCTCCCAAGGCAAAAGAAACAAAAGCAAAAATAAACAAATGGGACCTAATCAAACTTAAAAGCTTTTTCACAGCAAAGGAAATCATCAACAAAATGAAAAGACAACCTGCAGAATGGGAGAAGATATTTGCAAACGATGCCACTGACAAGGGCTTAATTTCCAAAATATACAAACAGCTCATACAACTCAATATCAAAAAAACAACCTAGTCAAAAAATGGGCAGAAGACCTAAATAGACGTTTCTCCAAAGAAATACAGATGGCCAACAGGCACATGAGAAGATGCTCAACATCGCTAATTATTAAAGAAATGCCAATCAAAACCACAATGAGGTATCACCTCACACCAGTCAGAATGCCCGTCATTAAAAAGTCTACAAACAATAAATGCTGAAGAGGGTGTGGAGAAAAGGGAATCCACCTACACTGTTGGTGGGAATGTAAATTGGTGCAACTATTATGGAAAACAGTATGGAAGGTCCTTAAAAAACTAAAAATAGAGCTGTAATATGATCCAGCAATCCCACTCCTGGACATATATCCAGAAAAGATGAGAACTCTAATTTGAAAAGATACATGCACCCCCAGTGTTCATAGCAGCACTATTTACAAGACATGGAAGCAACCCAAGTGTCCAACAACAGATGAATGGATAAAGAAGATGTGGTATACATACATACATATATATATATATATATATATACACACAATGGAATACTGTTCAGCCACAAAAAGAATGAAATATTGCCATTTATAGCAACATGCATGGACCTAGAGAATATCATAGTAAGTGAATTAAGTCAGACAGAGAAAGGCAAATATATGATATCACTTACATGTGGAATCTAAAACAATAATACAGATGAATTTATTTACAAAACAGAAACAGACGTACAGACATAGAAAACAAACTTATGGTTACCAAAGGGGAAAAGGGGAGGGGATAAATTAGGATTATGGAATTAACAGATGCACACTACTATATGTAAAATAGATAAGCAGCAAGGATTTACTGTATAGCACAGGGAACTACATTCAACATCTTGTAATAACCTATAATGGCAAATAATATGAAAAGATGTAAATATAACTGAATCGCTTTGCCGTACACTTGAAACTAACACAATATTGTCAGTCACCTATACTTCAATAAAAAACCCTGTCATTTGTTGAGCTTTTATCTGCCAGCCACTGATAAACACTTTGCATGCATCATCTTCCTTTAATTCACAAAGCACCATTAGGAGGGAGGCATTTTAATCCCTATTTTGCAGATGAAGAAATGGTTCATGAGTTCATGGTACTTGACTCGTTAACTTTCCCAGAGTCACATGGTGATTAAATGGCTGAACCAGGACTCCATCCTAAGCCTATCAAACACGAAAGCCTCTCATCATAACCACTGTTTTACTGGGTGCCGTGTCAATGGCCGTGAGTATCCAAGGATGAGCATCTTCTGCTTCTCTGGATGCTTAAGGGACAGCTAGGCTAACTTCACAGGAATGGATCTTAGTCCTCACACCATCAGATATTCTTACTCGATTGCACTATGAGTTTACATGCGGTTCCTCGGACACACCCTATACACACTCTGTAATGGTTAATTCAGAGGGAAGCTCAGAGTATCCTTTGTTGAGACTGTTTTAAAAATTAGGTGCTGGGTTGTTTTTGTTTTCCTCTTTGATGAGCTGAAGGCCCTTAGCTACGAGTGGCCTTTTGAGGTATGTGTTTTCCTGCCCATCTGGCTTTGCCTGAGCTCCTGTGGAATAGATGTTTGCAGGGAACTGCACCAGTTCTCCCAAAGGGACAGCAGGCAGGGACAGGCCCTCAGTGGCATCCACTACATGAGACTGGAGCTTCAATTAATCTTTGGGGAATAGGCCTTCCTACATAGGAAAGGGGTCCTCTGACCTCAGGTTTGAATATGTTGAAAGCCAGTGAGGCAGGATGCTCCAGATGTGGAAATACAGTCCCCTGAAGGAGGTGAGTGACCTTTCACATACTACCGTCCTTTGGTCCTGGAGCGCTCTTGCTAGAAAGTCCCCTGACCTCCACCTGCGCTTACCCCCGCCAGCTTGGTCAGTGGTGTTTGAAATTCCTTTAAGATATAAGGTTTAAAATGCAGCTGCTCCTTGAAAATGTGGACTCCTGTTCACACTGCTGTGACTACTCCTCACATTTATGTGGAACTTTACAGTGTGTAAATCATTTGCGTTACCTTATGTCATGGTGAATGCTCACAGCAATCTGTGGGGTATGCCCTGCTCATGTCTCAGTTTATATAAAGAGAGCAAGAGAAGAGTAGAGTTGTATGTGTCACCAAAGACAGTAGGTGACAGAGAGAGAATTAAGACCTGGATTTTATGGTTCTAAGTCCAGAACTCTTTCACTGTTGCAGGACTGCTTCTTACTCATATACATATACTGAGCTATAAGTGGCCATTATCCCCAAAGCTAGAATTGCTGGTAGGAAGAGATGTCCACAGCCTTAGAACTTAGGTACCTGCAGGTAGCGGGTCTCCTGAAAGATGCAGGGGAGGAGTGGAGGTAGAGAAGATGCAGGAAGTGTAGGGAGCATCCTAGGAGAGGTCTGCCAGCTTTACACCCCTGCCAAGGAGTGAGTCTGCTGGTAGCTCAGAAGTGGCCACAGAACCCCCCCGAGTCCTAAAAGACTTTTAAAAATGTTGTTTTGGGGGACTCCCCTGGTGGTGCAGTGGTTAAGAATCTGCCTGCCAATGTAAGGGACATGGGTTCGAGCCCCTGGTCCGGGAAGATCCCACATGCTGCGGAGCAACTAAGCCTATGTGCCACAACTACTGAGCCCGTATGCCACAACTACTGAAGCCTGTGCACTCTAGGGCCCATGTGCCGCAACGACTGAGCCTACATGCTGCAACTACTGAAGCCTGTGCGCCTAGAGCCCATGCTGCGCAACAAGAGAAGCCACTGCAATGAGAAGCCTGTGCACCGCAATGAAGAGTAGTGCCTGCTCGCCGCAACTAGCGAAAGCCCGCGTGCAGCAACGAAGACCCAACACAGCCAGATATAAATAAATTAATTAATGTAATTTTTTTTTTAATTAAAATGTTGTTGTTGTTTTATGACTTGCCTGGAGCATTTTCTCCAGATAAGCAGTAATGGAAGACAGTGAGCAAATGCCAACTCGATGATCCCCTGGGAACCCTTCTGGGCAGTGGTGTTTACATGGGATGAGATCG
>NW_006779486.1:531099-531750 GCF_000442215.2 Lipotes vexillifer | reverse complement strand
GTGGGAGGAGGTCGAAAGAGCTGCTACCGGCCGGCGGGCACTGGGAGTGCAGAGTGCATGTGGGAGCTGCAGAGTCTGGAGCCCCGGCTGCAGGGCACAGGCAGTCTTTCTCAGCAACGAGAGGCATGGTGAGAGTCATTTAAATTTCTTGCCTTGGTTACTTCAAAGCAGATTAATAGCAGAGCACTTTGTATTCTCAACAGGAAAAAAGGTGGAAGGAGTAACCGCCACTGCACTGATGCTCACTTTCTCTTCATTCATTCTGTCCATAGATGTTTCTCCATATAACTGCACTGGGAAGGTGCCGGGGATTCTCTAATTTCATCTACAAGTAGCTCACAGTCTAGGTGGGGAGACAGATATGTCAATAACGGAATGATAATTCAGAGGGTTAAACACCAAAACAAGCAGATTGAACCAGGAAGAGTGGCAACAGGAAAGGTGCAGAATTAACTCTAAGGGAGGGTATCCACAAGGGCTTCCTGGAGCTGAGCTCCCATGTGAGTTTCAGCATACAAAAAAACTGTACACGTCGTTACTATACAATTTGATGAGTTTTCACAATTGGAATAAACCTGTGGAACTAGCACCCAGATCAAGAAACCAGGGCTTCCCTGGTGGCGCAGTGGTTGAGAGTCCGCCTGCCGATGC
>NW_006779486.1:516569-530976 GCF_000442215.2 Lipotes vexillifer | reverse complement strand
AAAAAAAAAAAAAGAAACACGACCAGCATCCCAGAAGGCCCTCTCTTGTCCGCTCCCTGTTGCTAGCCGCCTCCCTCCCTGGCCTCCAAGGAGTAGCCTCTCTCCTGACCCTAAAGCATAGATTTGTTTTGCCTGTTTTGAACTTTATGTAAATCGAGCCATGCTACGTAAGCTCCTTGATGACTGAGACAGAGCTAAAAGGACAAATAGGAATTCATCAGGGGGCAGGGTAGAGAAGTGCATTGTGGGAAGAAGGAGTAGTATGCTCAAAGCAGAGGTGGAATAACAGCATGTGTGAGAACTGTCAGCTTTCAGCAGTGCTGCAGCATAACATTCAAGAGGGGGAAGGGGCACGGAGGGTTACCAGAGAGGAAGGCAGGGGGAGATACATCATGGACAGACTTCCATACCATGCGGAGGCATTGGGATTTTAGCCTGGAAACCTGTGGTTCCCAAAGCTGACTGATCATCAAGATCACCTGGGCAACTTTTAAGGCACACAGATCCTAGGACCCACCATCAGAGATTTGAGTTTTGTAAAGTTCTTCCCAAAGGGTTCTCATAATTAGCTGAGTTTGGAAACCATTTTATAGAGAGATTGGAGAGCCACTGAAGGATTATATGCAAGGGAGTGGGAGGATCTGACTTGAGTTTTTTGGGTTTTTTTTACATCTTTATTGGAGTATAATTGCTTTACAATGGTGTGTTAGTTTCTGCTTTATAACAAAGTGAATCAGTTATACATATACATATGTTCCCATATCTCTTCCCTCTTGCGTCTCCCTCCCTCCCACCCTCCCTATCCCACCCCTCCAGGCGGTCACAAAGCACCGAGCTGATCTCCCTGTGCTATGCGGCTGCTTCCCACTAGCTGTCTGTTTTACGTTTGGTAGTGTACATATGTCCATGCCACTCTCTCACTTTGTCACAGCTTACCCTTCCCCCTCCCCATATCCTCAAGTCCATTCTCTAGCAGGTCTGTGTCTTTATTCCCATCTTACCCCTAGGTTCTTCATGACATTTTTTTTTCCTTAAATTCCATATATATGTGTTAGCATACGGTATTTGTCTTTCTCTTTCTGACTTACTTCACTCTGTATGACAGACTCTAGGTCTATCCACCTCATTACAAATAGCTCAATTTCCTTTCTTTTTATGGCTGAGTAATATTCCATTGTATATATGTGCCACATCTTCTTTATCCATTCATCTGATGATGGGCACTTAGGTTGTTTCCATCCCTGGGCTATTGTAAATAGAGCTGCAATGAACATTTTGGTACATGACTCTTTTTGAATTATGGTTTGCTCAGGGTATATGCCCAGTAGTGGGATTGCTGGATCATATGGTAGTTCTATTTGTAGTTTTTTAAGGAACCTCCATACTGTTCTCCATAGTGGCTGTATCAATTTACATTCCCACCAGCAGTGCAAGAGTGTTCCCTTTTCTCCACACCCTCTCCAGCATTTATTGTTTCTAGATTTTTTGATGATGGCCATTCTGACTGTTGTGAGATGATGTCTCATTGTGGTTTTTATTTGCATTTCTCTAATGATTAATGATGTTGAGCATTCTTTCATGTGTTTGTTGACAGTCTGTATATCTTCTCTGGAGAAATGTCTATTTAGCTGACTTGAGTTTTGAAGGATGATGTAGGTTGTTTAATGAGGAGGCTGTGGCAGTAGACACGAGATGCCCCAGCCTGATCTGGGATGTGGCACAGGGTGTGGAGTGGGGAGGACAATCTTGAGAGATAATTAGGAGGCAGAAGGATCCAAATGTGTTGATCAGTTGGCCATGGAAGGCACTGGAGAGGGAGGACCCGCGGAAGATACCCAGGTTTCTGGCTTGTGCCTATTCCACAGGCATAAGCAGACTTTGGGGGCAGAAAAAGTAACATCATATATTGGTTTAATTAACTTATCTATAATAACTTCACCCCAATTTCTCTACATACCTTTGTTAAACCATTTATTCATTCAGCAAATGCTTTTTTTTTTTTGCCATATGTGGGCCTCTCACTGTCGTGGCTTTCCCGTTGCCGGACGCGCAAGCTCAGCGGCCGTGGCTCACGGGCCCAGCCGCTCCGCGGCATGTGGGATCCTCCCAGACCGGGGCACGAACCCGCGTCCCCTGCATCGGCAGGCGGACTCTCAACCACTGCGCCACCAGGGAGGCCCCTCAGCAAATGCTTTTTAAATGCCAAATATATATCTGACACTGTTCCAAGCACTGAATCATATGTAAGAGACAGAATCAAAAGGATACAAAATATTGAGAATTCACTGTTAGTGTTTGAGAAAAAATATTGGCCTTTTTATTCCTTTCAATTCACTAAATATATGCCAGGAAACAGTCATATGTCAAGTTAGATCCAAGAGGAGCATATATGGGTTAGTGATGTGGGGTGGGGAGACGGAAGAGGGCTCGAACCACCCAGAGGTGGGTAACAGTGGTTATTTCAACCTTGTGTTAAGAGCCTACAATACTATTCTACTCCTTATAGCAACTCTATATTTATTGTATTTATTTTCTACATTTGTACAGATGAGGAAATGAATAATTCATCCTCAGGTGCACAGCTAATAAGTAATAATGCTAAGATTCAAACAGGATTATGTGCCTCACTGCAAACCAGAATGTAGGGAGAAAAGTTCCCTCGTTTTCATATGAGGAAACTGAAGCTGTGAGTGGTTTGGTTTTTGACCCAAGGCTGAATAGCAAACTAATGGCTAAAGCCCAGCTGAGTAGACATAGGCCTTGATCTGTAGCCCTGGCCTGTGACCACACTCAGCTCAGTCACTACAGGAAGCTCAGCCCATTCTGAGCATGACCCAGGGTTCTGTAAGCCGCATCTGAACGTTTTATTGTTGGGAGCAGGCTGGAGCTCAGCTTTAGGACTGGACTGAGTTTGGGGTGTCTCTTTGCTGGAGAGTCTTCCACAAGGCAAGGACAGGATACAGTGGGTCAGGAAAGCACTGCCTATCCTTTCTAGAACTTTTGCCAAAATATACTCCAGGTGGTTAGGGGCACAGCCTTGACCCCAGATTCTGGGTAGCAGTCTCATGTGTTGAGTTAGACTGGGACCAATCTAGAAGAGGAGTCCACAATTAGCACAGATTTCTTTAGCCATCTGCAATCAAGAAAGTAAGAGAGGGCTTCCCTGGTGGCACAGTGGTTGAGAGTCCGCCTGCCGATGCAGGGGACACGGGTTCGTGCCCCGGTCCGGGAAGATCCCACATGCCGCGGAGCGGCTGGGCCCGTGAGCCATGGCCGCTGAGCCTGCACGTCTGGAGCCTGTGCTCCGCAGCGGGAGAGGCCACAACAGTGAGAGGGCCACGTACCGGAAAAAAAAAAAAAAGTAAGAGAGCTCTGCTTTGAGTTGGGAAGTAGGGGAATCAAAGAACAACTCAACACACACATTGCACTCAGAGGAACTTCAGCCTGCCCTTCCCTCAGTTTGCTCTTTCCTACAGCCTGGCTCTTCCCCGGAAAGAAGTACTTGGACATCTAGGACACAAAGTTTCCTGAAGGAACTTATTACAGGAATTGTTGGAACAGGTGCTAAGGAGGAGACAAGGGACTGGATTATCCAAAACTCGGGGATTGAGGTCAGGCGGGATGGCAGACACATAGGGCAGGGTTTTTTTAAATTAATTAATTTATTTATGTATTTATTTATTTGGGGCCGTGTTGGGTCTTCGTTGCTGCTCACGGGCTTTCTCTAGTTGCGGTAAGTGGGGGCTACTCTTCGTTGTGGTGCGCGGGCTTCTCACTGTTGTGGCTTCTCTTGTTGCAGAGCACGGGCTCTAGGCGCGCAGGCTTCAGTAGTTGTGGCACGTGGGCTCAGTAGTTGTGGCTTGCAGGCTCTAGAGCTCAGGCTCAGTAGTTGTGGCGCATGGGCTTAGTTGCTCCGTGGCATGTGAGATCTTCCTGGGCCAGGGCTTGAACCTGTGTCCCTTGCATTGGCAGGCAGATTCTCAACCACTGTGCCATCAGGGAAGTCCAAGACAGGGCAGTTTTTAATAGTCAGTGCTGACCTCCCGTTTTCAAAAGGGCCAGGTCTCTTCATCCAAACTTACAGGCTGGGGGCCACCTTGCAGAGGAGCAGGAGGGCACAATGGCCTCACACGCACCCTCCCAGGGTGCTCTTTCATGCCTCTGCCCACTTCTGGGCGAGGTCACCATCACTGAGGACACACTCTCAACCTCCATCCTCCACTCCCAACTGGCTCCTGGAAAGATGATTTCTCTCAGAGCAATCTGAATGGTTACGATGCTTCAAGGGAACTTATCCTAAAGAAAATCCTAACCAAATGATCAGAAGACAAAAGGATGTTAAGACAAATGTCTACATCATCTGAACTGGACAAATCTGACATCAAGCCACGGGGGTGGGGCTGCAATAACTTCCACTTTAAAATGGCTGTTGCTAGAGAGGCCGCGATAGTGAGAGGCCTGCGCACCGCGATGAAGAGTGGCCCCTGCTTGCCACAACTAGAGAAAGCCCTTGCACAGAAACGAAGACCCAACACAGCCATAAATTAAATAAATAAATAAATAAATAAATAAATAAATAAATAAATAAAATGGCTGTTGCTGAGAAGTGACTCAGGAAAGCAATGGAGAGTAGAGGGAGAAAGAGGTAAATCCAGCCAGGATCTGGTTTGTTGGCATGTTGCCTCCCTTCTCTGCAAAAATCCAGGTATATATTATATAAAAGGCTCCAACATCAGGCTAATAGGAATTTCTGAAAGAGAGAAGAATTAAATCAGATGAGAGGAGATGATAAAAAACAATAGTACAAGAACATTTCTGCAAACTGAAGCACATGTCTTCAGAATGAAAGAGGCCTTGGAATGTCTGCTACAATGAATGAATAAAATCCCAGACCAATGCACTTTATTGTTGAATTTCAGAACACAGCAGGTAAAGAGAAGCTCATGTATTATTCAGGAGAGAAAAAGAGGTCCATGCAATCAAGAATCAGAAAGTTATCAGACATCTCAACAACAACACTAGAAGCGAGAATACAATGAAGAAATGCGTTAAAAACTTGGAGGGAAAATTATTTTCAATCTAGGTTTCTATATCCAGCTAAACTATTAATCAAATATGAGAATAGAATAATTCATTTGGGGACATCAATGGATTTGAAAATAACTTGACACATATTCTTTTTTAAAAAGGTACCAGAGAATGCACTCCAGAAAAATGAGGAGTAAATTAAAAAGAAAAAAAACTTGGTATCTAGGAACCTGGGCTATAACATAGGGGAGCATTGAAAGGAAGTCCTAGAATCACAACCATGTCACCGTCCTGGAGAGCAACTAGTCCAGTTGGAAGAGAATATAGAGGACTTTCCTTAGGTTTAGGAAATATCCAGGAAAAAAAATGGAATGGATGCTTTTGAGCATATGAGAAGTTTGATAGGAATTTGGTATAATTGTTAGAGAATTTAATTAAAAGAGGCAATATGGAAATAGACCAAAAAAATTTTAAAGGCAATTAACTCCAGGGGAAGTTTTTAACAAGAAAGGAAATGTAGGGACTTCCCTGGTGGCTCAGTGGATAGGATTCCACGTTCTCAATGAAGGGGGCTTGGGTTCAATCCCTGATCAGGGAACTAGATCTCACGTGCATGCCACAACTAAGTATTCGAATGCTGCAACTAAGGAGCTGGCTAGCTGCAACTAAGGAGCCTTGAGCTGCAAGCAAGAAGCCCACCTGCCTCAAAAAGACCTGGTGCAACCAAATAAATAAATATTTTTTTAAAAAAAGAAAGGACATGTAAAAATAAGCATGGCACAGGAATCTACTATATTCTAGACTTTATTCTGAAAGCAACATGAGTCCATGAACAATTTCTGTTTTATTGTATTCTCAGGACAGAGCACAGTGCCTGACACATAATGGGAACTAAATAAATATTATTTGAATGAATGAAGAAAAGTGCTAGTTTCTAGGAAGAAAGCAAAATGAAGTAGACATACTCCCTGCTATCTAGGAGATCACAACTGAAACCAAGTACTCATCAAATGTCCAAGCCCAGTGTCCTACTTTATTGGATTTTGTGAGTCATGAAGAGAATGGGGCATGGGAAGAGACACCACTTTTTTGAATGTGAACTTTAAGTGGGCTGTGACTTCTGCTGGTGGAAGAAAATAGTCCTAATGTGGCCAAGGCTACATGTTTGAGCTCAGGAGGAGTATTTAGCAGGCAGAAAGCTATGGTGTAACAGCTGTATTAGATTGCTTTATTCCTCTCTTCTTTCTCTCTCTTTGCTTTAGTTTTGTGATATTCAAAAGTTGTTATGGTATTCAGGATATATAAAAAATGCTCAAAATTCAACAGGAAAAAAACAAACAGGCCAGTGGAAAACATGGGCAAAAGACTTGAACAGACAATTCACCGAAGAGGATGTGTTGATGGCAATTAAGCTAATGAAAAAAGTGTCAAGTGTTATTAGCTATTAGGGAAATGCAAATTAAAGCACAATGAGATACCATTACCAACCTATTAGAATGGCTAAAATAAAAATAATAAGAACACCGAGTGTGGGTGAGGATGTGGAGTGACAGGAACTGTCATATACTACTGGTGAGAATGCAAATGGTACAGCCATTCTGGAAAACAGGTTAGCAGTATCTTTTTTAAAATTTTAAAATTTATTTTTGGCTGTGTCGGGTCTTCGTTGCGCATGGGCTTTCTCTAGTTGCGATGAGTGGGGGCTACTCTTCGTTGCAGTGCGCGGGCTTCTCATTGCAGTGGCTTCTCTTGTTGCAGAGCACGGGCTCTAAGCGCGTGGGCTTCAGGAGTTGTGGCACGCAGCCTCAGTAGTTGTGACTCACGGGCTCTAGAGCACAGGCTCAGTAGTTGTGGTGCACGGGCTTAGTTGCTCCGCGGCATGTGGGATCTTCCCAGACCAGGGCTCAAACCTGTGTCCCCCGCATTGGCAGGCGGATTCTCAACCACTGTGCCACCAGGGAAACCCAGCAGTTTCTTATAAAGTTTAACATACAATCCAGCAATTCTACTCCTGGGTGTTTGCCATAGAAAAATAAAAACTTGTGTTCATGCAAAACTCTGTGCATGAATATTTATAGCAGCTCTTTTCATAAGCCCCCAAACTAGAAAAAAACCAAGATTTCCTTCAAAAGATGAATGTATAGACAAACTGGCACATGTAATAGAATACTCAGCAATTTAAAAAAGAGAAAAAGAGAGAGAGAACCAAATACTGATACACGGAACAGCATAGATGAATCCCAAAGGGCTTATGTTGAGTAGAAGCCAGTCTCAAAGGCTACATAGCAGCTTCTGCTTCTGGGAAGATGGAGTACTTTCCCCTATTCCTCTAAGAAGTAGCCTGGAAATTATATATAAAAGAAACATAAAAAGATTCTCTGAGAGTTGAGAGAAGGGATTTTTCCCCCTGATGTATCTAAGAATGAGTGCTGGAGAAGCTGGCACCCTGGATATGCCAGTGGGTGCAGACCAAACAAGCTCTAAGAAAAGTCTGCTCTCTTAGCCAAATGACCAGGGAAAGGGCAACCTTGCCAGAGAGAAGACTTTTAGGAATTAATTGCTCTACTTCAGACATCCTGGCAAAAACTGTAGTTCCCACAACAGCAAATGTCAGATGTGGAGCCTAAACTCTCACATCCAACAGGTTGTAACAAGGTGCCCCTCCTGCTTCCCAGTGCAGTAGTGTCAGAACTAGTGGAGCGTCTGGACTTTCATCACTATTCAATGGTAAAGACGCCACCCACCCCCAAGGGACCTGTGGTGGCCATGTGGGGAGCAGTAATGAAACAATCTAGTCTCTCTCAGCCTGGAAGGTATCAGTGGAGACATAGTGAGGAGCTGGAGCTCCCATCTCTGCCCAGCACTGATGAGGAACTCCTGCCCTCAAGTGTCAGCAGAGGCCAAGCAGGGGACCATCTTCTATACCCACCTATAGGTGACTGTAATGAAGTGGCCCACTCACCCTCTCTTTCCATGCTGCAGCAGTGTCAGAGAAAGCCAGTTAAAACAGAAAGCTTCAATAAGATTCAGAATTTCCCAACTCTATACCCCAAATGCCCATGTTTCAATAGAAAAATCACTCATTATACCAAGAACCATGAGGATCTCACACTGAATGAAAGAAGACAACAGATGCCAACACTAAGGTGACAGAACTTTTCAATTTTATATAACAAAGATTTTAAAACAGCCATCATAAAAAAGCAATTATGAACATGCTTGAAACAAATGAAAATACAAAGAGTCTTAGTAAAGAAATAGAAAGTCTCAGCAAAGGAAGAGAAGGTATAAAGAAGAACCAAATAGAAATTTTAGAACTGAAAAATACAATAACTAAAATAAAAAGCTCATTGAATGGGCTCAACAAGAAAATGGGGGCTTCCCTGGTGGCGCAGTGGTTGAGAGTCCGCCTGCCGATGCAGGGAACACGGGTTCGTGCCCCAGTCTGTGAAGATCCCACATGCCGCACAGTGGCTAGGCCCGTGAGCCATGGCCAATGAGCCTGCGCATTTGGAGCCTGTGCTCTGCAACGGGAGAGGCCACAACAGTGAGAGGCCCGCATACCGCGGAAAGAGGAAAGGATCAGTGAGCTTGAAGATAGAACAACAGAAATTACCCAAATTAGCATCATTCTAAATAAAAAAGGTAAAATACACTGAGAAAAAAAATATATATATAAACAGAACCTTGGTACTAGTGGGACCATAATAAAGGATCAAACATTTGTGTCACTGGAGTCCGAATGGGAGAGGAGAAAAAGGGTAAGCCTAAGAACGTACTCAAAGAACTAATGACTGAAAGTTCCCCAAATTTGGCAAAATACAAAACCCTACAGATTCAAAAAGGTAAGTGAATCCCAAACAGGTTAAAACCAAAAAAAGTCATGCCAAGATGCATCTTAGTAAAACTTCAGAAAACTAAAAACGAAGAAAAAATCTTAAAAGCACAGATAGGAATAATGCTTTATCTCTAGGGGAAAAACAATTCAGATGACAGTGGATTTCTCATTAGAAGCCATGGAGGTCAGAAGGAAGTGACACGTTTCTCACGTGCTGAAAGATGTCCTGTAGACATCTTTCCAGAATCCTGTATCCGAGGAAAATATCCTTCAGGAATCAAGGGAAAATGAAGACATTCTTATATGAAGTAAAACTAAGGTAACTTGTCACCAGCAGACCTACTCTAAAAGAATGGCTGAAAGAGGTTTTTTTAACAGAAGAAAACAATAAATGGAGGAATCTTGAAACATCAGGAAGAGCAAAAGAACATGATAAGAAAAATATGGGCAAAGACTCCTCTTGAGTCTTCTAGATTAGGTTTGATGATTGAAGCACAAATTATAACACTTCTGATGTGGTTCTAAGTATGTAGAGAAAATATCTAAGAAAAGAAGGGGGGAGGGTAAAAAGACATAAGAGGAGGTAAGGTTTCTACACTTACTTGAACTGGTAAAATTATGGCACCAGTAGACTATGGTGTTACATATGTATAGTATAATACCAAGAGCAAACCACTAAAAAAGCTACATAAGGAGATACACTTGAGGACAAGATGGGTAAATAAAAGTGGAAATCTAAAAAATGGTTAAGTAACCCACAGGAAGGCAGGAAAAAGAAAACAGAGAAATGAAAATCAGAGAGAAGAAACAGACAACAAAAAATAAAATGGAAGACTTAAGTCCTAACATACTAATTTCATTAAATGTAAATGTATTGAATACATCAATTAAAAGATAGATTGGCAGAGTGGAGTAAAAAGAAATCAACTACATGCTGTCGACAAGACACTCACTTCAAATATAACAATACAGACAGGCTGAAAGCAAAATGATATGAAAATATTTATCATGCAAACATTAATTAAAAAAAAAGCACGAGTGACTGTATCAATATAGGATAAAGTAGACTTCAGAGCAAATAAAATTACCAGAATCAGAGAGGGACATTACAATAAGAGGGCCAATCTACCAAGGAAGGAAACATGGAAATCCTAAATGTATATGCACCGAACAATGTAGATGCAAATTATGCAAAGCAAGAACTGATAGAAATGAAAGGAGAAATGGACAAATCCACAAATATAGTTGGAGATTTCAGCACCCTTCTCTCAACAATTGATAGAACAACTAGACATAAAATCAGAAAGGATATAGAACTCAGCAACGCCATCAAAAAACAGGACCTAATCAGTGTTGGTAGAAAACTCCACCCAGTAACAGCAAAATACGTATTCTTTTCAATTGTCCGTGGGACAAAAATAGGTCTTATCCTGGTCCATAAAATAAATATCAACAGACTAAAAAGAAGTGAAATAATGCAGAGTGTATTTTCTGACCACAGGGAACTCAAACTGGTAATCAATAACAGAAAGATAAAAGGAACATGCCCAAAAGTTGTAAATTAAATAACACACTTCTAAATAATTCATAAGTCAAAGAGGATTTTTAAAAATACTTGAGTATTTTAAAAAATACTTGAGGGGCTTCCCTGATGGCGCAGTGGTTGAGACTCCGCCTGCCGATGCAGGGGAAGCGGGTTCGTGCCCCGGTCGGGGAAGATCCCACATGCCGCGGAGCGGCTGGGTCCGTGAGCCATGGCCGCTGAGCCTGAGCGTCCGGAGCCCGTGCTCCGCAACGGGAGAGGCCACAGCAGTGAGAGGCCCGCGTACCGCAAAAAAAAAAAAAAAAAAAAAAAAAAAAATACTTGAAAGTATTTTTTAAAATACCTGAAACTAAATGTAGATTAAAATGCAACATAGCAAAGCAGAAACAGACTTACAGATACAGAGAACAGACTGGTGGTTACCAGTGGGGAGAGGTGAGATGGGGGTAGGGGATTGAGAGGTACAAACTACTATGTATAAAGTGCATAGGCTACAGGGATGTATTGTACAGCAAAAAGAAATATAACCATTATTTTGTAGTGACTTTAAATGGAGCATAATCTATAAAAATATTGAGTTGCTATGTTGTATACCTGAAACAAATGTGGTGTTGTAAATCAACTATATTTCAGTAGAAGCACTTAAAACAAGCAAACAAAAATAATAAAATGAAATGCAATGAAGTGTTTTGTGGGATACAGCTAAAGCAATGTTGACAGGGAAATTTATAACACTAATGCATACATTAGAAAAGAAAAAGAGCCTCAAATCAATCATCTAAGCTGAAGACGTGCTTAACTTTTTATAGGTTTAGTAGACGTTCGGTGTGGTGCAGTGGAAAGGGGACAAAATTTGGAGTCAGTGTGTTATTGTATCTTGGCTCTACCATTTCCTAAGTGTATGATCTTGCTGATCCTCATTATTTTCATTTGTAAAATGGGAAAACTACCCACATCACAGGGTTATTTTGAGGCTTCAATTGCATGAGAGAACCTAGAGTTCTTGCAGAAGGCCTGTAAATCCAGAAGGATGCCAAGCGTTTTTGGATAGAAAATAAATTGTACACTGTGAACATTTTAAAATGTATTTAAACACTCTTGTAACCAATAAAATAAAAAATATAATTTAAAATTAGTTTTATGCTTTTATATATTTTCCAGTATAAAGAGTATACTTGAAAATATTGGAAATCAGTGAGAGACGTCTGGCACATGAAGCAGATGCTCAGTGCTTGGCCACGGCTGTTGGTAGCAGCAGTTGCAACAGTCGCAGTAGTGATAACAGTAGTTGTTGTAATCATCGTCACCCTCCTAATAGTATTTCACTATTGCATTGTTTTATTTCATCTGCACAGTGGTCTATGAGGGACCAAGAGCAGAGATCATAAGCTCCATTTTACGGCGAGAACATGAAGGGTGGAGAGGGTATCTTTTCCAAGACCTTACAGTTTGAAGTTGCCATACCTGGGAGTAGAACCCAGGTCTTCCAACTCTGAAAGCATGGCCTAGAGAGGCAGGGAAGGCGGCTGTCATAATCTACTTGGGCTGCTATAACAAAGTACCACAGGCTGGGTGGCTTAAACCACAGACATTTATTTCTCACAGTCCTGGAGGCTAGAAGTCCAAGCGTGAGGCTCCTGCAGTTTCAGTCTCTGATGAGGGAGATCTTATCCTGACTTGCAGATGGCCACTTTCTCACTTTGTCCTCACCTGGTAGAGAGAGAGAGCTCTGGTCTCTATCTCTTCTATTTTGTTTGTTTTTTAATAAATGTATTTATTTATTTATTTTTGGCTGCGTTGGGTCTTCTTTGTTGGTTTTTTGTTGCTACGCGCAGGCTTTCTCTAGTTGCGGCGAGCAGGGGCTGCTCTTTGTTGTGGTTCACAGGTTTCTCACTGCAGTGGCTTCTCTTGTTTTGGGCTTCAGTAGCTGTGGCACATGGGCTCAGTAGTTGTGGCTTGCGGGCCTAGTTGCTCCGCGGCATGTGGGATCTTCCCCGACCAGGGCTCGAACCCGTGTCCCCTGCATTGGCAGGCGGATTCTTAACCACTGCGTCACCAAGGAAGTCCCTCCATCTTTTCTTACAAGGGTACTAATCCCATGATGGGGACCCTACCCTCCTGACCTCATCTAAACCTAATCACCTCCCAAAGGTCCCATCTCCAAATGTCATCACATTGGAGGTTAAGGCTTCCGTATATAAATTTGGGAGAGACACAAACATTCAGTCCTTAGCAGTAGCCATATTAGTATTTCAGGGATGTATTTTACATCCAGAGAGCATGCATTTTACAGGTAACTGATCCCTCAGTAGACTCACAGTGTAGTTAAGCAGGACAAGCAACATCCTGGGGTGCTTCCTGTTTCCTGCACTTGGCTTTGGGCAAGTAAAGCCACTCACTTTGGAAAGCAATCAGGCAGGACTGGGAGTCAACCTAGAGTTAAGTGTATCTTCATGAAGAACCCCTCCCCCTTGGGCTTCTCTGGGAGGTGGTCTGGGCCCTGAGGCGGGGCTGCTGTAACCACCAGGGTCCTGGGGCAGCTTAGTCCTGGTACCAGAAAGGACACTGTTCTGGGGGCAGGGACCCTGGGTCTGAGTGTAGCTGCATCTCTGACTCCATCACCTTTCTCTTTTTTTATTTTTTTAATTTTATTATTATTATTTTTTTTGCGGTACGTGGGCCTCTCACTATTGTGGCCTCTCCCGTTGCAGAGCAGGCTCTGGACGCGCAGGCTCAGCGGCCATGGCTCATGGGTCCAGCCGCTCCGTGGCATGTGGGATCTTCCCAGACCCGGGCACGAACCCATGTCCCCTGCATCGACAGGCGGACTCTCAACCACTGCGCCACCAGGGAAGCCCATCCATCACCTTAAAACCTGGAGTTGGACTTGCTCTCGGGCCCATCCAGCTCCTGTGTTCCAAGATTCCCATGCCTGAGGTCATGAGGTCTACCTCTGTGCAGGGAGCTCTGTAAGCAGACCAAGGGCAGGGCTGGGGTTGGCCCCCGGTTCTGTGCTCAAGACAACAAAGAGAAGGTGCAGCCTGAGCAAAGAGGGGGTAGTGGAGGGAATGCCGTGTCATCTGATCCATAGCTGATTAAGCCTTTGAAAATGGGCTCTGGGAACATGTCCGTGAAGGACGTCACTGAGGTGGGGGAAGAATGCCGCCTGTTGTCTGGGCCCAGGACACAAAGGCCTATCTGTGCGCACGTGGGCACTCCCGATCCAGGCTGGATCAGCTGCTCTTGTTTCCTCCTTCGCCATCACAATACAACTACAGAGTTACAGTCTGCCCTTCCACCCCAACCCAGGAGAGCTGGGCAATGGGATCTCTGCCCACTGGGTGCCCGCTGAGCACAGCCAGTGACACCAGCCTCCCGGCCCAGTTGGCTGCTGGCAAGTCTAGAATTTCAATAGCCTGCTTCTCCCTGCCCTCATTTACTGCCCTCTCTCGTCTTCTCTTTCTCTCACCCTCCCCTGCACACGTGTGAGTGGCAGATCCAGGGTGATCTGGACCCAGTTGATTGCCGAGGGAGCCAAGCCTGGACACTTGACAGATAACCAGCTGGGCAGTGGCCAGCCGTGGCGCAGCGGAACACTTTCCTCGGGCGGTGGAGTGGCTGCTGCCCTGGTCCCCCACCCTGATCCATAGGAAACTGGGCTAGGAGCATTCTCTCCCAGATGGAGTCCCCTGGCAATACTCAGGGGAGAGCCCGTGCAGCATCAGAGTCCAAAAGCCTGGGATGTGAACATGGACTCCAACGCTCTGGCTTGTACTAGCATAGGCGAGGCTCTTAACCCCTGTGAGTCTTAGTTTCTTCATTTATGTAAAATGAGGACCATAGTTCTTACCCCATGGGTTGTTGAGAACCTTCCATGGGCATCAAGCAGTGCTTAGCACAGGGTAGACTTATTAACAAGCATGGAATCACACACACACACATCGATTTCCTTAGAAGGAATGAGAATCCTTAGGGAAAATACACCCACAGAAGGAAGA
>NW_006779486.1:514439-516559 GCF_000442215.2 Lipotes vexillifer | reverse complement strand
TCCCTACTGCCATGTAATCTGCAAGTCCTTTACTGCCCACAGTGGAGTTGGCACTTCACACAATCCAGCCCATCGCTGTCAGAGAGAACAGCTGGCATTTGCATAGAAAACACACAGACTGCATGTCACACGTCCGTGAGAGAAACAGAGCTTCCTAGGCTGTATTGTTGTTGGTGATTGAGGAGAGCCAGTGGCCCTTGTGTTGCGGGGACCAGCCTGTACCACCGCTGCCTGGAGTTGTTTTGGTTGTTTTTATTTATCTCCCTTTTCCCCAGCTCTCCTTTCAAATTATACCCTTTGGCCTGCCAATGAGTCCTTCCTTGTTCTTCTGAGTGAGTTTCTGGAGGCAACCCTGCTTTTTTTTTCCTCTGAGGTTGACTTGTCCTGTCAGGCTGCCAGCCTGAGGATGAAGCAATGAGAGCAGGTCGGGAAAGCAGAGCCCAGCCCCAGGCTGGAGCCGCCCCAGGCCCACCCGTCGCCCCTGGGGCTGCAGTCTCCTGGGACAGGAAGGTGTGGGACCAGCCAAGTTTCTTGCTTTATTCTCCCGGATCCCGTTTCGTGGTTTGGGGAAAGGGATATCTTTTCTTGAGGGTCTGAGATTTTCTGCTTGGGTGATATGATTCCTCCCATCATTCTGAGGACTGGTCCCAGGACTCTGGAACTCCCCCTTTTACTGTCCCCCCAGGGCTCTGTAACCGGTGCTCTCCTACCCCTAGGTGCCCCTCCAAGCTCCAGTGCTCAGGGCCATATCATAAAACAATACCATCCCATATGGCTTGGGCCTCCTTTATGTGGGTCAAGCCACACAGGCGTTCTGGAAACATGGCCTGTTTTCTGACCTGGTAGTATCCATGGAATGGATATTTCAGGGGGTTGTTTTGGGCCATTGTTAGTGCAGGTCCTCTGAGAAGCAGAGGGCAAGATGGGATTAAATTGCAAGGATTGTAGCAGAGGAAATGCCTTTGTGAAATAAATAGATAGGAAGTCAGATAAGGCTGGGGGCCATCAGACGCTGCATGCCTGACCCCAAGTGAAGGAGAGAGAGAAAGAAGATTGAGTGGAAAAATCCTGGACAACCCTACAGTCTAAGGAAGGTTCAGCAAAGCCATCAACAGGTCCTCGGGCCAAAGTCAGCTGTCAGAGGAGTCTGGGTGTCCCAGGATTGGGTCTGCCTTAGTATCCCCAGTGTGCTCAGTCACTGCCAGGGAGCAGCCCACGAGAAAAGTGATTTGGTGCAAATGTAGCTGTTGCTTCCAAATGTACCACTGGGGCCCTAGTAGTTGGAAGTCTACAAGCTACATTCTTAGGGCCAGTCATAAACATACCTCTTCAGATCGCTGCATGGCACTGAGTCTTTGGAAATGGCCAGGTCCCTCCTAGGAGCTCCACATCAGGTGTACGTGAGTGTCAAACTCAGCTTTTAGGGTCGCCAGCCTATCCAGCGGTCTCACAGAGACCAAACACACAGCACGAATTACTATCAAAGTGCAGCCTGTTGACTACTTATAACAGAATCATCAGGAATGTTTGTTTAAGGCACAGATCTCTGGACTTCAGTCAGACCTACCCAAACGCATCTCTGAGGGATGGCCTAGGAATTGGCATTTAACCAATAACATATGCCAATACACGCATGTGATTCTTGTGTCTTCTAAATTTTGAAAATCACTTCTGATGCCAAAAACTCAGCCTCTGTGCACCAGTGCTGAACTGAATCTCAGAGACAGAGTTTTGGATGAAGCTTTATTACTTTGCCAGGCAAAGGGGGACACAGCAGGCTCCTGCCCTCAAAAACTGTGTGTCCCACCCAGAAGGATTTGGTGAGGAGTTTTATAGCAATGGTTCAAGGGTGGGGTTGCTGATAAGATGAGGGTGTGTGCAGGGCCTGCACTCCTGTAATCTGGTCTCAGGTAATCTCTTGATGAGCTTCTCTGGTTCCTTTTAATCTGTCTTCAGATGGTCTTTTCTGGAATGAAGAATGCTGACATCTTGCATTTATTGGGGGTTTTAGTTCTATAAAGAGCTCAAAAGATACCCGTATATGTATCCCTTGAGGTGGAACCAGAATCCTGCCCCAAGGCTGTACTATTGTTTCCTGACTGCTCCTCCCTTGTCTCGGC
>NW_006779486.1:503659-514385 GCF_000442215.2 Lipotes vexillifer | reverse complement strand
TCGGCATTCTCTACCTTCCCTGATCAGCAACTGTTTGAATCTGCCCTTTGGGACTCAGGGAAGTTCACGGAGGCTGGGGTCTATTCCCTACAAACAAGAAAGAGGGACAGAAAGGCTTCTGTGCCCAGGAGCCCCACAGGGTCCTGCTGTTTCACTTCCTCACACCATGAGTAGGTGACCGACTCCAGGTCCCCCATTTCCTGGTCAGTTCCAATTTTAAATACTTTGTACTAATTCTCTGAGAATGCGCCTACATATCAGAACCTGAGTCTCAGTGTCTGGATTAGAAACGATGTGTGAGGACCACAGACTTCTGAACCGACGGGAGCTCTGGGAGACCTGTGCTTTCGGGCCTAGCTAAGCACAGGTGCCTATATGTCACCTTTCCCAAAACAGTATACCAGGTGTAGAATTTCTTGGGACCTCCAAGTTAGGAATTTCAGTTTCTTGCTTTCTCTCTCTACACACCTTATAGCACTACATCTTTCCAATCTTGGGATTGTCTCCTCCTTACAAGGATATTGGCATTCTAAATCTCCAAAGAGGTGTCTTCTAAATTCTCCATGGAAAGGTTTGCTTCGGGGACCCTTCCTTTTATCACTCTTACACCCACTGACTGTCAGGGTCCATGGGCTGGGCTTCCATGTGCTTTCCCCACCTGTCACCTGCCCTTCCTTTCTTCCACCAGCACCAGCTAGTTACTCAAGCCTCAGAGACTTCTTGTCTTATCCATGCTTTATCTGCAGCACTCCTGGAGGTTCAAAGTGCATTCTGCAGCCCCACTTCTTGCAGCTGTGAGCACCTGGGAACACTTATGCCTTTGTTGGTTTCCTTATCTCTGCCCTCCTTGACCTTAGATGTCCTTTCTTGCCTTTGGGTTCATTCAGCCAAGTTGCTTGGCCCTGCCCCGTTCCCAGCTAAACCCAGCCCACTCATTCTCTGGATGAATATTTGTAGAAGGATAAACTCTAAAAACCAGTCCAATTGTTATAAAACCCAATAATACTCAGTGCGAGCAATGGTACTGAAAATCTGGTCTCCTTGTGTCTGGTTGTGGTAGATACTGTTATAATTCCTTAGCAATATACTTTGGCAATACGCGTGAAGTATGAAGAGATCTAAGGGTGTTTATACCCTTTGATTTGGGAATCTAACTTTTGGGAATTTAGCTAAAGAAAATAAACCTAAATGGGAAAATATTTCACATAAAGAAAAACACAGAAATTTGTAATAAGGAAGAACTGAAAATAATAACAATGACTCATATTCATTAAGTGCTTATTATGTACTAGGCACCATTAAATTCTTTATATTATTTTATCGAATCCTCACCATCTCTCTATAAGATAGGAACAGCTATGATCTGGTAAGAACTGCAATTACCTCCACATAACTTCTGTAATTTCCTCCAGATACCTAGTAAAAGGGAGGTGTACTGTAGTTTGGACCTTGGCCTGAGACTGCCCTAGAGCTAGGTTCATTCCCTTACATTTGGACATGACCATTTCCTGTCCCTCTTTCTCCTCAGTAATTAGAATACAGCAGGGTAAGTGTCATCACATAGCCAATTAATTACACGAATCACTAAGAAGAAAGTTCTCCCTCTCCTCCTTATAAAGTTGGATTTATGAATCTGAGAAGACTTTAAATGAATTGGCTTAACTTGAATAAATAGGGGAGGGCATCATTTTAGATCTAGTCCCTCATTAAACCCTCAAGATTTTCTGGACCCTGGTCCTTTCATTTAGTATAGTAACTCTCTCAAGTTTTGTTTTGTTTTTTTTAACTACAGATCCTATGACACACTAAGTCTCCATTCCAGATGTTGATTAGCTTAGGGCCAGGAGAGCAGTGCCAAGAGACCCTCTCTAGTTCAAGATATCATGCCAAAACTCATCCACTCCAACCTTTAAAAAACAAATCTTAAATTACTTATAAACTCCTTATATATAAAGCCACAAATTGAGCTTTTAACAACCGTCTGTTAGCTCCACACCACGATCTGAGTACTGGATCAGTTCTTTGGCAGCAAACTGCCTCAATTTCCTCACCTCGAATAAGACTGGTCATTTCAACGTCACAGCATTGCTGTGAAGATGATGGAGAAATGGGTAACAGTGCCTCCTGCAGTCCTTGGCAGGTAGATGGCTCTCAGTACACATTCATTCATTCAAGCTAGCTTCTCTTCCTCCTTCATTCATTCAACATGTTGGGAATGTGGACACAGAGCTGAACAAGCCCTGAGCCCTGCCCACCCCGTGGGGAGCTACTGGTTACTGTGGAAACCTCAGCAGGGAAGAAAAGCCCAGATTTGAGCACTTTCAGCACCTGATTTTTCTATCAAAAAAAGGCAGGTTCCTTTATACCCTGCAGGTCAAGGAGGGAGGCACAGGTGAGAGATAAAGGAAGTGGTGAAGAAAGAAGTGCTATCCTGATGAATGTATGGTGATTTTTGGCTTTGAGTTTAGTCAATAACTTTTTTTTTTTGGTAGGGATGGGAAAGTGATCTTTATTGAATATATGTACTTCAAAGGCAAGGAGTGTTTTACAATTCAAATTAATAGTCCTTTTTAGGAGTAATTACTGCCCATGGAGACTTAGAGCATGCTAAGATCACAATCTCTTCAGCAGTTACATTTTTTGAAAAAAGGAGTGGGATGTTTCCTAAAGGAAGATGCTCTTGTACCCATGTAGGTAAATTCTTCTTCCAGTGGTACCCCCTCCTTCCCCCCTTCTTGCCACCAACACCCCTGACTTATACTTATTGTCCTTGAAGTGGTTGGAGGGACAGGGGCAAAGCAGAATCCCTAGAGGTGGTGTCTTAAGGAAATGCCAGAATCACTCATTCACTCAGCAAAGACCTTGAAGGTAGACACTTTTCTTTGTCTTAGAGAGCTTTGTCTTTGTCTTAATGAACACCACCACCTATATCCTTGCACTCACTAGGAGCCCACCTTCCAGTGGGAAGAGGCCGACAACAAACACATGATAAAGAGGACGATTTCAGAAGCTCAAAAATGCCATGAAGAGGAGAAAATGAGGCTTTGATGGATTAAATAATGTGCTCAAGGTCATGTATTAGTAGGGGACAAAGTCAGGACACAACATCATACTTATCTGTACCAAAATTCACGTTTCTGACTCTGTGCTACACAGGCTGTCCTGCATAGCTAGTCCTTCCATCACAACTGAACGAGGATTAGAGCTCACCTTTGCATAGCATTTTATCCTTTTCCAAGCTATTTCTAGCACATCACCTCATTTCACCTTGGGACATTATTTCCAGCTTCTCCTCTGAGGCCTGCCACGAATGCAAAGGAAAATGGCAGGAGCAGGTCCTCTAGCAGAGGAGCCAATTAAGCTTCCCTCAAATGTAGAACAGTGAAATTCCCATGATGTGTAGCACCAAGAAAAGCCTTGAGTTGGCCATGTGTAGAGCAAACCCTTGTGGACCTGGATTTAAATAGGAGAAGACCTTTCCTTTGTCCTCCTGCGACTCACAGAAACTGGATCTTACGCAGTCTCCTCAATGTTGAAAGAAGGTGCTCACGGGAAGTTTGGGCAGAGGTTCTCAGGTGCTGTGGGAACAGGAGACAATGGCAGACATGCTCCACTTTTCCCTGCATCTCCAGGGAATTACACCTTCCACTCTCAGTAGAGCTGTGCTTATTCCTTCAAGCTCCCAGTCTTAGCAATAAGGTCAGCAGTTGACTGTTTACAAAGTACATTGACATGCTTGATCTTGGTTGAGGTTCACACGAACCCTACTGGGTGGGTTCTAATATTCTTCTTAATTACAAAGGAGGAAACTGAGGACCAGAGAAGGCAACCGATTCAGCGTGTTTCTGTGGGGTTTGCAGGTGAGGTGGGCCTTGAGACTTCTGATGCCACTTGCTCCACTGTGCTGCCGCTTGCTTTGGTGAAGGCTTTGGAAGGAACTCTTTCTAAAATGTATTACATACTTGCCTGCCTTTTGAAGCAGAGGATGCTGGGGGTGGGGAATGTGTGCTGTGGTGTAACATTTTCTTGATGAATAATGGTACCTTGGTGAGCACATGTCTTTCTGTTCCGCTCAGCAATGGACCTGTTTTATCAGTTTTTCTTACTCTGCCTTTTGATGTCACTGGGCCTGCTCATTGCAGTCCTTGTCTTCTTTTTGTATTTTGAAGCTTCCAATCAGAAGTCAAGCTTATTACAAGTTGCTATATAGGCAAATCTAGTAGGAGTGTAAGCTGATATAACCCTCCTGAGGGACAATTATGCAATGAGTTAAAGAAACTTTTAAAATGTTCATAATTTTTGATTCTTTCTAGACATGTAGCCTAAGAAGATATTCAGGAATGTGCAAAAATATTTCTGTACAAGATTATTTATCATGGAATTCCCTGGTGGTCCAGTGGTTAGGCCTCGGCGTTTTCACTGTGGAGGGCCCTGGGTTCCATCCCTGGTCGGGGAACTAAGATCCCACAAGCTGCGTGGCGCATCCAAAAAAAAAAAAAAAAAAAAGATTATTTATCGTGACACCATTTTATAAATTTACAAATTGAAAGTAGTTGATAGAAGGAAGAATTGGGCATTAATTAAATAAAATACATTAAGTCCACGTGATAGACTATTATACGTACAAGCCATTGAAATTGCAAAAAAATTATCTCATGGCATTATGATATATTCATAACATGTTAAGCAGGTTGTAAAACAACATGTACGTTGTGACGACAATCTTGAAAAAAGTAATAAACATAAACAGAAAAATAGCAGGAGAATATATATCAACATTTCTCAGGAGTTACTTACTTCTGGGTGTGGGTTATATATGGGTTTTTTATTTCTGTATAATTTTCTTATTTTCTACATTGAGCAAGTGTTGTTTTTAAAATAAAACACTTAAATTCTATTTCCGCCTGAAATATTGGCTACATGTTAAATATCAAGGGAGGCTCTGAGTAAGGGCCAGGCTTGTGGATATGATATTAGACATGACCATGATTTCATAAGGCAGAGAAAATATTTCTGCTGATTTCTGAATCGTGGGCTGTGTTCTGAAGGTTTCAGGAAAGCTGTTATGGAAAAAGAAATACTCTCTTCCTTAAGCATTTTCATCTTACTGGGGAGAAAAGACCACATCAAAGCATGAGAGAACAGAGGAAAAGGAGGGCGTGTCTGCGTGAGTCCAACAGTGATGAGGTGGCAAGATGCCACCAGCGGGCAGCTGGGCCTTGAAGGGTAGTCAGAAAGCCAGGGGGAGGCAGGAAGGGGTGAGCAGACAGCCTAGGTGGGAAGAGGTGTTTCCTTCTGCTTCTGCCCTAGATATCCAAGCCACCTGTTGTAACTCTGCTCAGACCAGTGAACCCTGTACAGCTGTGTCCTTGGTTGTGCGACCATCTGTGAGAAACCTGACCTGGGTGGGCGTGCTATCAGGGCACCCTGCAGGAGAGCACGGCCCTGCCTAGAACCAACTGGGAGGGCACCTGCCCACCTGCCCACTGCCCTTCACGAATCTGGGTTATACCTGCCAAAGCAGTTGGCCCTGTACTTGTGCTGTTGGCTGAGCTGCCCAGTGCCAGCCAGGGCAAGAGCGTGGGTGGTGCACGAGGTATGGGTGGAGGCAGAGGCCTCAGACGCTGAGGCATCTGACATCAGGATGAGAGCTCCAAATCCCTGCGTGGCTCTTTATTACCGATAATACACTTGGGTTACGGGCAACATGCTCATTGGAATACCAAGTGCACATGGGATGCATGAGCCCCAGGCTACCACCCCATACCTGCCTGCCCCCCAATACATTTACATTCAGGCCCTGTACTCCTCACCACCGAGCATCCCTTAGATTGATGTGTCAATGGAATGCAGCCCCTCTCCCCTCCCGCCCCCCGGTTGGTTCTGCAGCCGAGCTCACAGGAGCCGTCCTTGTGAGGCCCCATCTTGTCTGATGGGGTCCTGGCAGCTCCATCTTCTGGAGTGAGTCAGCCAGACTGTAGGGCCTTCACTGCTCTGAGAACCTACAGAGTCAAGATAAGCCTTTTATTTCCTGGATGACTTGGGGAGGCGCACACTCATTCTGTCCGCCCACCCCAGCTTCCTCAGCTTCCCAGGAAGGTTGGGGCAGGTGAGCTGATGGACCCCACGCTTACCTCAACCTAAATAAGCCACTAAGAGAACTGTGATCAGGTTTAACTGCCAGTAGTAGTTGTTAAAGTTGGTGTATTTTGTAGTAACTTGGAAAACACCTTCTAAGAAAATGAGATGCTTTGATTCATTCATTTTTTCAACAAATATTCATTCATTCAACAGATATTTATTCATTTTAGTTGCTAGGAGAAATGGAGATGAATAATAAAAGATTTAGCCATTTCACATCTTGGTATATACCCAAGATAATTGAAAACACACATCCATACAAAAAGTTGTATGTGAGTGTTCACAGCAGCCTTATTCATCATAGCCCAAAAGTTGTAACAAATCAAATGTCCTGCATGTGTTGAATGTATAGATAAAATGGGGTATATCTGTAATGGAATATTATTGAGCCATAAAAAAGGAATGTAGTACTGATAATACTACAGAATGGATGAACCTTGAAGATATTACGCTAAGTGAAAGAATGAGACAAAATGTCTCACTCATTGCATGATTCCATTTACATGTGATGCCCAGACAGGCAAATCTCTAAGGATTTCTATAGGCAGAAAGTAGATTAGTGGTTGCCCAGGGTTGAAGAGGTAATAGGAAGGGCTGGAAGGTGATGGCTAAGGAGAGCAGAATTTCTTTTTGGGGGTGATAAAATGTTCTAAACTTAATCATGGTGCAGAGGTGAATGGGGCTCTACCTCTAAGAACCCAGCTCCAGATTGGGGGTGGGGAGGGGGAGGTAATAGGAACATCACTCAGTTGGCTGGGCTCTGACTTTATTGTTCCCTTTGGTGGTCCAGGGGGTGGCCTGACTCCAAGCAGGCTCATTGCAGTGGTTGCTAGACCACAACAAAACCTTAGTTCCTGAAGACGAAGGCTAAAACTTAAGGTCAGACCACACACAGGGCAACGATTCCTCTAATTGTTAGGAAACCAGGCTACAACAGGCATTCGTTCCTCCCTCTGCAGGGTCCTTGATGGGACTAGAGGCAAGGACAGATGATGTGACCTGATAGGATATCCCTCTGCTTCACAGCTACCCTGAGTCCACAGCGCTGCAGCAACATCTGGGCCCCCATGTCAACTCAGCCCCAGCCTCCCTTTTTCTAGCACTATAATTCCAAGCAACTCACCCTTCCTCCAAACACCCCGTTATTTTCTGGTCTTCATCCATGTGTTCATACTCTTTCCTCTGCCCTGATGCCCCTTCTCCATCATTCCCTGTTAAGACCCCACTCCTCCTTCAAGATGGGGACCAAATGCATCTTCCTCCGCCTACCGTGTGTTCCTACACTGTTTGCTTTCCTCCTGCCGTCAAGCATCAGAACGTATCTCCCCCTCCTCTGTGACTCCCACCCAACCCCATGATCCTCTGTGGCTGGGTGACAGCACCACCCCATCTGCCTGTCATGGACATTTCAGGAAGGTGATGCCAATTTGTATCTTCCCTGGTGCCCAATGCAATGTCTTGCCTATAGTATGCCTTCAGGAAACGTCTGCTGGTATGGCATTTTTCTAACCGGATGGGCTGTGCTCTGCAGAAACTCAGCGTACAGGAATTCACTGTTAGCAAGTCTGACACTCAGGGAACTGATTTCACAGATGGAAACTGCAGAATTTTCAGCTCCTTCAGCCCATTTGTTGACTTAGGGCTATGTTCAGTGGTCACTTCTGCATCTCCGTATCTCCCTGTACCTTCCCTCAGATCAGCAAGTACATTGCAAAATGCCAGCAGCTTCTGCAGAGCGCCCTGGGAACAGGGTTTGTGCAGCGCTGAGTGTTCTGTAAGAACTGGCGAGAGAGCTGCTAAAGCTGAGGGATGTTCAGTTCATTATGTTCTGTTCAGTTAAGCCATCACGGTATTTCTTCTTTAGACCTTTATGCTTTTCTGCCAAACATAAAAATATTTCAACCATTTGCATCCATATTGGTGAATTGCAGAGAGTAACACAACGAATCTTTAGGCAGAAAACTGTTGTTTTTCCTCTGTGTGATTTTCAAAGATCTGTTGTCCTTCTGCACAGAATTTTATCATGTGTTGGTGCCAATTTGTTTTCCAGGGGAGCACATCTCCAACTTTATAATGAAAGGCAAGCAAAGTGGGACTTCACGGCCTTGGCTGGACACCAAGTGTTTGCTAATTTTTGCAGCAAGGAAGACAAAATATCAAGTCCCTGAATTGTAATTTGGGTTTCTCCTGTTCCCAAACAAAACGGTTTAAATAACGAACGCCTGCCTTAATCATACTTATTAGTTAATGAAAGTATGTCTGTATTTCAAAAGTATATTTTTGTTTTTTAGATCTTAAATGCCATCCTGGGATCGGCAAATCCTTGGGGGCCGTTACCTTTGATTAAGGCAGAGGACTCTGGTTAAATGAATTAACAGTTCGTTTAACTTAATGGGCTGGAAGAGCAAACAGATACCCAGTTTACTAATTTTTACTCTTTACGGTTGACATCAGCTGTCATTTAGCCTTTAGCCAGTACACAAAAATGACAGTATGTCCATTTTATAGAATGAAGGAGTAAGATTTATGCTTGAAACTATATATTTTATACTTACTTGATTACTTACAGACTCTGAAATAAGGAATGTCATTGTAACACAAACGCTGTGAATCATTTTGGAATCTTATTTGCTTCTAAGAACAAATGAAGATATTAATTTACTTAATTTCTTATGTCAGGGTAGAAACTTTATATAGCCCTAGAGAACCCCTCCGTGCCCCCATCCCCTTGCCTCTCATGGTTGTTCTTGGTTGCTCAGGCCCCTCTGCATACTGTGGAGACTCTACCTTGCACACACACGTGCACACACATGTGCACACACATGCACACAAACTCCTATTTCTACACACAGCCTTTCCTGTTGTTCTCTCCTTTAACTAAGTTCCTCTCTGAAGTGTTCTATTCTTTGTGCATTCTGACCTCTGCTTCAGCCTTCAAGAGTACTAATGGCCTAATTTATTTCGCATCTTCCAAGTCCCATACCATATTTGTTCAAATCTAAGATGTCATCAACTGCAAGATGCTCCATTAGTTTGTGTGCCGTTAAGAAAAAACAGTCATACTTGCAAGACTCTAGAGATCTGAAGTTATGTCCTGATTTTAAAGATGTTTAAATATGGCACTATCTGAGCCTTAGACTCAATGATATATGGTAATTGAATTTTGTTTTTGGCCCCTTTGGGTCTTTGTTGCTGCGCGTGGGCTTTCTCTAGCTGTGGTGAGCAGGGGCTACTCTTTGTTGTGGTGCAGGGGCTTCTCATTGCGGTGGCTTCCCTTGTTGCAGAGCACAGGCTCTAGGGGCACAGGCTTCAGTAGTTGTGGCTCACGGGCTCAGTAGTTGTGGTGCACAGGCTTAGCTACTCCGCGGCATCTGGGATCTTCCCGGACGAGGGATCGAACCTGTGTCCCCTGCATTGGCAGGTGGATTCTAAACCACTGAGCTACCAGGGAAGCCCCGGGAAATTGAATTTTGAAGGGAGCCTTCCTGAGGCAATGCCTTGGTGACTCCCATGGTGGAGTGTCAGGCTCCTTGGCAGGTGCGGGGAGAAAGGTTGGAGTCAGTTGGTACTTTTGTTGCCCACATGAATCACACCATGTAGTAAGCTGCCTGTCCCATGTACAGAGTGGCCATGAGTGAGAAGACCCGGTACATAACAACAAAAGAAAACATGAACCAAACTATGAAAATAAAGAGGTAGATCTGCCTGTAGGAAATTCACAGATGTTCTGATACATAAATCTCATTGATTGGAGGCAGCAGGGAAAGTCTGTCCATATGGAATATCCTTAGAAGGGCTCACAGCAAATTTCTCTGCTTAGGCTTCAGACCTGAGTTCTTGTTTTTGCTTTGCTGCTCTCAGGGGCCCAGTGACCTAGGTCTGTGGCTTCCAAACTCCATCCTCATTTCTGGAGCCCCTCAGGTGAGGGGAAAGAAAAGGAACCTTGGACTTCAATCAGAAGAGCTCCACTTTTACTTAACTTGGATATTAAATGTCATTATTTCCTACTTGAGAAAAGAAGAGTTCCTCTGATAAAAGCAAGCTTGAAAATGATTTAGAGAGATGAACCCTACACTGTCTTCTACTGCTAAAGTTCTCAGATTTAGTATTTCACTCCAAGAAGTAGGTTATAGAGAAATACTAAAATCTGTCTCCTTGGATAATAGTACCAAGACAAGAACGCTGTCTTAATCAGTTTGGGCTGCTATAACAAAGTACCATAAACTGGGTGGCTTTATTTCTTACAGTTTTGGAGGCTGGAACTTCGAGGTCAGGGTACCAGCATGGTCAGGTTCTGGTGAGACTTGCTGACTGCCATCTTCTCACGCATTCACATGGCAGGAAGAGGACGAGGGATCTCTCTGGGGTCTCTTTTATAAGAACACTAATCCCATTCATGAGGGCGCTACCTTTGTGGTCTAATAACCTCCCAAAGGCCCCACCTCCAAATACCATCACATTGGAGCTTAGGATTTCAATATATGAATGGGGGGTGGGAGGGACACAAACATTCAGTCTATAAGAAGGACCAAGGGTAATTCCTGTGAGAATTGTACCAGCTGCTTTCTTCTCATTGTTCCTGCTG
>NW_006779486.1:496016-503293 GCF_000442215.2 Lipotes vexillifer | reverse complement strand
TCCTGCTGAGGGCCTCCTTCCCCTATAAGTGACCCCTTGGGATCACTAAAGAAGTGGAATTGCTTAGTGTGTTCGTTTCCCATTGTTGCTGTAACAAATCACTGCAAATGTAATGGCTTAAAACAGTACAAATTGATTATTTTACCATTTTGTAGGCTGGAAATCCGACCCAGGCCTCACTGGGCTAAAAGTAGGGTACCGGCAGGGCTGGATTCCTTTCAGGAGGCTCTATGGGAGAAGCCATTTGCTTATCTTTTCCAGTTTCTGGAGGCCATCTGTATTTCTGGGCTTGCAGCCCCTTCCTTCATCTTCAGAGCCAGCTATGGTGAATAGAGTTCTTCTCAAATTGCATCTTTCTGATCCTCTTCTGTAGTCATGTCTCACTCTGACTCTCTTCTTCTGCCTCCCTATTGTATTTTAAAGGATCCTTGTGATTACATTAAGCCCAGTATAATTTTCTTGTTTTTAGATCACCTAATTATCAACCTTAATTCCATCTGCAATCTTAAATCCCATTTGCTATGTAATTAACATATTCACAGGTCCTAGGTATTAGCACACAGACAGCTTTGGGGGCCATTATTCTGTCTACCATACCTAGAAACAGGTATCACAACGTGGCAGGTCATGGGAGAAAAGAGAAGTGACACAAAAGAAGCTACAGAGACATAAATAAGCCTGTTTTGATTTATGACTTATCCTCATATTATTTCTAGATAATGTTAACTGCAAGAGGGACCTAGAGAGTAGTAAGTGAATATTTCATGTGGGATTCGGTCACAGGTTGGATTCCCCCAGATGATGGTGATTTCCATGCAGGATATTTATTAGGTAGCACTCTTGGGATCAACCTTTGGAAGGGACGGGAAGAGAGAAAGGTGGTTTGGGCAGTGAACGATGTTGGACTACAAAGCAATCTCAACAAAAGCCACAGCTGATCCCCTGGAGAGCTCTGAAGCTGAGGTAAGGGTACCAGACCTTTATACCCACGTTGGGTGTGGACTGCCCTAGGAAGAGGGTGTGACCTTGGAGAGGCCTCTCACTCTGCAGAGAGACTTCCTAGAGAAGACTGACAACCTAGGGCTATCTGCCAGGCACCCCCAGTAGCTAGGAGGTAAATCCATCAGTTCTGGAGTGGTGCATTCTTCCCATGCAAAGCCCTTTGGCAAGAATACTGAAAAAGCCCTTACAGACATTCATACTCTCTGACCTAGTAATTCTACTCCTGTGTATATAACCTAAGGAAATTGGTCTAAATACTGAGAGGACTTTGTTCACAAGAACGTTTATCACAAAGTAATTCATAATGGGGTAACTCTGGAAACCACTTGAATGTTAAACGTTTGGAAAACGCCCAGGTAAATACTAGCATATGCACCCAATGAAAAAATATCCTGTCGTTAAATATGATAGAGTCTGTAATAATATAACAAAAACATTTATGTTATAAAAGTGAAAACAAGCCTTGATTCACATTAGTAGGTGCATTATCACAGCTATGTAAAAATAAATCCTTATACATAGAATGAAGCGAAAATATATGTAAACGGCAACAGTGATTTGCTTAGTGGTAGAATTAGGTGAGCTCGTAAAATCATTTTATTGTTCTCAGTATTTTCCAAGATGTGATGACTGGAATGCTTCTGTGCTGCACTACGGTTTTAAGCCTGGTGCACAAGCGCACAGAACTCTCCCGCCAGTCGGTTCCCAGCACGACTCCTGGAGCGGGTAACAGATTCTCTAGGGGGAGGCGACCAAAGTCAAGTGGCGGCCGTGGGCGCAGGAGCCCTGGCGAGGGATCTGAGGGCCCGGAGCGGGGACAAAGGCCCCTTTGTACTCCCCGCTGGCCGGGGCCGGGGTGGCTTTGGAGACCTAGGTCGGCGTTCCCGCGGCCAGGGCCACGGCCGGAGGAGCCGCCGCGAACCTCTGGGCTCTGCGGCAGGACCCTCGGCGGCCGCCGTAGCGCGGAGCCGATCCCGCGCGTCTCGAGTGCTGCTGTTGCTACGTTGTCAGACCAACCTGGGCGACTCGGGTGCATCCTTAGAGCCTGGGGACCTTGCTTTCCTCACCTGCAAAATGGCTTCCTACTTCGTGGGCCGTGTGAGGACTGAATGAGGTAATGCATATGCAGTAGTAAAGTGCTTGTCACAGTGCCCAAGCCCGATGTGGGCAGCCAGCCTAAAGAGGAGCTTCCAGATGCACCCCTGTTAGGGACACTCCCGGCACTAGCCAGGGGATAGTGTGGGCTCTCCAAAGAGATACCACATCCCTTTACCCTAGAATAAGGATGATGCTTCTGGAGTGTGAAAAGGAATAAATGAGATTATATCTAAAGGGGTTAGCCCCGTGGCTGATGCTAAAACATTTTCTCTGCTGCCACTGCCTCTTACAACTGGACGTCTGCAACAGCCTCCTGGTGGGTCTCCTCATTTGTAAGCTGGAGTCAATAGGTGTGCTGTGAAAATTAAGTGAGAAAATACACATACAGAACCTGCATTTAATTAGGCCTTAGGAAATGGTAGCAGTTCTTTTTTCACCACACAAGCGGCACCATTGGAAACACCCACCCTTAGCAGCTGCTTCTCATGAGTTGGGAGCTGGGGCAGAGAGAAGGCAGATGCTGTGAGAATTGAGAGAGCCAGAGGGGAGACAGCCGTGCCCAGGCAGCCAGCAGTGTGTCTGCTCTCTGCCGGGCCCTGCCTGCTGTTTGCATTTGCTGCACCCATCAGTTGCCACACCTGTTCTCTGAGGCAGGGAGCCCGAGGACTGCTTGTCCTGACTGAGCAGAGAGTGCAGCACACACCCACGGCAGTATCCCTCAAAGTCAGCAGGTGAAGGTCCCGTAAGTTCCAGATCAGTGAGGCCCTCCAGGTTAGCTTCTTGGAAATAGCCAGCTCAGGGGCCTGCCAAGGTCAGTCCCTCCTTTTCTGCAGTAAATCAGACTTTATAGGGTACTGGAGAAAAGAATATTGGCATGCCTTTATTCCACTGTCCAAAGGAAAGACGTTTCACTTGCCTTTAAAGTGAGCTGTAGTACCAGCTACTTTTATAGAACACTTTCTCTTTGTAGTCATTGTACTAAGTGCTCTGTAATCTCATTTAACTCTCATAACCACCCTCACAATGTCCTATCCAGTTTACATGTTGGAAAACTAAGACTCAGAGATTGAGAGACTTGTTGAAGGTCACAGCTGGCAAATAGCGGAGCCAGAATGTGAATTGGGCTGATTTATAAACAGTATGCTCTTAACAACTACACTAATCTAAATGTATACCCATATTCTCCACTTTAAATGAAATGCTTTCGGCATCTTCATTTTCGGGGCCTCTAATAAAGTCTTTTGCAGAACACATTTTCTAGATTTTCCTTCACCCGCTGAAACCAGGCTTCCTTCACTAACCTTTTATTCATTGTAAGCACATAATACACGCATGCTGAATTGGTAAGCCTAGCACCATGATTGATCACCCATGCTAAGCAGGGTTTGGTTAGGGAATTCAGCTGCAAACCACCGGCTGCCCAGCCAAGTCCTCAGAGCGAAATCCAGGGGTTCAAGGCCCCTTGGCTCTGCAGTTGCAATGACACCCTGATATGGCCTGCCTGGGTCCTGCCTCAGAGGCCCCTCCATCCGCCTGGTAAGTGAATGCACTTCCCCTTCCCCACCAGTTATTGGGACAAAATGTCCTATGCTTTCACCTTTATGTGGCTCCAGATGTTGGATTTAATTTTTTAAAATACCCTGCAGCAGAAATGTGGTGGCGAGTCTGGGATGCGTGCGTATGTGTGTGCTCCTCTGTGTGTGAAGCCAGTCTCTCAGCAGCAGCTAAAAATGTGAAGCAGCCAATCTGTGCTGGGAATTGAGGACACCGGCTGCTTGCATTTCTAGGTCTTCCTAAGGGTTATATAACTACCCCCGAAGCCAGGGGGCAGGAGCAGGGCCAGCTGTGGGAGATGTCTCCAAAGAGGAATGCTGAGGAAGGACTGACCTTGAGAAGATGGGGAGTTGGCCAAGCCATGGAATGTTCCCAGCCTTGGGGCTTAAACAAAAACTGTATTCAGAGAGTGAGGGCTCTGTTGAGAACAAACCCTGTCTGTCTCCCTGCTTTGTCTTGGGGGCTTATCAAGGTGAACCCTTGCCCTGTGGGGCACTGGATATTGAATTTAGAGCTGGGCACAGCTGCCAGAACAGGGCCCTGGTAATCCTCCCAGCCATCTCTAATTAGCAGGCTTCAGGGCATCTTGAGGGCCCTGCAGAAGTGAGATAAGAGCTCCAGCCTCATCTATTCACAGAATTCTTGGGGTAGGAGAGCCGTGGGAGGGAACACAGCTAATCAGCAAAGGCTTATCAAGGGCTCACTCTGTGGTCATCCTTCGGGGAGGGAGGTATCTGATTGGCCCCTTCCCCTTGGGGGCCTTGTAGAAAAAAACTCTGTTTGCCACTCTCCCTGCCCACTATCTTACTTGACTAATGCTTAGTTTTCAGGCCTCAGCTCAGAGGGCTGAGACCCAGAGCAGCGTTTTTCAATCTGTGGGTCATGACCCATTAGTCGCTTGTATAATCAATTTAGTGGGTCACACCCAGCATTAAAAGGAATAGCATAGACCATCTGGGCACATCAGATATAATAAAGATACCTGTTGTTTCAGTTACGTGTATGAAATGAATTCTCATTGGTCATTTCAAAAAATTGAAAGCCTTGGCTTAGAAGCTGTATCTGTCTGTATCCTTCTCACTACAGGCATCAGAAACCCTGACTCAATCTAGTTTGGACAAGAAGGATATTTATTATTTCACTTAAAAGGAAGTCCAAAGGTGGGGCAGGCCTCAGGATACAGGATCCACTTTGATTCAGGCTCCTCTATGCCACCAAGGATGGCAAGCCTTCACGAGGGGTTGGTTGTCCTCAGGCTGGTAGCAACATGGCTACGGAAGCTTCATGTCACATCATGAGAACATCACGGAAAGCAGAGACTGGCTCTTGTGGCTCTGAAGAGTGAGGAAATCTGGCTGACTTTTCTAGCTTAGTGGGGAATTGGTCACAACCGTATTCCTAAATGTATCACTGGCAAGAAGTATATGACTCCCATGAATAGAGAGACTGAGTAGGATATCACCCTGGAGCTGGAGATGGGAGGGAAGGGTGGCTACCTGATCAAAGTAGCATTCTGACCATGGACCAGAGGACGGAATGGGTGAAGATGCTTGCAATATCGAAACTGATTTCTAGGATATACAAGAAATTCCTACACACCCAGGAAAAAAGAGAGCAACCCCAAGAGAAAAATGGGCAAAAGATGTGAACAGGGCTTCCCTTGTGGCGCAGTGGTTGAGAGTCCGCCTGCTGATGCAGGGGACATGGGTTCGTGCCCTGGTCCGGGACGATCCCACGTGCCGCAGAGTGGCGGGGCCCGTGAACCATGGCCGCGAAGCCTGTGCGTCCGGAGCCTGCGCGTCCGGAGCCTGTGCTCCACAGTGGGATAGGCCACAACAGTGAGAGGCCCGCGTACCACAAAAAAAAAAAAAAAAAAAAAAAAAGATATGAACATGCAATTTTCAGAAGAGGTAAACACTAAAAGCTAAGAAACAGATGACATAATATTCAAAATCATTGCTAATCACCAAAGAAATGAATTCAAATGAATTTTTCTATACATTATATTAACAATTAAAAAGCTGGGGCAATTCCAGTTGTTGATGTGGGGACATGGGAACCCATACACACTGCCTGTAGGAGTGTGGACTGGTGCAGCCATTCTGGAGGGCAGTCTGGTCTTCTTGGCCAAATTATGTAAATGCACATACCATGTGCCCAGCAATTCCACTCCCAGGCAAGTTCTCACAAAGGCCACTTTGTGAGAGGGGACGTGTGAGGGTATTCCCTGCAGCTTTACTTGTGGTGGGGGGACGTTGTCCACAATCCCATGTCCATCACTGAGAGAAGGAAGAGGTCAAATGTGGGTGCACCAACAAGGCCCTAGGCAGCAATTATAAATGATGGATCAGAGGTACCCATGGAACATGCGTGGATCTTAAAAACAATGTATTTGGGGGGAAAAAAATCTACTTGGTGGCTGTGAGTTTTTTAAAGGTCATTTTCTGTTTGAGATGCATACTGAGGTATATCTGGATGAAATGACATGATGTCTGGAATTTGTCTTAAAATACTCCTCAAAGAAAAAAGTGAGCATGGAGTGGGGTAAAGAGATGAAACAAACTTGGCAAAATATTGGTAGTTGTTCAAACTAGGTCATGGCTATGTGGAGCTTTGTTATATTATCTCTACTTTTGTGTATCTTAGAGGTTTTTCATAATTAAAGTTTAAAACAACACACAAAAAACAATACCCATGTTGTGGGAAGACATTGAAATAAAAAGATACACATTAAAATGGTACCTATAAGGCAGAAGAAAGGGATGGGAGTTGGAGATGGTGAATAAAAGGGAAAGGAAAATAGAGAAACTATTTGGTGTTCCATCAGGAAGGCCCAGAAAACTCAGGATGCCCCCAGTGGAGCCTGGGATGCATAAGGGCAAAAGGGGGCGGGGGGGCAGATGTATGTTTGCAGGCAAACAGCAGAATCTGCACAGCGCCCGTGTTGATTTCCTCACGGAGCCTCCTTCTAACTGCCAAGGCTTGGTTAGGCTCCTGTGAGTTTCTGCAGCAAGTGGGTCGGGTGGCAAGGGCGCAGGAATGGGGAGGGGTCTTTTCTGGCACTTACTTCACAACATCTTAAGATCTGCTGACTGCATGGTCTTCCCCAGCAGACTGGGAGTTACAGGGTGTGGGGCTGTGTGTTGTGTTTTGCACAGTAGTGCATCCCTGGCACGTGGTACGGGGTCCACCACACCAGTGTACTCTACAACTTCCGTTTATTAAAAAACAATAGCCAAGGCTTGTTGAGCATTGTCTCATTTTTATGTTCACAGATAACGCTATGAAGTAGGAAATAGTACTTTCCCCATTTGGTCAACAAGAAAATGGAGGCTCAGAGAGGTTAAGAAACGTGTTCAAAGTCACACAGCTAAAGCTCGGCAGAGCAGGGCCCAGTTGGACCATCTGCCATTGGAACCAATACCCTCAATCACTGTACCACACTGTCTTGAGGGAGAGAGTGAGGCCACTTGTGTTACAAGAAGCAAACACACCTGCAGCACTTTGCAAGCACCAGAAGACACTCCCAAACCAAGAGCTAAAGGTGGTGGTAAGGCTCTGGGGTACAGGCATGGTTGAGAAGGAAAGAGCCTGATTAGGGAGATGGGAAACCAAGGGAAAGA
>NW_006779486.1:463918-495545 GCF_000442215.2 Lipotes vexillifer | reverse complement strand
GGCTCACGGGCCCAGCCGCTCCGCGGCACGTGGGATCCTCCCGGACCAGGGCACGAACCCGTGTCCCCTGCATCGGCAGGCGGACTCTCAACCACTGCACCACCAGGGAAGCCCCCTTCTAGGTAGTTCTTAATCAGCGCTTCTGAACTGGGGGTGGCTTTGCCTTCCAGGAGACATTTGGCGATACCTGGGGGGAGAGGGTGTGACTAATGGCATCTAGCGGGTAGAGGCCAGGGGTGCTGCTAAACATGCAATGGTGCACAGGGCAGAGGACAGTCCCCACAAGCAAGAATGACCTGACCCAACATGTCAACAGCACCAAGGTTGGGAGACCCTGCCCTGAATCTATCAATCACTCTTAACCTGTAAGAAAGTTCTGACCATTCACCCCCTCTGCTTCCTACAGTCCCCCTCTCTCAGCTTCCAGAAGCTCTAAATACAAGGACTTGGCCAAGACAGGGTTTGTCAGAAAAGCCCGAGTGCTGGCTGGGTCTAGGGAGCTTCACACGTTGGTGGCATTTCTTTTGATGATTCATTACAGCCCAGCGTTGGTGCACCGTGCTGCCTTCTCATGCTGATACTTGGGCCTAACAGTGTGCTGGTTAATGTTTAATATCCGGCTCTCTGCGAAAACAAGCCATGGTTTGCAGCATTTGACGACTTCCATGGTGTAAATATTCTAGCCTCCGCCAATTTCAAGCTACTGTTAGACTTGCAAAATTCCCGAAAATGGATCAATCAAGTGAGCTGGTAGGAGCCAGCTCTCACATGCCACTGCTTGGTCCCAACTTCAGATCTTCCATTTTCTCTATTAAGCTACGCAAACACTGACCTACTGAACCAGTGGCTTAACAAATAAAAGTTTATTTCTCACTCATACTCCAATACGGGTATTCCTGATACAGCAGCTCAGGACCCAGGCTCTTGTCTTGCGGCTACCTTCCTCTAGGGCAGTGGCCCTCAAACTTCAGTGTGTATCAGAATCAGCTGCAGAGGTGAAAACGTGATTCCCCAGAGTTCTGACTCAGCAGGTCTAGGATGGGGCCTGAGGATGTGCATTTTCTTACAAGTTCCCAGGTGATGCTGTTGCTGCCGGACAGGGTACACATGCTGAGAACCACCGCTCTAGGGCAATACTTCTTAACCTTGGCTGCAGAGAGGGATCACCCAACTCCTGATGGCTGGGTTCCACTTCCTGAGCTCCCGATTTAACGTGTCTAGGAGGCAGCCTGGTCCTGGAGATCATTAAAGCTCTCCAGGTAATTTCATTGTGCCGCCAAGGATGAGAACCACTGCTTTAGGGCCTTACTGTCACTTCCTCCATTCGCAGGTGGATGTGGAAAGAGAGTGAGGACTTTACATGGAAGGGTTTGTGGACCAGGCCTGGAAGTGATCTATCGGAGCCTGGCTGCATCTCACATGGCAGGCTGGGAAATACCTGCTGCTTTGGAACAAGTATACCTGGAGGGATGCCCACACATGTGGATCCACGAGTCTCTGTGAGCCACCATGAGCGTGTAGGAGTCCCTGGCTTTAGGGTATGTCCGGATAAAACCTACCAATGGCAACATGGGGTGCGTTTATGTCCTTAGAGGAAGGCAGCCTGATGTGGTAGAAAGAATCGAGGCTTACACACCTGTGCTCCCTTCCTCGACCACCTTTTACAAGTGACAAATCTCTCCGAGCCTCAGAGTCCCTTCTCTGTAAAGTGGGAACAGTATCTATCCATCTGCTTCAGAGGATTAAGTGAAATTAGTATAAAGCCCAAAGAGTGCTGTAGGCATATAGTATCTGTTCCATAAACATCAGTTCCCTTTCCTTTAGAAAATACTGCCCTGTTAGCACCAGAGATAAGGGAACTGAAACAGGTGACCTGCTGAGACTCTGGGTCTCTCCCCCAGCACAAGCATGTGTAGTGGAGCACTGACTGTGAGTGTTTTGCTGTCTGTTCTTTGGGAGAGAAATCCTCACAGAATTCATTATAGTAAAGGATGAAACTATATTTCTGGGACAGTATTTTGTTGGCAATAATGTCCTCACATGTCTGTCATTTTAGGAAAAAATATAAAACCCTGCAACTAGTTTTAAAGGGAGCAATTATTTACACTACAAAAAGATTCTTTGCATTACTCAACAACCTCTTCAAACAGCTTTGCTTTCCTGTGCACAAATTAAGCACACCAGGGCAGCCAGGAATGCTGGAAGGGAGGGATCCTTCCTTTCTCTAGAAGGCAGAGCTGGGAAGGGCAGTGTTAGCTCCCGACCGCTGAAGAGCAGTCATCAACGCAGAGCCTGCAGGAGGTAAGGGACCCGCCATCCTTCAGCTCACAGTTCTGCCACAGCCTGGGAAGCAGATCTGCCACTAGCCTAACGGGAGAGGCAGCACAGAGCTGGCCGGTATTAGAGCTGCCTGCCTTCATGCTGCCCAATTACGCAAACTGCAGGTTTAGTTACCCAGCACCTCCTGGGGGCAAATCCATTTGAGTAACTGTTCAACAGTGTGTGCTTAATTTCCAAGAAACTTTCCACGATCTTATGTTTTAGCACCAACTCTAACCTTCCCTATTCTTTGTTTTCCATAAAAACTGCCCTTCTCAGTTCTTGGCCCCGGCACTAGCCTTCTGTCACAACGCCAACACATCCGTAGCACTTGCTAAATATGGGCCAGGTACAGAGTCTCAGGAGTCTGGGCTCCGAATTCAATCGTCTGGGTTCAAGGCAGACTCGCCCACCTCTGCCACTTCTTAGCTGTGTGACTTCATGTAAGTTACTCCACTTCTCTGAGCCTCAGTTTTCTCATTTGTAAAATGGTTGTAGTTTGGGCCATTGCCTAGCCCACGTAACTATTTCTATTCTGGGAACACCAAGTCTGCTCTCCTAGGTTTGTCTTCAGGGGACACTTGGAGCACAGTGCAGATGCGCTGGTGGGCGAGTGTGGGAAGTGAGTTACCCTTTAATGAACGCTGATGAAGAGTCGGGCTCTTTTCATTTAATCTTCACAGCACCCTCATATGGTAGGGGAGGCAGTTGCCTCCATTGTGCAGGCAGAAAGAGAGGTTTGGAGAAAGTCCGTTACTTGTCCAGATCTCCCATTTAACAAGCTGAGGAAACCACTGCTGAGACCACTTCTCTCTAGGCACACAGGCTGAGAAGGACAAGGAATAAAAAAGAAACCCAGGCTTCCCTGGTGGTACAGTGGTTAAGAATCTGCCTGCCAATGCAGGGTACAAGGGTTTGAGCCCTGGTCCGGGAAGATCCCACGTGCCGCGGAGCAACTAAGCCCGTGCGCCACAACTACTGAAACCTGCACTCTAGAGCCTGTGAGCCACAACTACTGAGCCCGAGTGCCACAACTACTGAAGCCCACGTGCCTAGAGCCTGTGCTCCGCAACAAGAGAAGCCACCGCTCGCCGCAACTAGAGAAAGACTATGCGCAGCAACAAAGACCCAAACACAGCCAAAAATAAAATTAATTTTAAAAGAACCAAACAAACAAAACAGAAAAAAAGAAAAGAAACCCAGCTCCTGAAACTCTCTGAGCCCAGATGCCGGGCAGCCCCACAATCAAACGCAAGCCCACCCAGGAGGCTCTTCACCTCTGCAGCTCTGCGTGCCTGGGTCGGCCTCCCAGAGGGCAGGGAGCAGGAGACCCACCAGCTAAGCCTTGCCGCCTCTTCTCAGCTACACGAGATCGTGGCAAGTCTCTCTGCCTCTCTGACCTTCTCTTTATTTATGATACATCAAATGATTTTATTTTATTTATTTTTTATTGAGGTATAATAAACATATTATTAGTTTCAGGTGTACAACATAAAGGTTCAGTATTTGTAGGTATTGTGAAATGATCACCACAATAAGTCTAGTTTATTTAGACTTACATAGTTACAAATTTTTTTTTCTTGTGATGAGAACTTTTAAGTTATATGATTAGCAACTTTCAAATATGGTCTACAATATTATTGACTGTAATTGCCATGACATTTCTTTTATAACTGGAAGTTCATATCTTTTGACCCCTTTCACGCATTTCACTGCCCTCCCTCCCCCACCTCTGGCAACCACTAATCTATTCTCTATCTATGAGCTCCGTTAACTGTTTTGTTTTGGTTTGCAGATTCCACATTTAAGTGAGATCATTTGTCTTTGAGTCATTTCATGTAGCATAATGCCTTCAAGGTCCATGTATGTTGTTGCAAATGTCAAGATTCCACTTTTCTTTATGTATGAGTCATATTCCATTGTGTGTGTGTGTGTGTGTGTGTGTTTGTGTGTTTACGATCGTGCATGTGTATGTGTGTATATGAAAGGACGCTTAGGTTGTTTCCATATATTACCTACCAAGTTGATCCTTGAACAATATGGGTTTGAACTAACTGTGTGGGTCCACTGACATGTGGATTATTTTTGCTAAATATGTGTACAGTACTATACCATCTGTGGGTGGTTGAATCCATGGATGTAGAGCCTTGGATACAGAGGAGGAACTGTGAAGTTTTATTCGGGTTTTCAACTGTGTGGAGAGTTGTCACCCCAAACCCCATGTTGTTCAAGGGTCAAATGTGGTGCTGCAGTGAACAAGGTTATGCATTTATCTTTTCAAGTTAGTGTTTTCATTTTCTTTGGATAAATACCCAGGAGTGGAATTGCTGAATCATATAGTAGTTCTATTTTTAATTTTTCGAGGAAACTCCACACTGTTGTGCATAATGGCTGCACTAATTTACATTCCCACCAACAATGCACAAGGGTTCCCTTTTCTCCACATCCTTGCCAACACTTGCTATTTCTTATCTTTTTGATAATAGCCATTCTAAGAGGTGTGAGGTGATAACTTATTGTGGTTTTGATTTGCATTTCCTTGATGATGTTTCAGTGATGTTGAGTACCTTTAATAGTACATATTGGCCATCTGTATGTCTTCTTTGGAAAAACGTCTAGTCAGGTCCTCTGTCCATTTTATAATTGGATCATTTGTGTTTTTGCTATTGAGTTCTTTTTAAATTTTGTATATTAGCTTCTTATCAGATATATGATTTGTGAACATTTTCTCATTCAGTAGTTTCCCTTTTCCATTTTGTTGATGGGTTCCTTCACTGTGCAGAAGCTTTTTCCTTTGATGTAATCCCACTTGTTTATTTTTGCTTTTGTTGCCTCTGCTTTTGCTGTCAAATCCAGTAAATCAGATTGATGTCAAGGAGCTTACCACCTATGCTTTCTTTTAGGAGTTTTATGGTTTCAGGTCTTTTTCAAATATTTAATCCATTTTTAGTTAATTTTTGTGTGTAGTATAAAATAGTAGTCCAGTTTCATTCTCTTGCATGTGACCATTCAGTTTTCCCAACACCATTTGTTGAAGAGACTACTCCCTACTGTATATCATTGGCTCCTTTGTTGCAAATTAATTGACCATATATGCATGGATTTATTTCTGGGCTCTCTATTCTGTTTTATTGATCTGTATGTCTGTTTTTAATGACAATACCATACTGTTTTTATTACTATAGCTTTGTAATGTAGTTTGAAATGGGGATACATGATTCCTCCAACTTTGTTCTTCTTTCTCAAGATTCCTTTGGCTATACTAGGTCTTTTGTGGTTTCTTGCAAATTTTAGGATTATTTGTTCTATTTCTGCAAAAAATGCCATTGGAATTTTGATAGGGATTGCATTGAATCTATTCATTGCTTTGGGTACTATGGACATTTTAACAGTATTAATTCTTGCATTCCATGAGCATGGAATATTTTTTCATTTATTTGTATCTTCTTCAATCTCTTTCATCAGTGTCTTATTCTTTTCCATGTACAGGTCGTTTACCTTCTTAGTTAATTTTATTCCTAAGTATTTTATTCTTTTTGATGCCCTTGTAAATGGAACTGTTTTCTTAATTTCTATTTCTGATAGTTTATTAGTGCATATAAACACAACAAATTTTTTTTTTTTTTTTTGCAGTACGCGGGCCTCTCACTGTTGTGGCCTCTCCCGTTGCGGAGCACAGGCTCCGGACGCGCAGGCTCAACGGACATGGCTCACAGACCCAGCTGCTCCATGGCATGTGGGATCTTCCTGCACCGGGGCACGAACCCATGTCCCCTGTATCGGAAGGCAGACTCTCAACCACTGTGCCACCAGGGAAGCCCAAACACAACACATTTTTTTATGTTGATTTTGTATTCTGCAACTTTATTGAATTTGTTTATCAGTTCTACCAGTTTTTGGTGGCATCTTTAGGGTTTTCTATGTATAGTATCATGTCATCTGCAAATAGTGACAGTTTTACTTCTTCCTTTCCAATTTGGATGCTTTTTTTTTTTTTCCTAATTGTCTAGAACTTCCAATACTATATTGAATTAAAACGGCAAGAATGGGCATCCTTGTCTTGTTCCTAATCTTAGAGGAATAGCTTTCAGTTTTTCACTGTTGAGTATGATGTTAGCTGTGGGCTTGTCATATACAGCCTTTATTATGTTTAGATATGTTCCCTCTACGCCCACTTTACTGAGAATTTTTATTATAAATTGATGTTGAATTTTGTCAGATGCCTTTTCTGCATCTATTGAGACGATCGTATGGTTTTAACTCCTCATTCTGTTAATGTGGTGTATCACATTTATTGATTTGTGGATGTTGAACCATCCTTGAATCCCTGGAAGAAATCGTCCTTGATCATGGTGTATGATCATTTTAGTATTGTTTAATTCAGTCTGCTAAAGTTTTTTTGAGGACTTTTGCATCTATGTTCATCAGGGTTATTGACCTGTACTTTTCTTGTGGCATCCTTGTCTGGTTTTGGTGTCATGGTAACACTGGCCTTCTATTTTTTGGAAGAGTTTGAGAAGGATTGGTATTAATTCTTCTTTAAATGTTTTGTAGAATTCACCAGTGAAGCTGTTTGGTCCTGGACATTTATTAGGAGGTGTTTGATTACTGCCTCAACATCCTTACTAGTAATAGGTCTGTTCAGATTTTCTATTTCTTTATGAGTCAGTCTTGGTAGATTTATATTTTTAGGAATTTATTAATTTCTTCTAGGTTGTCCAATTTGTTGGAGTATGATTGTTCATGCCTTTTATGATTCTTTGTATTTCTGTGGTATTGGTTGTAATATCTCCTCTTTTATTTCTGATTTTATTTATCCAAGTCCTCTCTTTTCTCTTGATGAGTCTAGTTAAAGGTTTACCTTTTTTTAAAAATCTTTTCAAATAACCAGCTCTTAGTTTCATTGATCTTTTTTTTTTAGTCTCTATTTATTTCTGCTCTGATCTTTGTTATTTCCTTTCTTCTAATAACATCAGGCTTTGTTCTTTTTTTTTGGCTGTATTGGATCTTTGTTGCTGTGCACAGGCTTTTCTCTAGTTGCAGTGAGCGGGGCTATTCTTCATTGCAGTGCACAGGCTTCTCATTGCAGTGGCTTCTCTTGTTGCAGAGCATGGGCTCTAGGCATGAGGGCTTCAGTAGTCGCGGCACATGGGCTCAGTAGTTGTGGTGCGCAGGCTTAGTTGCTCTGCAGCATGTGGGATCTTCCTGGACCAGGGCTCAAACCCTCGTACCCTGCATTGGCAGGCTGATTCTTAACCACTGTGCCACCAGGGAAGCCCTGTTCTTCTTTTTCTAGTTCCTTGAGGTGTAGAGTTAGGTCATTTATTTGAGACTTTTCTTATTTCTTGATATAGTGATTTATTGCTATGAACTTCCCTTTTAAAACTGTTTTTGCTGCATCTCATAAGTTTTGGTATGTTGTATATCCATTTTTATTTGTCTCAAGGTATTTTTAAATTTCTCTTGATTTCTTCTTTGTCCCATGGTTGTTCAGTGGCATGTTGTTTAATCTCCACATATTTGTGAATTTTCCAGTTTTCTTCTTATAATTGTTTTCTAGTTTTATACCATTGTGGCCAGAAAAGATGCTTGATATGACTTCAATCTTCATAAATTTATTAAGGCTTGTTTTGTGGCCCAACATATGATCTGTCCTAGAGAATATTCCACATGCACTTGAGAAAATAGTTGCTTTTGGATAGAATGTTCTGTATGTATTTGTTAACTCTATCTTATCTAACATGTTGTTTAAGTCAGTCTTTCCTTATTGATTTTCTGTCTGGATGATCTAGCCATTGATGAAAGTGGGGTATTTAAAGTCCCCTACTATTATTGTATTGCTGTCTATTTCTCCCTTTAGGTTTGTTAATATTTTAGGTGCTCCTATGCTGGGTACATAAATATTTACAAATGTGTTGTCCTCTTGTTGGATTGACCCCTTTATATAATGTCTTTCTTTGTCTCTTATTACAGTCTTTGTTTTTAAATTTGTTTTGTCTGATACAAGTATAGCTACCTAAACTTGCATGGAATATATTTTTCCATCACTTTACTTTCAGTCACTTACATCTGAAGTGAGTCTCTTGTAGGCAGCATACAGATGGGTCTTGTTTTTGTTTTAAATCCATTCAGCCACTCAATGTCTTTTGATTGGAGCATTTAGCCCATTTGCATTTATAATAATTATTTATAGGTATGTACTTATTGCCATTTAGCTAATTGTTTTCTGGCTGTTTTGTAGTTTCTCTGTTCCTTCTTTGTTCTCTTCTTTTATAATTTGATGATTTCCTTTAGTGCTGTGCTTAAAGTCCTTTATGTTTTGTGTACCTAGGACAGGTTTTTGCTTTGTGGTTACCATGAAGCTTACATACAAAAATTATAACAGTCTATTTTAAGTTGATAATAATTTAAGTATGAATGCATTCTAAAGCTCTACATTTTTAGTCTCCTCCTGTTGTATTTTATGTTTTTGTTTTTGTTTTTGTTTTTTTGCGGTACGCGGGCCTCTCACTGTTGTGGCCTCTCCCGTTGCGGAGCACAGCCTCCGGACGCGCAGGCTCAGCGGCCACGGCTCACGGGCCCAGCCGCTCTGTGGCATGTGGGATCCTCCTGGACCAGGGCACGAACCCATGTCCCCTGCATCGGCAGGCTGACTCTCAACCACTGCGCCACCAGGGAAGCCCGTATTTTATGTTTTTGATGTCACATTTTACACCTTTTTATTTTGTCTACCCCTTAACTAATTTTTGTATTTATAGTCATTTTTACTACTTTTACCTTTTAACCTTTATACTAGCTTTATAAGTGATTAATCTACCATTTTTACAACATTAGATTATTCTAACTTTTACTATATGTTTACCTTTACTAGTGAGACTTATACTTTTATATGTTTTCCTGTTATAATTAGTACCCTTTTCAGCTTAAAGAAGTTCCCTTAACATGTCTTGTAAGCCAGTTTTGTGATGATGAACTCCTTTAGCTTTTTCTCGTCTAAAGAACTCTTCTTCATCTCTCCTTCAATTCTGAATGACAACTTTCCTGGATAAGAGTATTCTTGTTTAGAAGTATTTCTTTCAGCAATTCAAATATATCATGCCACTCCCTTCTGGCCTGCAAAGTTTCTGCTGAAAAATCTGTTGGTAGCCTTATGGAGCTTCCCTTGTACCAACAAATTTTTTTTCTCCTGCTGCTTTTAAGATTCTCTGCCTGTCTTTAACTTTTGACATTTTAATTATAATGTGTCTTGGTGTGGGTCACTTTGGGTTCATCTTATTTGGAACTCTCTGGGCTTCCAGGATCTGGATGTCCACTTCCTTCCACAGGTTAGGGAAGTTTCCAGCCATTATTTCTTCAGATACATTCTCTGCCCCTTTCTCCCTCTCTTCTCCTTCTTGGACCTCTGTAATGTGAATATTAGTCCGCTGGATGTTTTCCTATAAGTCCCTTAAGCCATTGTTGTTTTTATTTCCTGTTTTTTTCTATTTGCTGCTCTGAATGGGTAGGTTCCACTGTCCTGTCTTTGAGTTCACTGATCCTTTCTTTACTTCGTCTAGTCTGCTGTTGAACCCCTCTAGTGTTTTCTTCAGTTCAGTTATTGTATTCTTTTTTTTTTTTTGCGGTACGCGGGCCTCTCACTGCTGTGGCCTCTCCCGTTGCGGAGCACAGGCTCCGGACACGCAGGCTCAGTGGCCACGGCTCACGGGCCCAGCCGCTCCGCGGCATGTGGGATCTTCCCGGACCGGGGCACGAACCTGTGTCCCCTGCAGCGGCAGGCAGACTCTCAACCACTGCGCCACCAGGGAAGCCCCCAGTTGTTGTATTCTTCAGCTCTGTGACTTCTATCTGGTACTTTCTTATATCTCTTTCTTGAAGTTCTCACTGTGCTCATCCATTCTTCTCCCAAGTTGGGTGAACATCTTTATGACCATTATTTTGAACTCTTTTCAGGTAAATCACTTATCTTTATTTCCTTAACTTTTTCTGGGATTTTATCTTGTTCTTTCATTTGGAACATATTCCTCTGTTTCTTCATTTCCCTTGACTTTCTGTTGACTTTTATGCATTAGATAAAACAGCCACCTCTCCTAATCTTGAAAGAGTGGCCTCATGTAGGAGATGAACCTTATTGTTCAAACTTGCCCTAGCTCTCGGTTGTCTCTCAAACTTCTGTGATTGCCTAAGCAGTCTATTTTTAGTGGCTCCCAGTAATTAAAGGTATGCCAAGACCTGTCAGTGTCCCAAAGGAAAGGATCTCAGCACCTAGATTCAGGCTGACTGGAAGCCAGACCCTCAGGCAGCAGATTTTTTTTTCAATTTATTTATTTTTGGCTGCATTGGGTCTTCATTTCTGTGCATGGGCTTCCTCTAGTTGTGGCAAGCGGGGGCCACTCTTCATCGCAGTGCGCGGGCCTCTCACTATCGCGGCCTTTCTTGTTGCGGAGTACAGACTCCAGACGCGCAGGCTCAGTAGTTGTGGCTCATGGGCGTAGTTGCTCCGCGGCATGTGGGATCCTCCCAGACCAGGGCTCGAACCCGTGTCCCCTGCATTAGCAGGCAGATTCTCAACCACTGCGCCACCAGGGAAGCCCCAGGCAGCAGATTTTAAAGTATGCCAATACTATACCGTCCTGTGGGACTACAAACATTAAGTCCCACTGGCCATTAGAGCCAGGCGATGTGGATATGTCCTCTGGGTAGCCGGTGCAAAAATGGGGGTGCTAGATGATTATATAAGTTCCTTTCTGGGAGAAACCAGTTACCTGGAACAAGGCAGAGGGAGAGCACAAAGACGGCCTCCATCATCCCTCAAATGCACCTTAGTGGGCTCCCAGATGTGTGCCAGACCGGAAGTCTGCTCCTCAGGCTAAAGCTCCAGGACAAGAAAATAGGCCTCTTCCTCAGAGCGATTGGGTGTATATTTCAGTCTGCTGTTTGTGCTGTGCCATGGGGTGGTAGCCAGCCAAACACATTCTCTCTGATTGTTATAGGCCTGTGAAGCTCAAGGATGCAAGCCTTTCTGGCCATGAGAGTCAGGCAATCAAGGAGTGTCCCCTGGGCACCAGACCGAAAACCTGGGGCACCTGTCATGTGCAAAAGCTCCCCTCCAGGAGATACTGATGCTCTAAAGTATGCAGATGGAGAGTGTAAAGCCACTGCCCGTCTTCTGAGATCTCTGGAAAGGATTTCTGTAGGACCTTAGATGTGTGTCTAATGAGAACCCTCAGGCCACAGCCTATAGACCTCTTTCACAGGAAGACTGGGCTCCTTGGACTGTTGCCTCATGCCGTGCCCCAGAGGTGGTGGCTGTTTAAAAACTCTTTCTCCCTTGGTTACAGTTTTGTGGGACCCTTGAGCATAAGTCTCAATGGCCACCAGAGCCAGGTGGTCTAAAGGTGTTCCTTGGGTGGCAGCCACAGATATCAGGGTGTTGGAGGGGAGGGTACAGGTTCCTTCACGGGAGATACTAGCAAGCTGGAGCCTGGCAGAGGAAGAGCGCAGATGGTGCCTGCCAGCAGCCTTCATCCCTAGAAAGAACCCTGCAGGCCCTTAGGTGTGTGTTAAATTAGATGTCTGCCCTCAGGCTGATGCTTTAAGGCAAGCAAATACGCCTCTTTCACATAAGGTCTGGATGCCTCTCAATCAGCTCCACGCTGTTCTCTGGGGTAAGTGAGTCCAAACATATGAGCCCTTTAAGAGCTGTTTCTCCATTCACTATCGCCTGTGAGTCTCGTGGACGCAAGCCCCATTGGTTTTCCAAGCTAGACGTTTTGCGGGCTTGTCTCTCAGATGCAGGTCCTAAAGTTGGGGTGCCTTTGCTCCTCAGGGAGAAGCTCTGGATTTTAGATTCCTTCCTGATTGTGGGTCATCACACTGAGGGTAGAGTTTACAGCCAGATTGTGTCTCAGCCTTTCCTCTCTGCTTCAGTGTGCTTTGCCTGATGTGTAGGAGTTGCTCAGCTAGTTTTTAGGGTTTTTTTTTTTTTCAGAGGAAATTGTTCCATATGTAGCTGTAGGTTCGGCATGTCTGTGGGAGGAGGCGAATTCAGGATCTTCCTACGTCGTCCTCTTGAGCCGGAACCCGCCCTTCTCTTTAAATAGGGAGTGTTGGCCACTGTGCTAAGTGCCAACTTCTCTTCTTAAGGCGCTGAACTGAGCACCCGGGATACAATGGAAAACAACAGACCAGCTCCCAGACCTCATAGGGCTTATAGGTTAGCAGGCAAAAATGGATGTTAGATTATTACATAATTGAGTAATAAATAGAACTGTGAGTTCTATGAAGAAGCAGAGTACTAATCAACTACCTAATAGGAGATTCCAACCTAGTTGGAGGGTGGGAAGGGTTTCTTGTGAGATTATTTGAGGTTCAGGACAGGGATTTGAAAGCTCTGGAACCCAGGCAGGTCCGAGGACCTGTGTCTCTTTCAGTGTCTGTGTGTAGATCTCCTCACCTTGTTTACCTTCTTGTGTCACTTGCCGTGGTCTCCTAGTCCATTTCTGGCCATCCTAATTCCCTCCATGACTCGTTCTTTTTTTTTTATTATTATGTATTTGTGAGGGTTAAATGCCACTGACAAACGGTAATTGGTGTACATTTAAGCGCTCAATAAATTTGTCTATCAGGAGGAGTTTGGACATAGAGGGAGATGGTAGATAGATTCAGAAGGGAAATGTGAGAATTCGTTTAGAATGAACAGTTTCGAGGAAGATAACAACTAAAAGGGGGGTCCTCCTTCCCATTCAGCTGCTAGAAAAAGAGGGGTTTTTTTGTTTTTTTTTGGGGGTACGGGGGCCTCTCACTGCTGTGGCCTCTCCCGTTGCGGAGCACAGGCTCCGGACGCGCAGGCTCAGTGGCCATGGCTCACGGGCCCAACCATTCTGCGGCATGTGGGATCTTCCCAGACCGGGGCATGAACCCGTGTCCCCTGCATCGGCAGGCGGACTCTCAACCACTGCGCCACCAGGGAAGCCCCATGACTCATTCTTAATACTCTCTGATTTCCAACTTCAGAGTCTTGAGAGATGGAGAGAGACCCTAACTCATAGATCTCTGGCAAGCCTGGGCATGGATTTCCTTTGGGTGGTATCAGTTCTGATCCAAAAACAGAGACTCAAGAGATGAGGGTGAAATGTTAAAAATATGGCTGCTTGGGCAGCAGAAAAAAAGGCCTGGTAATGAGCATGCTTTAATTCATTCAACAAGCACTGATTGTGCCAGATGTTGGGGTGGGTGTGGCCTGATCCACACACTCAGGAACTCTAGTTCCCTGATAAGGGAACAAACCAATGAACAGAGGCCTAGGGGCTAGCAGTAAGGTGTGCAAAAATGAGGGCCCACTGAACCTTTCCCAAGGAACAAAGGCCTGAGTAGTATCTGGAAAGGTGAGTCGATTAGCCAGGAGAATGCAGGTTGGGCCAAGGTTGGGTTGGAAGGGGGATGCCAAGGGGACTTGTAGGATGGCAGGGGAAGCAGTGTGGAGCACATTTGTACTGCCCAGGAGTTTGGATGGCTGAGCAGAGATGGGTTTTTGTGCTGAGGTCAAGGGTGAAAACATGAATTGGTGAGAGGCAGTCAAGTGGTTTGGAAGATGGCGTAGAGCAATGGTTCTTAGATTTTGACATGCATCAGAATCACCTGGAAGGCTTATTAAAACAGATCACTGGTTCTCTCCCCACTCCCCAGAGCTTCTGATTCAGTAGGTCTGAATTAGAATGCACTTTCTAATAAGTTCCCAGGTGATGCTGACCTAGAAATGCCACTTTGAGAGCTGCTGAAATCGAGGAAGGCAGAAAGTAAGGAGACCAGCCAGGAAGCTGTTGCTGATGCCCAGATGTGAAAGGCAGTGGTGGCAGAGAAAAGGATTTATAGTGCCAGCCGCTGTGCTAATCCCTTTACATATAATCTCACATAATCCTTTTAACAACTCTGAAACACCACCCTTATTCTAGAGTAAATGAAGCACAAAGAGACTAAATTCTGTGCCTGTGGTCAGTCAGTGACAGGGCCACTGTGTCTAGGGTGTTAAGACACAAAGCCCATGCTCTCAGCCACCAAACTGGAACCAGCAGTGGTTGGTGACTGGCAGGGTGGCAGGGCCACAGCAAGGTAGGGGAGAGAAGCCTCACATGACTTCCAGGGTTCTAAAGTGGCAACAGGGCGACAGATGTCTTTGCCTAGAGCATGTTCATTGTGAGGGACCTCGGACTCGGGTTTGTCACTGGGGTTGAGACTCTATAGTGTGCTGTGCTCTTTCTGAAAAAATACAGATGTCCAGGAGACAACTGGATTTATGGGTCTGGGGCTCAGGAGGGAGGACCAGATTGGAGAGTTGGGAGGCATCATGTAGGTGATCCGTTGTGAAACCCCAGGAAGAATATGAGGCGGGAGTGGGTGAGGACCCCCCTGAAGAAACGAGCAGCCAAGGGGCAGGTGGAGATGAGGGGGAAAGGTGAGCAGAGGGCAGAGGTGATGTCGGAAAGACACGGCGGCTGTTTCAGGAGGCGTGTGATGGAGTCACAGGTGCTGCAGAGGCCAAGGAAGGACCGGGGAGTGCCCAGTGGATTAACAGTCAGATCAGCGACGACCTCAACCAGGACAACTTCGGTGGACCAGTGTTAATGGGAGCCGGCAGGAGGCAGAGGGATGAAGAAGTGATGGGCACTCTCCTTAGAAGCTTGTCCCCTGCATCGGCAGGCGGACTCTCAACCACTGCGCCACCAGGGAAGCCCCATGACTCATTCTTAATACTCTCTGATTTCCAACTTCAGAGTCTTGAGAGATGGAGAGAGACCCTAACTCATAGATCTCTGGCAAGCCTGGGCATGGATTTCCTTTGGGTGGTATCAGTTCTGATCCAAAAACAGAGACTCAAGAGATGAGGGTGAAATGTTAAAAATATGGCTGCTTGGGCAGCAGAAAAAAAGGCCTGGTAATGAGCATGCTTTAATTCATTCAACAAGCACTGATTGTGCCAGATGTTGGGGTGGGTGTGGCCTGATCCACACACTCAGGAACTCTAGTTCCCTGATAAGGGAACAAACCAATGAACAGAGGCCTAGGGGCTAGCAGTAAGGTGTGCAAAAATGAGGGCCCACTGAACCTTTCCCAAGGAACAAAGGCCTGAGTAGTATCTGGAAAGGTGAGTCGATTAGCCAGGAGAATGCAGGTTGGGCCAAGGTTGGGTTGGAAGGGGGATGCCAAGGGGACTTGTAGGATGGCAGGGGAAGCAGTGTGGAGCACATTTGTACTGCCCAGGAGTTTGGATGGCTGAGCAGAGATGGGTTTTTGTGCTGAGGTCAAGGGTGAAAACATGAATTGGTGAGAGGCAGTCAAGTGGTTTGGAAGATGGCGTAGAGCAATGGTTCTTAGATTTTGACATGCATCAGAATCACCTGGAAGGCTTATTAAAACAGATCACTGGTTCTCTCCCCACTCCCCAGAGCTTCTGATTCAGTAGGTCTGAATTAGAATGCACTTTCTAATAAGTTCCCAGGTGATGCTGACCTAGAAATGCCACTTTGAGAGCTGCTGAAATCGAGGAAGGCAGAAAGTAAGGAGACCAGCCAGGAAGCTGTTGCTGATGCCCAGATGTGAAAGGCAGTGGTGGCAGAGAAAAGGATTTATAGTGCCAGCCGCTGTGCTAATCCCTTTACATATAATCTCACATAATCCTTTTAACAACTCTGAAACACCACCCTTATTCTAGAGTAAATGAAGCACAAAGAGACTAAATTCTGTGCCTGTGGTCAGTCAGTGACAGGGCCACTGTGTCTAGGGTGTTAAGACACAAAGCCCATGCTCTCAGCCACCAAACTGGAACCAGCAGTGGTTGGTGACTGGCAGGGTGGCAGGGCCACAGCAAGGTAGGGGAGAGAAGCCTCACATGACTTCCAGGGTTCTAAAGTGGCAACAGGGCGACAGATGTCTTTGCCTAGAGCATGTTCATTGTGAGGGACCTCGGACTCGGGTTTGTCACTGGGGTTGAGACTCTATAGTGTGCTGTGCTCTTTCTGAAAAAATACAGATGTCCAGGAGACAACTGGATTTATGGGTCTGGGGCTCAGGAGGGAGGACCAGATTGGAGAGTTGGGAGGCATCATGTAGGTGATCCGTTGTGAAACCCCAGGAAGAATATGAGGCGGGAGTGGGTGAGGACCCCCCTGAAGAAACGAGCAGCCAAGGGGCAGGTGGAGATGAGGGGGAAAGGTGAGCAGAGGGCAGAGGTGATGTCGGAAAGACACGGCGGCTGTTTCAGGAGGCGTGTGATGGAGTCACAGGTGCTGCAGAGGCCAAGGAAGGACCGGGGAGTGCCCAGTGGATTAACAGTCAGATCAGCGACGACCTCAACCAGGACAACTTCGGTGGACCAGTGTTAATGGGAGCCGGCAGGAGGCAGAGGGATGAAGAAGTGATGGGCACTCTCCTTAGAAGCTTGTCCATCAAAGGAGGGAGGGTGAGAGCTAAAGAGATAAGGAAGCAGTAAGGATGTTGAAAATGGCAAGAGCTCAGATTATCGACGTGGCCAAAGGGGCAGGTGGTCGAAAGTGTCGGGAGGGCATCACAGAGGGTGACCAAGAGGGCATGACCCTGGGGATGTCTGGAGGGCATTGCAGGGGAGGGGAGGGTGGGAGTCAAGGGGGCTCAGCTGCATATTTGTGGGGTAGACCGTTTCCATTGTTCTGGAGCAAATTTTAGCTCCTCCGGATGGGGCTAAAGTTAGTGGGTGGATGTAAAGGCATATGAGGAGGCCCGGGCACTTACTCTTGCTGCCTGTAGGAAGCTTGGAAAAATCTGGCCCTTTGGGAGGCCTGGCTTTGGTGCCAGCTTTGCCTGTTGCTTATCTGCGGCCTCTAGATCAAACGTTTGGCTTGTAAAACTTTTTATTCAAGGGACTGTCAAACAGAGAAAGGGCAGAGGTATTCTGGTGGAAAGACGGCAGGAGGTTCCGCTCTGCCCTTGTCCTGCTCTGCCTTCCCCACCGTGTTCCCAGAAGTCCAGGGCTGCACAGAGGCCTGGCCAGAAAGCTATCCGGGGTCACCTCCAGAGTCTACGGTCTCAGGCTGCTTCAGATGCCTCTAGGTAGGGAATACCCATGACCTTCATCAGGGGTGTGTTCACTGGTCAGCTGTCAGGGGTGCCAGGGAACAGACGTGTAGGGGGTAGAGGAGAGGCCAACAAGCCTCTGACAAGGCTGTGCCAGTCTAAGCACGTGGGGCAGCCTCATTCTTGCCCTCAGAGCTATGTCCTCAGGGAGGACTCCATAACCACCAGCCCTGAGCCTGAGATCTCTGTTGGTTCTTAGCTTTAGCCTAGTTTCCTTATGTTCGGCTGAACAAGTGTCTCTTTAAAAATGACTTGCCTACAGGCAGAGAGATCATCCTGGAAGAAGGTGCCCCGAGAAAGAAGGGAAGACTGGTGGGTTGGACTAAGGCAGCACAGACCACCTGGCCCTCCCAGTGCCCCTAGCAGGAGAGGCTGGGGGTAGTGACTGGCTGGGATGTGGGCGTCAGCCGTTCCCTCCCTATCTGCACAGCTTGGAAGTGAGCACAAGAGGCGTGAGCAATGAATTCAGCTTTTCGGAGAAAAAATACTCGAACCCAATCTATGACCACCTGGCAGGCCATGATCATTGGTGCCAGAAGTGAGGACTCCTCACTGCATCGGCTTGAAGCAAGGACAAGCCTTGAAGCACAGGTAGTTAACAGCACGCAGGATGGATTACTGAGCGATGGGACTTGTGGGGGCCTTTTACACTCACTCTTTGAAAGCCGGAGGTGTACTTGACCTTGAAGTAAAGAGATCTTTCACCTCTTTTTCTTAAGTAGCTTCTGGAACATAAGCACTCTCTGAAATGGAGCTATTCGATGCTAAATTAGGAACGAGTTATGTGGAAGGGAAGCACTTTGTGATGTCCTAACAGACTGTGTATAGGTAGGTTTCTGCTTCTCAGACAGATCTTCGTCGAGACACTTGAGGCTGTCGTGGTGGCGGTGATGATCTGAGAGACCACAGGTGGGGCTGTGACCAGGACGGGAAGAGGAGGCCCTCCCCTGAGGGTCTGAAAATCCTTCTCGTGATGGGTGTGTCCGTCAGGAAGCAGATGTGAAGGCAGCAGGGGGAGTTCCAGCCATACCACCCGCAGTGGCCCACGGGAAAATGGGGAGGTAAGCTCACCTACTCAGACCACGAAAGCATGGGCAGAAAGTTTCCCCTTAATCTGTGGTCCTTAAACTTGAATGTGAAGTCAGAATCACCTGGAGACTTATTAAACAGATTGCTGGTTAGCTTCTGGTTCAGTGGCCCCGGCTTTGCTGTGCTAACAAGCTCCAAGTGATGCCGATGAAGCTCCTGGCCAGGGACTCGTGCGCTGGGACCCACGGCTCCAGACCGATCACGTAAGAAAATCTGGACCATGGAAGTGATGAGGGCATGAGACCAATTCCGTTATAATAGCCATCTTTATTTGTAAAAATCCAGATATAAAATGTATTCTTTCAGTCTTTCCGAGTTTTCCTTTTTACAAAAACAACAAGGCACATAAAAACCTTCTGCGATGTTGTTCCCACAGACGGATGTTTCTCGGGCACCCCTCCCCCCTCCCCCCTCCCCCCCATATAGCTACATGCTTCATTCCGGGACATCTCGCTTCTTCCCTACATGCTTCGGTGCTCTCCTTCCAGGGCAGAATTCCGAATTCCGAGACTGAAGTACACAAAGAGGGGGTGGGTGGTGGGTGCAGAGTGTGGGGGGGGTGGGGGCACAGAAAGAGACAGAGATAAGCGACAGTGACTCTTCCTCCTCGGGAGGGGGCAGAGGGAAAGACAGAAAGAATGGTCCTCAGGGGAACAAAGCCAATGGGGGTGGGTGGGGTGTTTGTTTGACCCAAATTCAGTCTGGGCCCTCAACTGTATTTATTTAAATGCTTTTAAGAGTAACGTGTTAATTGGAAAGATGCTTTCGATTTCTGACCACGTTTTCACTGCTTCCTATTTGGTTGTATTTGGTCAGTTCTGAAACCTCAACTGAGATCTCCATTCTGAGGATGGGCTGTGACTCAAGTCAGTTTACAGTTGGCTTCCAACGGACTTACTTAGCCAAGCAGACTGATTGTGGAGGAGCCCAAACACTTCAAAGGAAACAGCGCAAAAGCCAGTGGACCCACAGGCGCCCCTCCGCAGCCCGCACCCCCAACTAAAAATGCCCGTTCTTACCGCCAGGGCGTCGCCTGATGATGAGCTTTCGGACTTCGTCATACACGAAGATGAGAAGAGAGTAGGGGAAGGCACAGAACCACCAGGTAGGTCTGGAAATAGAATCAAGTGACAATTTATACGTGTACACACAACTCAAAGGAAAAAGAAACCGCACATCAGCATAGTGATAATGAAATAATCAGCCTGAAAGGAGAAGCCAAGTACAGTCACGGGTAGCCGGCCGAGCATTAACACAGAACACATGATAAAAACAGCCCGCTGCTGTACGCTCAGGGCCCGGAGAGGCAGAAGAAAGCGGACTGCCACCTTCAGTTGGGTTTTCCATGAGAACTGGTTTGTAGGTCAGCTTAGATTTTGTTGTTGTTGTTGACGATTCCAGAGCAACTGGACATTTTCTTTCTTCTGTTTCTAAAGTATTTGAGAAGCTCACTCAAGTTTATCTGTCTGATGTCCTGGCACCTGAAGATAAAGAACTGCCGGTGTGGGTCACAACCAGTTCAGTCATCCCCCGCATGTGGTCTCTGACAGTGGGGCTTGGGACAGTCAGGAGTGCGCTGAGTCTCAGACCTGGGGAACAAGAAGCTCAACCCTAGCAGAGATCCGAGGCCTTTGGGGGCCCAGGGGCTGCTGCCACAGCCCCCAGCCTGGAAACAGGCTCCCCAGGCGGCCTCCAAAGGAGGCTGACGCTTTCCTGACTACCAGCTTCCCGCAGCAACCACTAGAGGAAGACTGTCCCAAGACAGAGCTCTGGCATCTCCTCCTCCTCTTCCTGTCTCGTGTGTCCTCCACATGCTAGAAGATGACCTCGTTTGACTTGGGGACCCTTGGAACTAAGCCACCTTCCGCACTGGGTAGAACCTATTGGGAACAAGTTCTCTAGTCATAGCAGAAGATGCCCTGAGGCACCACCAGCCTGCTGTAGGCTGAGATTTTGTAGAGATTTTCCATTTGGGCCTTTTAGAGAGCTCTGATCCTCCCTGATCCTCCTAGCCTCCTCTTAACAAACAATGGCCCAAGATGACAGAATTCACCTTGGATAAGACTTGCCCCCGTTGTGTGCCAGCTCTGTGCAGGGGGCTGGAGACACAAAGTCAAAACAGATGTCGTGGTCCACGCTCTGAAAATAACAATCGATGCGAGCAGAAGTGACAACAATGGCAACAAAGCAGGGCTGCAGCTGCACACGCCCAGGAGGGTGAGATCACATGCGGACAAGCCCTGAGAAAACCAACCTTGAACTATCGGGATTGATGGGGTGAGAAGGGAACAGCCTTCCCAAATATGGAGGCAGAAGAGAAGTACTGAATTCAGCTAACATAAGCCTGGATGGGTATAAGGCCAGGAAGACAGGCTGGCACAGTAAGAAGACCCTGGATGCCAGGCTCCCCTTGCACCACAGATGGGCAGTCAGGGAAGCCAACAGGGTTTGGTTACTTCTGGGATGAGATCAGTGAGAGGAGGTGAAGGGCAACAGGCTAGTCGAGAGAGTCCATATGGGTCTGAGCGAGCATGGGAAGACTCATGGTTGGATCAAAAGCTTGACTCGTAGGGTCCCATTTTCTGTGGTTTAGCATATTTTAATAGGTTGCAGCTGCCTAACCTCAACCAGGTGGCAGACACCACAAACACACTCAATGCTTCAAAACACGACTGGAGTTTGTGGCAAATCCTATATGTGAAAATTCAGGTCTATCAAAAGTGCAGTCATTCACCACGTTTAAGGCCAGTCTGGTTCTGGCCAAAGACTAGTGGTCAGTCTCCTCCAATCCTCCACCCATGATCTCCTAACACTACCCGTGCTCGACTGTAAAGTAAAAGGACCTCGGATCTGCTCCACCACTGTCCTTCGAGAGCAGAAGCGTCAGAGGCCCACAGGGGTGAGGGGCTTGCCATGCGACGCAGTGACTGGGTGGGCCAATCAAGACTGGAACCTGTGTCCCCAAACTCCAGCATATCCCCCGCTGGCCTCAAGACGACAGGGCTGTGGCCATGGGGGACCTGAGCGCTCAGTGCAGTTGGCTGGTGAGCAAGCCCAAGGGCCAGAGCCCGGCTGGCCCTAGTGACAGCAAATCCTAAGCACAGTCTGGGGATCTGCTGGTCTGCATTACTGAGTCAGTCAGGCTTTCCTCATTTTCCAATCCACAGGAACTCTTGTACACATCACCCAAGAGTTCCCAAAATAACAGCTACTAACATGTGTCATGAGAGGAAAAGCCACACTTACTATTTCCCACTTTCTGGAGCTAGAAGAGGATGGACTTACTTGAGGGGATACATCCTCAGGGCAACACCCATTCCAGGGCAGTAGGAAAGGAAAGCAGCAAGGGCCGTCTCTTCGAAGAGGCCAAATATTAAGATCTTGTTCCTAAAAAAAACAAGGAGTGGGGAAAAGTTAAAAAACAGAAGTGTATCTTCTAATGCAACGTGTCAAATGGCAGATCGGTGTCTTTATGTATTTATTAGTTGTACTTAGGAACCTGATTGAGGTCAGATGAAAAAACCTAGAAAACATTTTGCTTCCTCAATTTGCTCCGCAAATAAGTTTCCAGAAACTCTGCCCTGTGTGTCAGGTGCTGGGCTTTTGGCAAAGGGTTTAGACGTCACCAGACCCCTCCTTCTTTGAGACCAGGACCCCCTGACTGTGCCCTACTCACTTCATCCCCTGCTGGAAGACAGAATTCCTCCTGGTCTTGCAGATGACCAAGTCGGCCCACTGCACCACCACGATGCTGACAAAGAAGGCTGTGTGGCAAGTGAACTCCACGATCTTCCTCTGTTCGTAGGTCTGAAATGCATACGGCAGACAGATGAGCACGCATGTCCGGAGGCCACGTGGCCTCATCCCGTGGGGCTGGAGGAGTTCCGTCCGGCACTGGTCAGGCGGGCAGCCCTCACTCACCCACTGCTGCCCGTAGCTATCTTCCACGTCGTTGATCCAGCGGTCATCCCAGTCTACTCGGATGCCCAGCAGGTGAGTCGGGAGGAAGCCGTTCTCAGCCATAATCACAAAGTAAGTGAAGAAGCCCCCCAGGGCCTGGATCATACCTGAGAGGTTGGAAAGACAACTCGAATGCCAGGGCCTGGAGGAAGGTCTTGGCCACTCACAGGCTATGACCGGTGGGACGGACGACCCGGGACACACTCCTCGCTCACACCTGCTCCACGATGAGTCACTTTTTAGAGCTTAAAAGACGGTACCTGGGCCTTGCTCTTAAACACCCACCTCTATTACTCGACCATCTGCTTCTGTAAGGGCACGACCCTTGGGGGTAAAAATCCATTTCCCTACATTTCTGAAAAATTATGACTTTCCCTCCCACGTTCTGCCAGCCGCTGTGGAAATCATGAAAGTGCCACTTGCTGACCTAATCTTTCTCCTCCCCCACTTTCAGGGCCGTTCTCCCCAGGATCCAATCCAATCACTATGCTCTCAACTTCCTGGGGTGGGATTTCATCCCACGCTCTGGACACAGTCTTCCTTCTGCTCAAAATTAGGTCTTTCTGGCCATCAGCCAGTTACTTTGTTGTCAGCAAGTGTCAAGTCAATCTTTTCCACATTTCCATAATGTACTAATCTGTCCCATTTTACGCAAGTGCTCGCAGTGATGTAACCCATTACTCCAGAAGAACAAGTTGCTAATGGTGGCTTCACCAGGTTTTCCTAAAGGCAGAGGATTTAGGATCAAAGGGTATTTTCACTGCCCACCGCCTAGACCATCTGTTAGCTGGTCATGCGCCACTGGTGGAACAGAAATCAAGCACTGGGGGGTGGGGGTGGGGGGAGAGGGTGTGCAGAGGAGCCCCTTGGCAGTGACCTATCAGCCAAACCTGCAAACTCTGGACAGTGAGTTAGGGTTTGCAGAGTCAAATGAGTGACAGATACTAGGTTTCCCCAGGAAAAGCCGCCTTTGAGTTAATAGTGCAGCTCCCAGGAACTGTGCCTGGCACTGGAAAGGCTCTGTGAGCAGGGGCATCCTCAGTTCTAGGGCAGATGAGCTCAGTCGCAGGTGCCCAGTCTAAAGAACTATGGTTTCTTGGCAGACAGCAAAAGAAAGATTTATTCTCACTTGGAAGGGAATCTAAAAAGTATCCCCAGTCTCACCCTAGGTCATGGCTCATCCTAGATTTGAAAGTCACCCAACACCTGAAGTCTCAGAGGGCAGACACCACCCCTACAGAAACTTGAAATCCGCCGGCTCACCGATCTGTCCGTAGGCCATGCTGATCAACCGCTCGTTCACGAGTTTGTCCGTCTGGGGGTTTCTGGGCTGTCTCTTCATGATGTCGCTCTCAGCCTGCTCGTAAGCCAGGGAGATGGCAGGAACCTGGGGAGGAGGGGCGAGAAGGGATTTAAAATTATCAGAAACCAGCAAGCTGATGTTGTGAACCTTTTGTTTTAAAATTCTTGCCCTCCCTTCAAAAAATGTTTTTCATGGGCTTCCCTGGTGGCGCAGTGGTTGAGAGTCCGCCTGCCGATGCAGGGGACACGGGTTCGTGCCCCGGTCCGGGAGGATCCCACATGCCGCGGAGCGGTTGGGCCCGTGAGCCATGGCCGCTGGGCCTGCGCGTCCGGAGCCTGTGCTCCGCAACAGGAGAGGCCACGGCAGTGAGAGGCCCACGTACCGCAAAAAAAAAAAAAAAAAAAAAAAAAAAAAAAAAAAAAGTTTTTCATAACATGAGATATTACGAGTCCCACTTTCAAAATAAAAAAAAGGGGGCAAAATTATACAAAAGGGAAGATTTCTATCTGATAAACAGATGTTGTCAGCTGTCTTGAGGAATGATAACACTCAGTCTTTGATGCTGAGGCTGCCACACGTCGGAAATGTGACTACCGAGAATTTCTTTTCCTTACAGTGGCCACAGGGACCCAGAGAGCACAGCGGTGAATGCTAATGCCACACCTTAACACTATGATGTGTGGAAGCCGTGACAGTCACTCACCATGTCTGTTCCCAAGTCGATGCAGAGGATGGTGACGGTCCCCAGGGGTAGTGGAATGTTGGCAATAATAAATATCAGGAAGGGGGTGATCTCTGGAATGTTACTGGTGAGGGTGTAGGCAATGGATTTCTTCAAGTTATCAAAAATCAGACGACCTACAAAAGCAAAATATTGATTTTACTGTAGAGCTTAATGAGAGGGACCAGACACTGCACACATCTCTTAAGTGTACAGAAACGGACACGGCTCGGCAGCATCTGGATGAGGTTTCGGTGGTCGCTTTACATGCAGCACTCTCACCTTCCTCTACCCCAGTCACAATTGAGGCAAAGTTGTCATCCAGGAGAATCATGTCGGCAGCTTGCTTAGACACGTCTGAGCCAGCAATCCCCATGGCAACCCCGATGTCAGCCTTCTTCAAAGCCGGAGAGTCATTGACACCGTCGCCAGTTACAGCCACAATGGCGCCCTGCCAGAAAAAGGAGGGATGCGGGTTAGGAGTCGTGTAGTCTAGCGATGGGTATAAGGGAGGTGCAGCCTCCAGTCGCCTCTCAAGACAGACACTCCTCCTTTCCCACTGAGGCTCTACAGAGACGCGGAACCGTCTCAGCCAGGAATGCACACGGCCACAGCCAGAATCCAGGAGTGACAGCAAATGTGTCCCTCACCTTGTTCACAAGGGCTACTCAAAGTCATGACTTGGGTGAGTGGAGTGGAGCTTTGGAAAGCCCCCCCACCCCCACCCCCACCCCCAGGTCTTTCCCAGGTATGGGATGTGAGTCTCCTGGACATTCATATCTCCAGTGTACACATTAGGACCCTGCTCTGCTATTCCAGGCGAGTGTCGAAGCCCCGACTGTGGGCCACAGCAAAGACCTGTACAGTGGAGTACGTGTCTCGGATGAACCGTGATCCAGTCACCACCCTTCTCTCTATGCCTGGAGCATCTTACTGGCACGTGTATACTGAGACTGAGAGAAACTGGCTCATGTTTCCACCACTGTTGCTTTGTTTTTTGTTTTTACTGGAACTGCCATCACCGAGGTCAGTGGCGCCTGAAAGAGCCCGGCCCCAGCTGTGCGCTGACCTGTCTCTGGCAGCCTTCCACAATGATGAGCTTCTGCTGCGGAGAGGTCCTGGCAAACACGATCTCCGTGTGGTACTTCAGAATGTCATCCAGCTGCTCGGAAGTCATGTCCTTCAGATCACTTCCATGTACCACGCAGGCCTTGGCATCCCTACCATTAGGACCGAAAGACAAGTCACCCGTCACTTCACCAGCACGACGCTCATCCCCAAGAAGGAATGTTGCCACACTACGCAGAACACTTCGTAAACACCACAAAGCCAGAGGGAACTGTCCCCATTATGTATTATCTGTGCAGTGGTTTACAGGTTACAAAGCATTTTCATATATATTATCTCATTCAAGACTCACGATAATCACTGGGCAGGCCTCTCTCTCATCCTCCTTTCCCCATCTTTATAAGACGCATTGAAATAACACACAACTAAGTTTTAGGCGGTGACAGAGCTGATGGAAAACCAAACCCAAAGTAGGGTTTGGCTGGGGGTGGCCCTAAACCTTAACAAAACATTAAAAACAAAGTTGTCTCAAGTTATCTATTCTACTTTATTACCAAAATCTCCCTTTTTGGCCTGAGCTACCTGGACAATTGTGCCTTGCCCATTTTATTTTGTTAGTGTGGACCTGAAAATGACAAGGTGCTGGGTGCAGGGCAGTATGCGCAGTGGTTAACAGCGTGAACTCAGAAGCTAGGCTGCCGCGTGTACCGCGTGACTCAGCCTCAGCCTCCCTGCTCCGCAAGGTGGGAGTATCACCTACCTTCGTGGGTACTGTAGCAAGTGCTTAGAACGGCAGGCACCATCTAGGCAGGCACCATCTAAGCGCTGCTGATGGTGACCGCTATTATTGCAAACCCTCCCTAGGAACAAGGCTGTTTTCTGGCACTGGAGGGGCATCCCTAACCCGGAGCAAGCCTAGAAGAAAACTGTGTAGAACCAAGCTGAAGATGCTCGACTTCCAGCATCTGCACATTCAAGGCAACAGTGGTCTGACCTTCCTGCCTTACCTGGGGTTCACCTGGCTCACTGGAATGTTGAGGCGGGCAGCGATGTCTTCTACTGTCTCGTTTCCTTCCGAGATGATGCCCACACCTTTGGCAATGGCTTTGGCTGTGATTGGATGGTCTCCGGTGACCATGATGACCTGTGACAAGGAAGAGGACAATTTATTGGACGCAGCTGCCTAGCAAATGACCCCGAGAAGTCTTACGAGTATGCAAGAATAAATGTCAAGGATGATTCGGCTTGTAATATCAAAGGGAAAGAAATGCAAATATAAAACCGATAAACACGAACTAGCCCAAAATATAGACATGAGTTCACAGAAGACACAAAGCGATAACCAGTTTTTATCTTGGTACACAATCACACAGAATAAACAATATCTTTGTCCTTTTACACCATCACAGAAGAATACTCAAATTTACTGAAATCAACAACAACAAAAACGATAAAAATCTGATACTGGTGAGTAAAGGGTCAGCATCCTGAAACTGGCCCAATTTGGAGGGAAAGCAGTAAGTAACAAGAATTCAAATCAGTCACTGCTCTTTCTGACCCCAGATTATATTTAGAATACAGTCGAGGTGGTAGGAGAATAATTTTTACAAAGCTTTTCAGGGCAGTAGTACTCATGAGAATGAGAAAGTGGAGAATCAAACAGCCAGCAACAAGACAGGCTACACGAACTACACTGAACCACACTGTATCAGCGTACCTGAACAATACTCTGCAACTTAAGACCAATACAGAGTACACCAAACATTCCTGCCAAAACCAGTTAACTGAAAACACAGAACACATGCCATTCACTGCATGAAGTGTATTAATTTAGAACAAGGCAAATATTTCAAAATAACACTCCATGACATAAATCACAGCAAGAGCCTTTTTGACCCACCTCTTAAAGAAATGGAAATAAAAACAAAAATAAACAAATGGGACCTAATAAAACTTAAAAGCTTTTGCACAGCAAAGGAAATCATAAACAAGACGAAAAGACAACTCAGAATGGGAGAAAATATTTGCAAACGAAGCAACTGACAGAGGATTAATCTCCAAAATATACAAGCAGCTCATGCAGCTCAATATCAAAAAAACAAACAATCCAATCCAAAAATGGGCACAAGACCTAAACAGACATTTCTCCAAAGAAGACATACAGATTGCCAACAAACACATGAAAGGATGATCAACATCACTAATCATTAGAGAAATGCAAATCAAAACCACAATGAGGTATCACCTCACACCAGAATGGCCATCATCAAAAAATTTACAAGCAGTAAATGCTGGAGACGGTGTCGAGAAAAGGGAACCCTCTTGCACTGCTGGTGGGAATGTAAATCGATCCAGCCACTATGGAGAACAGTGTGGAGGTTCCTTAAAAAACTAAAAATAGAACTACCATACAACCCAGCAATCCCATTACTGGGCATATACCCTGAGAAAACCATAATTCAAAAAGAGTCATGTACCACAATGTTCACTGCAGCTCTATTTACAATAGCCGGGACATGGAAGCAACCTAAGTGTCCATCGACAGATGAATGGATAAAGATGTGGCACATATATGCAATGGAATATTACTCAGCCATGAAAAGAAACGAAATTGAGTTATTTGTAGTGAGGTGGATGGACCTAGAGACTGCCATACGGAATGAAGTAAGTCAGAAAGAGAAAGACAAATACCGTATGCTAACACATATATATGGAATCTAAAACAACAAAAAAAAGGTTCTGAAGAACGTAGGGGCAGAACAGGGATAAAGACACAGACGTAGAGAATGGACCTGAGGACACGGGGAGGGGGAAGGGTAGGCTGAGACGAAGTGAGAGAGTGGCATGGACATATACACACTACCAAACGTAAAACAGACAGCTAGTGGGAAGCAGCCGCATAGCACAGGGAGATCAGCTTGGTGCTTTGTGACCACCTAGAGGGGTGGGATAGGGAGGGTGGGGGGGGGAGATGCAAGAGAGAGGGGATATGGCGATATAAGTATATGTATAGCTGATTCACTTTGTTATACAGCAAAAACTAACACAACACTGTTAAGCAATTATACTCCAATAAAGATGTTAAAGAAAAAAAAAAGCACCAATGTAACTTGGTTGAATATGTTAAACCATACTACTTTTAAAATAAATTTATTAAAAAAAAAAAACTTACCAAGTCTTCTGCTCTTTTTAATTTGCTACATTACATTTCCCTTAAAAAGTTGATTTTTTTTTTTTTTTTTTTAATCCCTCATCTGCAGTTTACACCAACATTTTAATACCACTTGGTCTTCTCTGGTGGTAACTAAAAAGCTTTGGAGATGAGAAATTGATACTCCAGGTGAGAAACACCAGCTGCCACATGGACCCCACAAGGCAACGTCACTAAGTAGGGCTGCTGAGAGGTGATGCCAAAAAGGGGGGGCGGGGCATTACCTTAATTCCAGCACTTCGACATTTGCCCACGGCATCAGGGACGGCAGCCCGTGGTGGGTCGATCATGGAAATGAGCCCCACGAAGCAGAGATTATCAACAGGGAAATTCACATCATCAGTGTCAAACTGGAAGCCTTCGGGAAACTGTTCATCTGGCAGGAACAGGTGGCAGAAACCTGCAGGAGGGCAGGGAGCCTGTGAGGACTTCTAGTGACAGAGGCAGCAGCAAGATAGCGGCTTATTATTCACTTAGTTTGGAAGGTTTCTTAAAGTCTACTTTTATAACCAAGTGAGTTTTATCGATCATTTATGAATGACACAGAATGGAGAGAAGAAAAACTGTGCAAAAGACAGAGTCCATCACTAAGCCTCAGAGGAAGAGGCTTTGTTCAATGTAGAGCAGACTGACTCTGGCACCAGGGTTTCCGGCTCCTAGACCTGCCCACTCAGTTACTGAGACGTGGCACATCATGTCATTATTTGTCTCCACTTCCGTCTCTGGGAAAAATCAAGGCCACATCTCTGCTCACTGTTCATCTAAGCAAAGTATACTGCTGAGCACCCACGTGGGCCATCGTGCCAGCTTCTTTGAGGATAAATGCAGATCAGACACGTTCTGCCCAAGGGGTTTATATCTAGTATTACTGTTCACACAAGAATCATGATATTCAAGATATTTCTTTCAATGTTGTGTGAAGGTTACAGTGTACTTTAAAGTGGTATCAAGTGAAGTTCATATAAGAGGCTGCTTCTCCTCTGGGGTGGGAGGTGCAGAAACAAAAACCACTCAAGAGCGACCTTTCAGTTGGATAGAGACCTAAGACACCTCACGTTAGACAGAGCAGGTAAGAACATGAGTAAGGGACCAGTTCTAAGTTACCCAAACTAAGAACAGAAGAATTACATCAATAATGAATTTTTATCTGTCCACCTACAAGATTATAAATGCCACTTTCTCAATGACGCAGTGGGTAAATGTACTTCTAATCCGAGGTGGCTGACAGAGCAGGAAGGACAGGTGGCCAAGTTTACCGTTCGTCTCATTTATGAGCTGGCGGCACAAGTGCCCGTGTAAATTCACAGCCTTTCTGTGGCAGTCAGGAAGTGGCTTTATTCTAGATGCCCTAGGGAATTCCTTTTCATTTCAATAAGTTTACAGATCACGGGCACAGCAACAAAAGCCAGATAATAAAACTCTTTTCCCCTCTTTTTTTGAGCAAACAGAACTGACCAGCATGAGACCAAAGGTCAAAGTCCAAGTCAGAAGCAAACCAGCAGCATTTTGCTGCCCAGTGTCTCCAGCGCTTATTGTTTTCAAAACAATAGGGGGCAAGTAAAGGGAAGTTAACGAGAAACAGAGGTTAACCCAGTAACTTGCAATCGTCTCCCGGACTTGTTTGCGGCCCTGTTGCCAGGCTATCTGCATACCCAGCACTCGCTCTCCAAGACCGCCCAGCTCCAGGTAGGCGTTCTGAAAGGCGTCCTTCAGCTCCTCGTCCAGGGGCTGCTCCTTGCCGTGGATGAGGATGGAGCTGCAGCGGTCCAGGATCCTTTCCGGTGCACCTTTCATCACCAGCAGGTGCCGGGGCTCAGCCGTGTTGGGGTTCTTGTGGATGGACAACTGTGAAGGATGGTGGAGATGCAAACGTTGGATGGTTGGGCCAGACAGCCCAGGGAGGGAATTTTTTTCTTTTTTTGGCCGCGTCGCGCAGCTTGTGGGATCTTAGCTCCCCGACCAGGGATGGAACCCAGGCCTTGTTAGTGAAAGGGTGGAGTCCTAACCACTGGACAACCAGGTAAGTCCCTAGTAGTTGTTTTCAAAAATATCCAAGATGCCCTATTTCTGAACTTTGAAGTGTCTTGCACCTTGTAACACACTTTGAATGCTACAGAAGAAACAAACGCGGCGAGGTGCTCATACATCCCTGACACGTGTTCATGTACACAATTTTCCCGAAGAAAATTGAGAAAAGGGACTGGCACACGTGTGTGCACCTGCAGCCCTACCCAGCCCCCTCTCCAAACGCCCACACCCACTCCAACCAACAAATGAGAATTCAAAAGGGCCCAGACGACGTATTAGAAGAGGCTTCATTTATCCTACTAATACTCAAATAAATTAGGATTTTCTAGACGGTAAGATGTAAAGTTAAAGCATTCATAAAGACTGTGACTCATTCGTTTCTAGGAAGCATTTCAGCGTGGAAAATTCCAAAAGGGATGATGGATGTTTTTCCAGCGTATGTCCTTCTCTTCTGTCCCCTCGGGCCCCCCACAAGCTCCCCAGACCCTCAGACCTGGTACTTGTTGGTGGAGTTGAAGGGTATCTCAACGATCTTGGTGTATCTCTCTCTCATCTCCTTCACAGAACCGCAGCACAGCTCAATGCACTTCAGGAGGGCGGACTCGGACGCATCGCCTGCAACGGCCCGCTGTGAACAGAGACGCCTCTGTTAGTCACCCTGAAAGCCAGAGAAGACTCAGAATGTCTTCCCACCCGTCAGGAGAGGGGGGCTGGCAAGGAGGAGCACAGTTGTGGCGAGTGACCACGGCGTCATAGCCCCTAAACTCCAACCTCCTCCTTGCCAGCCACCTGGCCTCCCGCCCCACCCAGAGGCCCCCCCCCC
>NW_006779486.1:447489-463868 GCF_000442215.2 Lipotes vexillifer | reverse complement strand
GGGGCCCCCCCCCCCACAAACCGGCGCAAGAAGGTGTCACCTACGCTTGGGAGAAGCACAACACACTCTTCCAGCCTACTCCGGCCTTTTTTACCTTCCCTGGGCCTGCTGAGAAGTCTCAAAGCCAACCATTCCCAACCACCTATTTCTAGTTATGAATCTGAAAATACAGAGTGAGAATGTAAATATTTACGGTACCCTTCACTGCCCCGCAATTTAAAAAAGAAAACGCCTTGGGTTCTCAGGACGGAGGGCAAGCTGTCTGTGTCAAGGGCAAAACAGGACTTCACAGTCTAAACTAATTCAACTGTGCAGGATTGTCTGGGCCTGAATGATGCGAACTGAAAGCTATTATTAGCTCCAACGGTAATGTAATCAGCCACCATTTTAGTTAATGCATACATGTTCGGTAACATATATATTTTGTGTGATACACTGTAACATTTATATTTTGACATACTAAAAACATTTTCGGCTACAGCAAACTTTTACACAGATAAACATTTTAAAACTCTGGCATGCCAGGCCGCACGTGCAGATAGCAAGTTAATGCTCACTTACAAATATAGTAGCCCTGTTTAATGAGAAATCTGGCGAAGTTTGGTAAGAAGCATGAAATAAGTGGGATCACTTTAATAAAGGCCAGTTACTAAAGCAGAATAGGACTGCACGTTTTTTTTTTTGTTTTTTTTTTTTTTTTGATAACGCCACTTATATAACATGGCCCCGATCCCCTGAAGTAACTTAGAAATAACATCTCATGCTACCTTTCTGGAGCTTTTAAATGAGCAAAGACTGGATATTGATGAGTCCCTGTGCTCAAAGCCTAGAAAATTTCCACTTTGAGGTAAGAAAAACGATGAAGCTGGCATCTCAAGTTTTATCCCAAGATCAACAACATCCTCCTCAAAACAACATCAATTCAATGCCAAGAGAATCTCCTTTAAAGAATAAAGGAATCCTATCTTCACAACAGAAGCCATCTCGGTTCCATCGGGGCCACATTCTCTTCGACAACCCAGTTTCGACCCAGAAGGTCCGCAAGGACCTTGTGCAGCTCATGACCTTTCTGGGACCAAGTCTTTACTGGGCCACAAAGAAAAATCTCTCAGTCATTTCAAATTTAATGCGAATTCCGTGGGGCTACGCTTAGCTTCTTTCTGCAACATTAGTAGCCAGCTAAGAACAAATAAGATAAGAGAAATAACTGAGCTATTTTAAGAAAATAAATGGCTTAAGGGATTGACTGGAATCTGCTGTATCCTAATATGCAAATGCAGTTATTAAGTCACAAAAGTAGCCCTCACTGTCTGCTAGGTTAGGTGATCATCACATAAACTCAAGAGTAGTAAAGCTGGATTTTACTAATTAGGTTTTTCACCAGTAAAGAATGCCTCCCACCTCCCCCAACTCCTCTTTGGTCAGTTTTTACTGTATATTCCCCTTTTACTGACCTATATTGACCGCAGGGTACTGAAAGTGTTTGGGGTCTACAGGCAACACAACTCAAGTTACACATAGCAAAGCATCCCATGGACCATTCCAAGTGTCCCAATTACTCTACAGCCCCCAAAGGTCACGTGCTATTTAAAGAGAACCCTCAGGTGGTGGTTCTTGGGTGGCATCTGCACACCTCAAAGACAACCTTAACAGAACTGCTGAGCCGACCTTCAGGATAGGCAGGTTCTCCTGGTTAGCCTGAAACACGGCCCTGTTACAAAGCCCTGCAATTCTGGACAGAGCGAGCCAGGTGGCCGAGGTCTTGTCGAATGAGACACCTGGTGGAAGCAAAAAGAGAGGAAAATAATGCACTAGCTTTGTACTAAGGGCCCACAGAAATGTGAGGTGACACGTCTCACTTCCCAATGAACGAAACTAGTCAGGTTTTAGGCATCTTCCAACCATGTTTGTACTGACATGCAAACAAAACCCCCAAAGACAAAAAAAACCTAAACCATCTAAACCCCTGACTCTTTACCAAATGATAAAAAGCAAGCAAGCAGGTGAGGCTCAGGTGTGGGCCGGGCCCTGGTCTTACCACTCTGATTCTCCGTCGTGTCGGCCTCGTGGATCTGATTGTCGAACCACATGTGGGCCACCGTCATCCGGTTCTGGGTCAGAGTTCCGGTTTTGTCTGAGCAGATGGTGGACGTGGACCCCAAGGTCTCCACAGCCTCCAGGTTCTTCACTAAGCAGTTCTTCCTGGCCATGCGCTTGGCGGTCAGGGTCAGGCACACCTAAAGCGTTGGAGCCAGATTACTTCTAACTCGACCAGGCGGCCATTCCATACTAACCCTAACATGGGAGAAATTTGCCTAAAACTAAATCTCTCCAAGCTTCCTCCGAAGTTGGAGGAAATAATAATGGTAACATGTATATGGGGCTTCCCCCCCCCCCCCCCCCTCCAAAAAGCAGACTATTAAGAAAAGTGAAAATAGCCAGGATGTACCATAGTCTGTTTTCCCTACTTACCCCCAAGTTCTTCTCCTTTCTGTGCTACACTGTTCTGGATCATGTGATAAAATTCAAGGGAAAAAAAAGTATGCTTCTGGGTTACTATCTTCCGTATAAAAACATGCTGAGGTCTTCTCACTGTCTAACCCTACCAGGTGGCTCTGAAGAAAACCCACATACAAACACATGCAAAAAAAAACCTAAGTCGGCAGCCCCCGCAGTCCCTGAGGAAAGGGTAGCGGATGACTCTCACACTCAGGCAGGCCGTCAGAGTGAGCGAGCATCGCCTTCCCCAAGCCTCTTACCGTGACGGTGGCCAGCAAACCTTCTGGCACGTTGGCTACAATGATGCCGATGAGGAAGATGACAGCCTCAAGCCAGGTGTACTCAAGGATCAGAGAAAGGACGAAGAACGACACGCCCAGGAACACGGCCACACCCGTGATGATGTGGATAAAATGTTCAATTTCCGCAGCGATGGGAGTCTGGCCCCCTTCCAGCCCAGAAGCGAGCGTGGCGATTCTGCCCATCACGGTGCGATCCCCCGTGTACACGACAATGCCACGTGCAGTACCTTAAAAGGAGGAGGAGGGGGAATTGTACTAAATTTTACCAATGAAGCCGCAGAATCTGCACAATTACCTGGCAGGGTTTAAAAAAAAGAGACAGAAACACACATGTTTTTAAGGGCCAGCTCCTTGGTGGTACACGCCGTCTGTTTTAAACTATAGGGACTCTGGCAAAGGGATTTCTCTCCATTAGCAGGACAGCGGCTCCAAACCCCACGCTAGCTTAGCACTGCCAACAGAAGAGGCACGCAGAGGTGGAGGGAAGAGGGAAACAACAGCCCCGAGGCCTCCTGGGTCTTCCTGCCAGCAAGTCAATTGCTTCTGCTCTGTGCCTAACTGAAGTGGTCAGAAATGGGGCCAATAGGACGAAAAGAGAAATTGTGGCCGTGGGTTTTTTTTTGGTGGTGGTGATGAATGCCCAAAATAAATGCCACGCCGTGCTGAAGAGTGCTTGAAAACGGTCTACCTTCAACGCAGTTGGTTGAAAAAAAGGCAATGTTCCGTGTCTCCAGGGGGTTTTCATTGGTGAAATCCGGAGACCTGGTCTGCGGTTCTGATTCTCCAGTGAGTGAGGAGTTATCCACCTGCCCGTGAGAAAAGTAAGACGCGTCATGTGAGCAACACGAGCCTCATCCTGGGCTACTGGCCCACTCAACTCACTCTGTCCGGAATTTTGGAAGACTCTGTTTAAACCTACCTTGCAGCCGTTCGCAGAGATGATTCTGAGATCAGCAGGGATTCGATCCCCTCCCTTCACTTCCACCAGATCCCCAACGACCACTTCTTCTGCATTTATGCTCATTTTTTCACCATTTCGAATCACGAGGGCTTGCTTTTGGAAGGAGAATACAGTTTACACCATTCCATCAGATGAAAACGAATACCAGCAAGAAGGTAGTGTCAGAATTACAAAGTGATCTGTAATCCTAATTATCTGAATGTAGAGCAAAGATATCCATCTGTTTACTTATACAAGTTACAGAAGCTTGCTCAAGTTATCTATGAGGCAGTCTGCATGTTGCCATCGTGCTGTGTACATTCAGAGGGAAGACACTCACTTTTTGGGGTATAAGAAAAACAGATCTGGTTTTGGGTGTGGGGAGAAGGCATCCCCCTCTCTCTGATGGGGCCACTGAATATTTGGAAAACCTTAACTTCACACCAGCTCACATTCTTGGGGCTGTCAAGTCACCTGATGGGGAAGGACAAAGTGGCAGGTACCTGAGGAACCATGTTTTTGAAGGACTCCATGATCTTTGAGCTTTTAGCTTCTTGATAGTAGGAGAAACACCCAGTTATGATGACGACGGCGGACAGCACCACACCAAGATACAGCTGGGACAGAACAAACAAGTTAGGATGCATGGCTCTTAGTAAAGAATTGGGAACATTCAGTTAATTTTCGACTGAATAAAAACCAGACTTTTAACAGAGATCAAGGCTTCAGAAATGTTTATCTTCCGCGAGACGGTGGACAGGAGTGTCAGAAACGGAGTCACACTGACGCTTGGTCACTAGCTCGACAGACCTTGGGAAATATTCTACATGAATCAGTTTCTCCTGCTTTATTAAAGAAAGATATTTTCAAAACAACTTGTGACTTCTGAAGAATGGCTACCAAACATTTCTGGACGTGTGTAATGTTCCAATATTAAAAGCTGTGCTCTGCCACTCAGTAGCAGCCAAGACCTGAGCCAGGGCCTGAGCAGAGCTGCTTGTTCACAGAAACAACATGCAGGGCAGATGCCCAGCTTGGAAGAACATCTACACACAGGGCAGGAGATGGGAGAGAGAACTTGAAACGAAGAAGGAAGAACGGATGGGCCTTGAAGGCAATCGTTGCTGATGCTACTTTTCCCCAGTGTTTAAAACCATCAAGTAACCAGTGGTAACTGAAAATAAGTAGGTGGCAAAGACAGAGGATACTTTATGCACACCTAATAATCCAAATTAGAAACTACGGCACTCACATTATCATTTTGAGGTTCCTCTTCTGTAGCAGCTTGGATGCCATAGGCCAAGAAACAAAGAATTGCTCCAATCCACAGTAACATTGAGAACCCCCCGAACAGCTGCCGACAGAACTTGACCCATTCGGGGGTTGTGGGAGGGGGAGTGAGGGCGTTGGGACCATCTCGGGCCAGGATCTCAGCAGCTCGGGCAGTTGTTAAGCCCTGAGAAATAGAGGAACATAAATAAGACAAATTGCTTCAGGACTTACAAGCTAATACAGCCACCTGACAGCTGGGAAGCTGCAATAAAAGAGTTGAGGAGAAAACTAAATGTCCCAGGGCAATGTAGAAGCTGGAAAATTCTGATGATTCCCCGCCTAACCCCCGCCCACGTCCGCAATGGTTCAGGCAAACAACAGCCCAAGTTTCCTGAGGAACCTACAATACCCAAACTAAAATTCTTTTAAAATTGATCCACGGACAGACTGGAATCTGGTCCGGTCTCTTCCGAGTTTTAGATAAGGGATTCATGCCAAACTGCATTTTTACCAAAAAGGTATCAATCTTAACTAATCGATTCAGTTTTGCAAATTAAGAGCTTAAGAGTTTCCTATGTGTTGAATCTGTCAGGGAAGCGTGGAAAAAAAATCACTCCATTAATATCAAAGGAGGAAAAAAAAAATATCTGTCAGAATCCAACCTGTTATTGGGTTAACTTGCCAAGCTTCAGTATAAAACTTTATTCTTTGGACGGCAATTAAAATACTTGTCTGGGGCTTCCCCGGTGGCGCAGTGGTTGAGAGTCCACCTGCCGATGCAGGGGTCGCGGGTTTGTGCCCCGGTCCGGGAAGATCCCACATGCCGTGCAGCGGCTGGGCCCGTGAGCCATGGCCGCTGAGCCTGCACGTCCGGAGCCTGTGCTCCGCAACGGGAGAGGCCACAACAGTGAGAGGCCCGCGTAACGGGAAAAAAAAAAAAAAAAAAAACTTGTCTGGCAGGGAAGGGTTCACACATGTGCGTATCTGAGCTAACCCCCCCGGACACCTGTCAGTTGAAAAGTATTCACTGGAAGAAGCATCCACTGTACTGAGGCCCTGCTGTTTTCTAATGGGCCTTAAAACCAAGATGCAACGACAACAGACAAGAGACATGAGGCTCCCGGCCATGAGGGGAAAATGTGATTACTTTCATCATAGAATACCAACTCATAAAAAAGGCATAAAACACATTTTTGCCTGAAGTGTGTATATATATTTTGTTTTCATATTATTATTTTTTTTTTCTTTTTTTTTGCGGTACGCGGGCCTCTCACTGTCGTGGCCTCTCCCGTTGCGGAGCACAGGCTCCGGACGCGCAGGCTCAGCGGCCGTGGCTCACGGGCCCAGCCGCTCCGCGGCATGTGGGATCCTCCCGGACCGGAGCACGAACCCGTGTCCCCTGCATTGGCAGGCGGACTCTCAACCACTGCACCACCAGGGAAGCCCTCATATTATTTTTAATATTGGAGTTAACTAGGGAGTATAGGGAAAGGGATAAAGGACATCAAATGGTTCAAGGAAAACAAGGACTTATTTAGGACCCTCCCCTGCCTCAAGTTCGTGATGTGATCCCTGGACAGAATAACCACCACCACCACCAGCCATCTGAGCTGTCTCTACTTGTTGAGCACTGAGTCAATCCAGTGCTTCCAATTAATTGTTTAATTCTCACCACAACCCATTTTACAAGTAAGAAAACAGACCCACAGCATTTGAATAAGTAACTTAGGGTCCCAAAGAACATATTTTATAGGAATCTAATGAAAACTTCAGTGAGATAACCCATGTGATGTGCTCAGAGAGGAACTGCCTGCTGGGTCTTAGAGTCAGGCCTCCTCTCAGAGCTTAAGGCCCCCAGACTTCTCAGAACTTCTTGATAACTTATTGAAACAATAGCTACATATTAGCTGGCACTCTAGTCATTCCTCAGACTTTCTAGTGATTGTCTAGAAAATAAGAAACTCCACCCCTGCGCCTGACTGTTTACTTTTATATTGTTTGTGGCAAAGTTAATATCAAAATCCCCTCGATAACAAGGATACACAATACATACTTTATTTAAAGGTTTCTTTGAGCTGTTCAAAAAACAAGTTTCAAGTAAATGATAGAATAAACCAAAGGCTCTGACAAACAGCAATGAGCTAGCTGATAAAAGTGCAAAAATCTGAATCGTTCAAGATTCAACTAGTTGAAATAACTCAATTTAACAAAAGTAGAAGAGTAAAGAGAAGATCTGTAATCACAAGGTCAGGGGATGAGCATGGCTTTGCAGCTTTTCAGTTTCAAATCCTGGGACTCCCACCTATTGGCTGTCACCTGCTATAAGATGGGGAAAATAACATGCACTTCCAAAGTTTCAGGGGAAACAAAACAGTAAACAGCATATAAGAGCCCAGGCCCTGGGACTTCCCTGGTGGTGCAGTGGTTAAGACTTGGCCTTCCAATGCAGGGGGTATGGGTTTGAGCTCTGGTCAGAGAGCTAAGATCCTACATGCCTTGCAGCCAAAAAACCAAAACATAAAACAGAAGCAATGTTGTAACAAAAAAAACAAGGGCCCAAGCTTTGTGCACATCATGTAGCAGACACTCGCATAGATGGTGGCTGTCGTTGTTCTCCTTGAGTCCCTAAGGTTAGTTAGGCCTGTGATACGGGGGAAAACGGGATAGGGAAAATCAGGATTCTATACAACAAATTAGAACATACTCGGCTCAAGTCCGTTCCATATTTGCGATGAAGCTCATCAAGGCTAAGTTTATGGTCATCCTAAGGGAAAACAGAAGGAAAAGAATTAAACACTGTACCATTAAAAAAAGAAAAAAAGATTTAAAAAAGCATCAATATCATCACTCCTCACTATCATTAGGCTCAGAAGACAAGTTTTTCTTCAGTGCACAAGTTAGTATACTTTCACCATTGTTGCCCGATGGCTTGGCAACCATACGGCTACCTACTGAATAGTCTTCACTGGAGAATGGCCCAAGCTCTGTGATGGGAGCCCGACTGTCTGCCACCTATCGTCAGAGAAACCCAACAGTCTTAGAGACCTACGAGACCTCATCTACCTTCTCTGATGACCAGGCAGATTACAGACAGGTTGCATCTGTGGACGCCTCCGCAGCCTACAGAGGTTGGAAGTTCTCCGTGTTCAGTATGATGCAGAAACACAAAAGCAAAGGCCCACGATAATATCATCCACAGTCCCTCTGCGGACCTTTGGTTATGCCGGAGTGTTGAGTAACTTGTCCAACACTCTAACGGCTTTTATAATGAAAATTTTCCATAGCAACCTCTACAATTCAGTAAAATCTGTACAACTGCTGTAATCTCTTTACTTTGAAAACTAAGCAAGTCTCTGACTGAAGGATGACTGGGGGGAGGGGTACCGTAACACTCAAAGGAGGTTAAGATACAATTAATTTTAAAGACAAACAAAGAGCCACCTTCCTCCTAGTACTTTACCATAGAAACTTCTTTCTTCAGCTCATCCATATCCCTCTCTTTCTTGGTCTTCTTTTTGTCACCATGCTCTGAAACAGCTGCAGGTTCATATTTATCACGTCCAACCTACAGAGGAATGTGGGAAACGTGTGGTTGTGAATTCAGAACAGCATTTCGAAACTCAAGATTGTGGAGAAAGGATTTTCAGCAGTTTTAGGAGAGCCATCATTTTGAAGAGTCACTGGGCTAATATCCATGGAAATACATGTTCTAAGGCTGCATACTCAACAGCAGTCTAGGATTAATACTGCCATCATTAGCTCAGGTCAGGCCATCTGCACCCTAGGGCATTAAGACCAATGGGAAAGTCCTGTCAGGCCTCAGAATGGCCCTGCCAGTTGCTTCCATTTGGGGTAAATGGGGGGAGAGGGTTGTGCTGTCAACATTTCCATGCCATGGCCCTCCATCTTCCCCACTGAAAGAATGAAACTATCTTCACATCACTAACTTAAGAGTACAGTATAGTACTTATGCACTTGGATTCTGAATCAGACAGGTTCATACCCTGGGCTCCACCACTTAATAGCTGTGTGTCCTTGGGCAAGTCACTAATTTTGAAATTCTTCTGTTCTCTTCCCTAGAACGGAGCTAATGGCGCCTACCTCCTTAGAGGTTTGAGAGGATTAAATGATATATACACCTAAATGCGAATGACTTTTATTATGATGTTTAAATTCTTATCTTTGCAAAGAAGTCATTTCGGATCAACTTTAAATATCTTTAGGGTTTGCCTTAAGAGCACTGACCTTTTCATCTTATTAAAAAAAGTCAGCCCAAGGATCCTTCAAATTCTTCAAGTGAAAGACAAAAAAAGGGAGTCCCCACCCCAATCTGCAGCCTGAGAATAAAGCCCCCAAATGAAAAGTCCCTGGAAATGTTTTGACATAAGCAGGATGTAGGAAAAGCATGTGCATTATCACACAATTCGCAGGATCCACCTACGCCTCTTGAAAACTGGAACAATTTTTAGAGAAAACGTTGATCCCACAGTTTAAATTTAGATTGTTCCACTCCCCTACCTCCTGTTGAAAATACCTGAGCTTAGCTACACAAAGCCTGAACTTGGTGCTCCCAAGGCTAGTATTCCCTGAAGAGAAGACACCCCTCACTCCAGAGGCCCCCAGCCCACACACTGCCACTATCACCTAAGAAGGGCAAAGAAAGGCAATTATATAAGCAATTTTCTTACAGTGGATGCTATGCGGTGCTATTTCTATTCATTTGTGGCTCTCCCTTAATCATTTCTGATTTTCAAGAGTACCTCACCAGCTACTAAAGCAACAAGTAGAAACACTGTCTAGATTAAAATTGTACTGTGCTGATTATAAAATAAATTTAAAAAATCAAAGCATATAGGTGTCTTTCAGTCATAGCTGATATGGTTGCAAATAAAGACAATATTCACTTGAATTTGAAAATACCTTCTTAAGACTCTAAAGAGATCCTAGCCCCAGTTTAGTTAGTGTTGCCAAAACACAGAGACACGTACAGTATTCACATTGCTCAACTTGTGTGGTCACATTTACAGTGTTCCCTGCCCATTAACTTTTTCAGTGTTCTTTAGTTTCTGTATGTATCTTATCTGTTAAGAATGAAGCAAGTCTAAAGATAGTCAACATTCTCCACATTCTCTCCACTATGGAGCAACCACACATCATCTCTCTGGGACAGCCCTGGGGCCAGAGTTAAAATGGATCATCATCACACACACTGGAAGCAAACAGACAAACAAAACAAAGGACGAGGCTCCCACCAGAGAGGAACTAAAGTGGGACTTCCTTCATATATTTAATAAGGAAGCACAACACTGAAAAATCACGTTAAAGACATTGACTAGGGATCTCTAAAAGACTCACGTGGCCCGTTTGTATTGATTTCTTAAATCCAGTTCACAAATTCTCATTAAGCAAGCTGAGTATCATTAAAACATATCTAATTTCAATATATGAAAATCAAGTTAAAAGCCCTCTGCCTCACCATCTGTAGGCTTTGATTATTCTCCGACTTTCAATATTTTCCACTCCAAAAGAGGGGGAGAGAATTATTGGAGCAGCTAGACCTTGGACATGTTCCAGAGTTTTATCCCCATTTACAAAACAGATCTCCTGCCTGAAGCTTCTCAGTTATCAATGGTTAAGATAGCTGGAAATCAAGATTCCCTAATAACCCTCCCCATTCTTCATCCCTTCACGGCATATAAGGGGTGGTGGTTTAAAACAGGATATCTGTGAAAGAGACAGGGGAAGTGCTAACAAGTGATATTTCTTCTCCTTCAAGTTTTAATTGTTTCACTAGGCAACGTCCAGAAGACCAGGCAGCTTATGCAATTCAGTGCTTCCCTACAAGTAAAACAATAATACTAGCTTATCTTGATGGGAACCAAATATTACTCGAGTCCCTACCAATCTCAATTACTAGTTTCAAAGCAGAAAAAAAATCTGTGTGTGTGTTTGGGGTGGGTGCGGTGGTGCAGGGTAGGACAGGGAACAACCTAAAATTGGGTAGACAGCATTTTCTTTATTATTTCTTTTAAAAGCATTTGGGAAAAACAAAGGTCATGAAAAGGGGAATGATAATATGGTCTCCCGCATCTACTGCGATGACCTGCCCACTCCTCTGGGCACTGGGCACACAATTCCCACTGTTTCCATTAGGAAATGCAGGTCAGTTCTCCTTCCTCCACGGAAGACAGGCAGTGACGAGGCTCCCTGCGACAGCACCCTTGGGCACCGCTGTGCCGTCTCTGAGAAAGGGGAAGGGTACAATGGAGGCTCAAGGCCACTGTCATACCACCCCCACAACAGGGCCACTTGTGAACATTTGTTTTTCCTATTCTAATTTAGGAAGCGGGAGGTCACAACAAGGGCAGGGGCTTGCCCAGTGTGACACAGCCTAAAATAAAAAGTGTCATTACTTCGCCCTGTGCTTCCTGGGGATTTCATCCTCTCAACGGTAAGTTTTGCCACCAGTTGATCTGGGTAGAGGGAAAGGGTGCTCAGGAGATGGGGTGAGAAAATTCTTGACAGGAGGAGCCAAGGTTGAAACCTGGAGCAAGGTGCGCTTGTTTATTATTATTTTTTTTAGTTGTTTCAAACTAGTTTCTTTAGGGGTTCCATTCTCACTCCTCAATGGATTTTATGCATTTCTCATAGGCTTCTTCACTCATTAGTCCATCTAGTTCTGAAGGGTTACTGAGTGTCATCTTGATCAGCCAACCATCTTCATAACAAGATCTGTTGACAAGCCCTGGATTTTCTGCTAGAGCTTCATTAATTTCAGTTACTTCTCCTGATAGAGGAGGAGAGAGTTCACTAGCAGCTTTTTCACTTTCCAAAGCACCAAACTCCTCATTTGTTCAATTCTGTCCCAACTTAAGGGAGACTACAGTCAGTAAACATCTCCCAAAGCTTCCTGTGCAAAATTGCTGATTCCCACCATTCTCACACTATTTTCTGTCGTCATCCATTCACGTTTGTCTGTGACTTTACGCACAGAGTGGGGCTGGTGTGCAACGCTGGGAAGGTGCCCACCCTCAGCCCCCAGGGCTGAGGCCCCAACGTTCACTTTTTTAAAAACATAGACCAAATCCTTACGATGAGCAAGGCCTCTGCTAGGGATGGAGATGCTCCTTCCTCTTCTTCACTAATTAACAATTTAAAGGGGGTGGAGTGGGAAGCGGATATGACAGGTGCTGAGAAACATCCCAAAAATTTTTACAAAGGCACACAAAGAAGGTGCAATGAGTTTAGGAGACAAGCTTCCATCCTAGACGTGAGTGTGAGTCACTTGACGTCTGCGTAAGCTGAAGCTGCCCCGAGGCCTTCGGACCCATCTCAACTGGCCCCCATCAGGCCTTAGAGGCTTTCTCAACTGTGCAGTGTGATGTCTGGTTACAGCTCCCACCACATCAGCACAATGCCCTGTGGCCAGCCGGGAGGTCAGAGGTCTTCAGACTTCTGAAATTGCTGCTGATAAAGGCTGGAGGGTACTTGGAAGCAGAGATGTCCACACCCTTTGGACAGGACTATGGATGGTACTTTTAAGTCAGTCCCAAGTCATTCTAGCTCTGCCATGTGCCAGCTAGACGACCCTGAACAGTCAGCCTCAGTTTCCTCGTTGCCTAAAATGGGGATAACACTTGGTGTAACTACTAAAGACTCTAGAGGGGCATTCTGATAGTCAGATGAATCAAGGGGCTGCCATCAAATCCAAAAACAAAACACCTAAAAACAGCACTGTTTCCAAAACTGACAAAGCTTTGTACTATCAAGAGGGGCCAGAGGAGGGTAAAAGTAATTGCCCCAAATGCAGCGCATTTCAAAGCTGGCCAAGAGGGTTGTAGAAAGGATACCTCTGAACCCAATTTGGCAAATTCCACCTTAGCAGAAAGTTGGAGGGATGGTTTCCGATCCTCATTGGTTACCTAGAGGCATTGCCTAGTCTGGGCTACATCTTTCCTTTATGTAAAAAGGGGGGCGCGGGTAGGCTTTCCAGTCTCCCTAGGGTGATATATGATTAATCATTATCAAATACAAATGTGTATGTGAAGGTACTCTGCAAAGCACTACACAAAGGTTATTATAACTTGGTTTTAACAAACATGTAAATCACTGCCACTCGTCACTTACTATGAAAAGTCTTTATGAATTTTTTTTTAAAAAAACACCTAATTTGGGGCATTTTTTATTTCATCGTCAATTGAAACTTATAATATCTTTGAGACATGACCAATCGCAGTTCATCACACCTCCGATGGCTCCTAAATGATTAAGTAGTTTAGTTTATGTACAAGGGATTTTCCAGCCAGGGAGCTGAGGGTGGAAATGGCTGGGGCTGAAAGAGGATGGCACTGCACGGCTCTGCAGCCCAGAGCAGCGTTTAGGGCAGAGAAGGAAGAGGACGTGACCCGAGGGACACCTGGCCTTCACAGTCCTTCTCTCACTCACCTAAACCTGCCGCGAGGTGGGGAATATCAAGTAGCCAGGCCAAAGCAGTGGGTCTCTTTGTGAGCCCAGCTCAGTCCCTCCAAACTTGGGCTGCAGCCCATCAGCCAGCAGGGGGCAAAGAAAACAGCTCCAGCTCTAGCCAGCGGGTTCCCTCAGCCCAAAATGAACAAGGCTTAACCTTCCTCCCCAATCTGCCTGCATGTGAAATTTCAACAAGCCTGCCAGTCCACCCTACCTGCAATAGTTAGTATACATCCATGATCATTCAAAACGATTCTATGGGGCTTCCCTGGTGGCGCAGTGGTCGAGAGTCCGCCTGCCGATGCAGGGGACAAGGGTTCGTGCCCCGGTCCAGGAAGATCCCACATGCCGCAGAGCGGCTGGCCCCGTGAGCCATGGCCCCGGAGCCTGTGCTCCACAACGGGAGAGGCCACAACAGTGAGAGGCCCGCGTACCACAAAAAAAAAAAAAAAAAAAAAAAAAAAGATTCTAAAACATCTAAATAATATACTTTAGATTTACAACCTCTTTAAAAATTTGCTTTTTCAGTTATTTAAAATAAAAAAACTTGTTTTTTCAATGGGGTTTTCTACCTCTACATTAGGTACCTGGGTTATGAAGAGTTAAAATGTTCTGCCTGTTTCCCCCCATTTGCTGCCCTCCTCATGCCTCTTTTCATTTTGTCAGGCCACTCTTTAGCTGGTGCTACTCAAAAGAAGTTGTTGGTTTGAGAGACCCTGGCTTAATAACCAGCACAAGCATTAAAAGGGAACTGAATCAATTTCCAGTAAGTCCTGATCACTCCTCAAGTGGTACCTTGAAGCCTAGGGTGGGAAGTAAAACAGCTGCAGGGCTGAAGAGGACAAAGGCAGTGACAGGCCCTTGAGAAATGCCACCTGAGTTGAAACCGATAAAACCAATATGGTACCATGGAAGCATCATGTGGAGGATAAAGGAAAAACACAGGAAGATAACACCTAAGTGCGTGAGGCCCTGCCCTCACCATGATGACAAACTGGAAGGATAAACCAAGCACTAAGTCTCAACGATCCACAAAACCTTAACACACTGATTATCAGGCCCCCAAATAATACAGGTCCCAAAGACAAAAACACAAGCCATCAAGGATCAACTTTTCAGATCACCAACCAAAAACATCTAACAGCTGTTACTGAACAGGGTTTGAATAAAACCAGGTACAGAGATAATTAATGCTCAGATATAATCCATTGTAAAGTCACAAAGGAACTAAGGAATGGGGTCCACTGGCCAAAATCCCCTTGGCTCAGGATCCAAATGAAACCAGAGAGAAAAACTGCAGGGTGGGTTGGGGGGGTAGAGTGGGGTGCTTCTATTCTCACTGACAGAATCTGCCATCTGAAACATTAGTCAAATAAATGTGAAGAACTGCTTGTGGATTCCTGATGACAGATTTAAACACAACTAAGGAGGTGACTCATAGGCAAAGAACAGTCTCTCTATGACTACAGCCAAAGAATACACTTCCTCTCACACACATTCGATTCATAGCAACGTGAGAAAGTTCAGACCTGACTTGGTTATGGCTCCTTTTCCAAAAATATATAAACGAAGGAGAGTTTTAAAAAAGGAGTGGATTTTAAAATTCTCTGTCCTTCACATTATCACTTACTGGACACGTAATTTCAGCGGAATCCAAAATTGGACAGCTCTGGCAGGGATGGGGAAACATTCTGCCCAGTGCTTTGCTGGCCAAAAGCAGCAACTCTGATTACTGTGAGCCCATCTGATCTGACACTCGTGTTTCTTCTTCTGGCCTGCTGGCTGGCAGAGCGCCCTGGGCGTCTAGAAGGCACCACAGCACAAATGTTCACCCGCCTGTCCCTCACAGAGGGCTGAAAAGCCCATTTTATTTCACAAGACTTTGACCAAGACTCTCAAAATGTAAAGCCTTTTACTAGGAAAGTGAAAGTAAACGAGAACTCGAAGATGCCCTTCAATAGCATCTCAGCAGTGTCCAATGACACTTCCCCTCAGCTTCCCTTTGGAGGGTAATTCATAGTATTCAATATTTCCCATTCTTTTCAATCTTCAGTAGTTTTTTTTCAGCTGAAAGAAAAACCATTTTCTAGTTTTGAAAAGACTTAAAACTGAGGAACAGCAAAAACCCATAGTTTATAAAGATTAGATCTCTCAACGCCAAATGATTTAAAAACCCAACAACAGCTGCCACTCACACTTCCCCTGTACCCTCTCTAAACAGAACACAGGTGACTTTCACTTGGGTGAGTATTCTACCTAAGGGCCAGATGAGAAATTGACACTTCAGGGCTTTAAAAAACTTTGTTTTAAATAAAGAAACTAATTTTACTTACTTTTCCATACAAAATCCTTCGAAAACTATTTTCCTTAAAGCCGCTTTCATTCTTAAGTTTGGATATGCTATGTGAAAGAACATAGCCTGGACTTCCCTGGTGGCACAGTAGTTAAGAATCTGCCTGGGGACACGGGTTCAAGCCCTGGTCCGGGAAGATGCCACGGAGCAACTAAGCCCCGTGTGCCACAACAACTGAGCCTGTGCTCTATACAGCCCGCGAGCCACAACTACTGAGCCTGTGCGTCACAACTACTGAAGCCCGCATGCCTAGAGCCCGTGCTCCACAACAAGAGAAGTCACTGCAATGAGAAGCCCACGCACCGCAACAAAGAGCAGCCCCCCCTCGCCGCAACTAGAGAAAGCCCGCGCGCAGCAACAAAGACCCGATGCAACCCCCCCAAAAAAGGAACATAGCCTGACTGAACAGAAAGTCAGTTATCTGTTCATTTGTTGCTAAAATAATCAGAAAACAATGCTTTAGAAGGGTTCTGGGATGGAGAACGGATGGGTACCCAGTCTACTGGGCTTTATAATGTTGAATTCACTTTTTTTTTTTTTTTTTTTT
>NW_006779486.1:446328-447441 GCF_000442215.2 Lipotes vexillifer | reverse complement strand
ACGGGCCTCTCACTGTTGTGGCCTCTCCCGTTGCGGAGCACAGGCTCACGACGCGCAGGCTCAGCGGCCATGGCTCACGGGCCCAGCCGCTCCACGGCATGTGGGATCTTCCCGGACCGGGGCACAAACCCGTGTCCCCTGCATCGGCAGGCGGGCTCTCAACCACTGTGCCACCAGGGAAGCCCGAATTCACTTTTTTTAAGTGCAATTTACGAATAACACTTCCAGGGGTCTGGATATTTTAAGTTTTATTGCTCACCTGAATAAACATTTTACTGGATTTTAAAAAATTCCTCGCCCCCTTTTGGGGATGGGGATTGTCAGGCTTAGCCTACTCTCAATCTCCTCAGACTTATGATGCAGACCTCCCCCTTTCCTACCCTCCCACCCAAAGGTGAGTCACCAGAGTGTTACAAACATACTGGCAGAGAAAACTACAAATTAACAAATAGTAAGTTACCCAAAGAGAATATACCCTCAGAGCAGGGTACAGAAAGGCGAGGGGGGTGGGGGCTGTTCGTCACTCATACACTGAACACTTGACAGGGCAAGCGGTGTGCTGCATCCCCGACCACCTTCTCTGTCCCTAGGGCTAGCTACCAGTTCCTCCCGTAACCACTCCACTTGCTCGGGCCAGGCCTGGGCAACCTTCCACTCTGAGGACTCTGCCGTGCGATGTTTTCAGTCTAAAGTACTAGCTTTATAGCAGCCAGAGGGAATTTAGTCACACTTTCAAGCTGAGCTCCCAAAGGGCAGCTGATAGTGCTACCATACAACCAGGATTTCTGCTGACATCTGTATCCCTTGTGCAACCTTCACCTGCACCTTTTTCCAGGCTCCTCTTTAAATCACTACCCATAAACTATGGTTTCTTTTCTAGGTAACTAAGTTAATGTTCAAACAATGAAGAACTGCAGTGAAGGAGCAGGTGACATCTCCCCTCCCCTCATCTTCTGTAAACTTGAGAAAAAAGAAAGTTTCTTGCGTACCTTTGGTGAGCTAAAGGATTGTGGGTGGTAGGCCTAGCTGTGGATTTAAGCCAAGTGACTGGCAAAAACACTCAGTGTGAAAAAAAGGACAAAATCCTATTTCATCCAGGAATGATTCAGCAGG
>NW_006779486.1:443236-446318 GCF_000442215.2 Lipotes vexillifer | reverse complement strand
CAGCAGGAGCTGTTCTTCCATTTCTTTACCAAAAGCTTAGGAGATCGATTTTTAAGGAGAAATAAAATCACCTGAAATATCATCAAAACCTGGGCTCCCAACAGTAATGGGAAGGGGAGGGGAAGAAATTAACAATGACCTTAAAAATTAGCTGCCAGCACTGGCTTCCTAGTTAACCAATTATCAGCAGGGCTTTAGTCACCACTCCACCCACATTTTAATCCCCATGTGGAAAAATCCCAACATTTGAGCATAAAATATCCTTCTGAACATTTGGACTATCACGGTAAGTCACTGGGGACAAAGGGGTAACTTTATCCCAGGGGAATCACCCTCCCCCCCACACACACACCACCCCCCCTTGTTTAATTTATCAGTACCCAAAATACTAACTACAACCCAGCAGATAAGCAGCATATCAGCCTGTGCTAACCAGTTACAATTCAATTTTGTGTTTGCCAGCCACTAGGCATTTTATTAAAAATCCATAAGACATCTAGGTTGAACCTCCACGACCCAGGTATGTTGCTTTCTTTACCACCACTGTGCATGTGTGTGGTTACGAAAGGGACATATAGATCTGTGGACATAACTTAGTTATTCAAACATCTCTCTGGTCCATTAATCCAGCCTCACAAACACCCGGTTTCATCTGAAAAATAACCTGAGAGTTCTGCGTATCAGGCAATGTTAAGGAGTGAGGGGGTATTCAGGCTGGGGGACCACAGGCTGTTCACGAATCAGGAACGTCTGGCGTGTCACTAACCAACCATTTGACCTTGAGCAAATCACTTCACCTTCCTAGGCCCCGGATACATATCTACGATCTCTACAGCCCCCGGGTCAGTAAATGTGAGGCTCCAGAAATAAACTTTTTTTTGAGGGGAAAGAGACAAAGAAATGAGCTTTAAAGAGCTTGTTTACTGGAATGACTTAGGGTTTGATAGTGTGGTACAAGCACAGGCCACTAACCCAGTTTTCATCCTGGAAGTACAGAGGCTGGCACTCAGCTCTTTTCAGTTACTTGACCTGAGCCAGCCCTCCACATTTTGTGCTTTTAGAAGATGCCAGTTGTGCATTCCCACTTCTCCTTACTTTCTCGACCAGGTCCAAGCCTTTCAATGACCTCCTTCAAAACCCACTTGGAGTCCCCAAGAATGCACCGTCCCTCATCGCCCATCACTCACTCCACACCGAGGAGCCCTCAGAACCTTCAAAGACCTACTAACCGCCAAGGCACTGTGCAAGCCCTGGACACAATGGAGCGGATTCTCTCCTACCAGTATTCTCTTGACCTGGTCATTTTATCCCATCAACTGATACTTCTGATTGTTCTTTTGTAGAAACTTTTCTCGCCTGGACTTTGGCCCCGTTGGGGTCTGCCACCCAGTCTCTTGCCGTGGCTACGGGTTATCACAGCTCCAAGTTACAGAAATGCAGGAACCAGCCGTCGTTCTGGTATCCCCACAGCGCTCGCCTCTCCTGCCCAGGAGACCCCCCCTCGTTCCTTCGGGAACACCCCTCTTCCGCAGGTCGGCACTCCTACTGCGTACTGCCCCGACTTCCTGTCCTTTTTCGTGTTTATAGTACCCGGAGACCCTGGTGGATCAGCCTGTTATCCTTCCTGGATCATCCCTCAAAAAAATCTACACACACCCTCCCCACCATTAAGATAACCATTCCAGTTGCTCCAGCTGCCCCGGGCGCATCCCATGGTTATGGAAAGGGGCCCATTAAAGCTCTCAAAAGTATACCTTAAAGGCCATCCTAGGGCAAAGACACACCCTTTCTGGCACCAGCCTGCCCGACCGGCTCTACGGTAAGGGGAAGCCAGTTTTTTCCTTTAGGGGAGGGCGGCCGCCTCTGCGGGCAACTGGCTAAGCCCGGAGCCTCCAGAAGGAGCCTGGGACCCTAAGGCCGCCCCCGCGTCGCAAGCCCCCCAGCGCCGGGCCGGAGCCGCGGCGGGAACGGCAGCCCGGGAAGGGGCCGAGCAGAGCGCCCCAGGATAAGGGGAGGAGCACGCCTTTCCTCGGGGCAAGAAAGGCGGAGAAAAAAAGGAAGGCGAGAGACGCGAGGTGAGGGCGGGCGGAGGGAGGGAGGGAGGGAGGGAAGGAGTGGGCTGGGGATGCCGCCGGCGGCCCTCTCCTTGCCGGGGCCGCCCAGCAGCCGTCCTCCCTCCTCCTCCTGGGCCCGCGGCTCCCGAGCGCCGCCTCCAGGAGCCCCGACCCCGGGCGCGCTCGGACTCGAGGGCCCGCAGCCCCTCTCCAGGGTGTGAGCGCTGCCCGGCGCTGCCGCCCTCCGTCCCCCCGGCGCTCCCTTCCCCCGCCCGCCCCTCATTACTGCGCTTCCTCCATTTCCAAAGTGCGTCGTCTTTTAAGCCTCGCCGCTCTGCCAACCCATTCCGCGCCCCGCCGCTTCCTCCTCCTCCGCCTCCCGCTGGCTGTGGTCGCCCTCCTGACTTCCTCCTCTTCCTCCTCCTCCCCTCCAGGGCTCCCCGTGCCCCTCCCCTGGCTCCCCGGACACTCACCCCCTTCCCCATACTGGCGGTGGTCTGTGCCCCGCGCCGGGTCCTGTTGCTTGAGAATCAGAAAAACGAAGAGAGCGGCTCCCGGCCGAGCAACCGCGACCGGGGGAGCGGAGAGAAGGGAGCTAGGGCTGCCGCGGGGCGGGAAGAAGGGAAGACGGCCGGCGGCTCGGGCCGATGCCTTTTCTGCCGCCGCTGCCGGGGCTGCTACCGCTGCTGCTGCCACGTGTCCGCCTCCTCCCGCCGCAGCTCTGCGCCCCAACCCCAGCCACAGCTCAAGCCCGCGCCTCCTCCTCACTTCCTAAAATATGCAACCTGCGTGCTAGCCCCGCCCACGCCGCGGCACGTCACCGTTACCGGAGCAACCTGACACCGGCCGCGGGCCTGGCTCCGCCCCCGCCCCAAGCCCCACCCCCCAGGCCGGGGCTGCGCCGGCTGCGGCCGGTCCGGGCTCCCGGCAGGAGGGCGCCGGGCCCTGGGGCGCGTGTGCCCACGTCCCGGGAGGCCGCGGCCGCGCCACTCCCGGGCGCGCCGGCTGGCTGGGCAGCGGGGACTCGG